>NC_072390.2:60776818-61098863 GCF_028885625.2 Pongo pygmaeus
GAAAGGACATAAAACTTTTAGATGAAGTTTTGTTGTTGTTGTTGTTTTTGTTTTTTATAGTGGAGAGACAGAGTCTTCCTATTTTGCTCAGGCTGGTCTTGAACTCCTGGGTTCAAGTGATTCTCCCACCTCAGCCTACCAAGTAGCTGGGATTATAGGTGCACACCACGTGCCTGGCTGTGTGAAGATTTTTAATCATGAGGAATACAAATGAAACTATTGAAACTGTTCATTCTTCATGCCACCTGTTTGTCACTTGAGGAGGCAAATGAGAAGAAACTGCCCTGGCTAGAACCTCCAATACAATGTTGGATAGAATTGGCAAGTGCAGACTCCTTGTCTTGTCCCTAATCCTAGATGAGGGAATCCAGTCTTCACCATTAAGTGTAATGTTAGCTGTGGGATTTTTGTAGACACTCTTTGTCAAGTTGAGGGAATTTACTTCTTTTTTTTTTTTTTTGGGTAACGGAGTCTCGCTCTGTCGCTAATTTTGTATTTTTACTAGAGACAGTGTTTCACCGTGTTGCTCAGGCTGGTCTTAAACTTCTGACCCTGCCTTAGCCTCCCAAAGTGCTGCGATTTATAGGCGTGAGCAACCACTCCTGGCCCACTCTAATTTTTATTATTTCATTCCTTCAGCTTGCTTTAGGTTTAGTCTGCTCTTCTTTTTTCAGTGTCTTAAAATGGAAAGTTAGGCTATTGATTTGAGATCGTTCTTCTTTCTTAAAATAGGAATTTACAAGTATAAATTTCCCTCCACATACCGTTTGCAATGTATTTCATAAGTTTTGTTGCATTGTACTTTCATTTTCATTCATCTCAAAGTATTTTCTAATGTGTTTGATTTCATCTTTACCTGTTGGTTATTAGGAGTGTGTTGTTTAATTCCACTTTGTATTAGTCCATTCTCAAACTGCTGTAATGAACTACCTAAGACTGGGTATAAAGAAAAGAGGTTTAATTGACTTACAGTTCCACATGGCTGAGGAGGCCTCAGGAAACTTACAATCCTGGTTGAAGGTGAAGGGGAAGGAAGGCACGTCTTACTCACTATGCCAGAGCAGGAGAGAGAGAGACAGAGGGCACGAAGCTGGAAGTGCCACACTTTTAAACCATCAGATCTGGTGAGAACTCACTATCACGAGAACAGTAAGGGGAAGTCCGCCCCCATGATCTAACCACCTTCCAACAGTCCCCCCTCCCCTGACACGTGGGGATTACAATTCAGCATGAGATTTAGGTGGGGACACAGAGCCAAACTATATCACACGTATTTGTGAATTTCCTAAATTTCTTTGTTATTGATTTCTCATTTCATTTCATTATGACCAGAGAATACCTTGCATTATTTTGATCCTTTTAAATGTATTGACATTTGTTTTATGGCCCAGCATAAAGCTATTCTTTCCTGAAGAGTGTTCCATGTGCCCTTGAGAAGTACGTATATTCTCTTGTTGGGTGGAGTATTCTTTTTCTTTTCTTTTTTTTTTTCCTCCCGAGACAGAGTCATGCTCTGTCGCCCAGGCTGGAGTGCTTTGGTGCGATCTCAGCTCACTGCAACCTCCACCTCTTGGGTTCAAGCAATTCTCCTGACTCAGCTTCCTGAATAGCTAGGATTACAGGCACATGCCACCACGCTCAGGTAATTTTTGTATTCCTAGTAGAGACGGGGTTTCACCACGTTGGCCACACTGGTCTTGAACTCCTGACCTCATGATCCGCCCACCTCGGCCTCCCAAAGTGCTGGGATTATAGGTGTGAGCCACCACGCCCTGCCTCAGTTGCTTTTTTAATCAGTTAAGGGAAGAAAGTAGAAAAAATATGCATGTATGCTCTCTTTATAATTCCATAGTTACCATTACTTACAGTCTTTGTTTTTTCATGTGCATTCAGATTACCATTTGGGGCTATTTGATTTCAGCCTACAAAACTTCCCTTAGTTCTTGTAAGTTGAGTCTGCTAGCAACAGATTCAGTTTTCTTCTATCTAGCAGACTTTATTTTGTCCTTTTTTTTTTTTTTTTTTTTTTTTTCTGACACAGAGTCTTGCTCTGTCACCCAGGCTGATGTGCAGTGGCATGATCATAGCTCACTGCAGCCTCGAACTTCTGGGCTCAAGTGATCCCCCTGCCTCAGCCTCCCAAGTAGATAGGACTACAGGTGTGAATCACCATGCCCAGCTTATTTTTTAAAGTTTTTTTTTTGTTGTTATTGTTTTGTTTTTTTTTTAGATGGAGTTTCACTCTTGTTGCCCAGGCTGGAGTGCAATGGCGCAATCTCGGCTCATTGCAACCTCCACCTCCTGGGTTCAAGTGATTCTTCTGCCTCAGCTTCCCAGTAGCTGGGATTACAGGCATGAGCCACCACACCAGGCTAATTTTGTATTTTTAGTAGAGGCAGGGTTTCATCACGTTGGCCAGCCTGGTCTTGAACTCCTAACCTCAGGTGATCCACCCATCTGACCTCTCAAAGTGCTGGGATTACAGGTGTGAGTCACCGACCTGGCCTTTCAAATTTTTTTGTAGAGGTGGGATCTTGCTATTTTGCCTAGGCTGTGCCTTCATTTTTTAAAGGTAGTTTTGCTAGGTGTAGGGTTCTTGGTTGAAGATGTTTTTCTGTTTGAGCACTTTGAATGTGTTATTTCATTGTCTTCTGGCCTACATTATTTCACCAAGAAGTCAGCATTAATCTTACTGGGGTTTCTTTGTAAGTAACAGGTAGTTTTTCTCTTGCTGCTTTCAAGATTTTCTTTTTGTTTTTGAGACGGAGTTGCCCAGGCTGGAGTGCAGTGGCGCACTCTTGGCTCACTGCAACCTCCACCTCCTGGGTTCAAGCGATTCTCCTGCCTCAGCCTCCTGGGTAGCTGGGACTACAGGCGTGGGCCACCACGCCTGGCTAATGTTTTGTATTTTTAGTAGAAACAGGGTTTCACCGTGTTAGCCAGAATGGTCTTGATCTCCTGATCCGTCCACCTCGGCCTCTCAAAATGCTGGGATTACAAGTGTAAGCCAATGCACCCGGCCTCAAGATTTTCTTTTACTTCAGCATTTTTTACCCTAATATGTCTATTTGTAGTTCTCTTTACATTTATTTTACTTGGATTTGTTGAGCTTCCTGAATGTGTATATTATTGCTTTTGAATGAGCATGGTAAATTTTCAGCATTGTTTCTTATTATATTATTAATGTTATTATTTTTGAGACAGAGTCTCACTCTGTCACCCAGGCTGGAGTACAGGAGCGTGATCTCAGCTCACTGCCACCTCTGCCTCCCCAGCTCAAGCAATTCTGTCTCAGCCTCCTGAGTAGCTGGGCTTACAGGCATATGTCACCATACCTGGCTAATTTTTGTATTTTTAGTAGATACGGGGTTTCGCCATGTTGGCCAGGCTGGTTTTGAACTCCTGGCCTCAAGGGATCCTCCCACCTCAGCCTCCCAAAGTGCTAGGATTACAGGTGTGAGCCACAGCGCCCGGCCTAATTTTTGTATTTTTAATAGAGATAGGGTTTCACCATGTTGGCCAGGCTGGTCTTGAACCCCTGACCTCAAGTGATCTGCCTGCCTCGGCCTCCCACAGTGCTGGGATTACAGGCATTAACCACTGCACCCAGCTAATTTGTTATATTATTTTCACTTCTCTCTCTTTTCTCTCCTTCCGGTACTCCCATTGTGCCTATGTTGGTGTGCTTAATGGTGTTCCATATTTCTCTGTGGCTCTCTTCATTTTCTTTTCTTTTCTTTTTTTTTTTTTTTTTTTTTTGAGATGGAGTCTTGCCCTGTTGCCCAGGCTGGAGCGCAATGGCACGATCTCAGCTTACTGCAACCTCTGCCTCCCAGGTTCAAGCTATTCTCCTGCCTCAGCCTCCTGAGTAGCTGGGATTATAGGCATGTGCCACCACACCTGGCTAATTTTTTGTATCTTTAGTAGAGACAGGGTTTCACCATGTTGGCCAGGCTGGTCTCGATCTCCTGACCTCGTGATCCGCCAGCTTTGGCCTCCCAAAGTGCTGGGATTACAGGTGTGAACTACCGCACCTGGCCTTTCATTTTCCTTTGTTCTTTTCTTCTCTGTTCTTTGGCTTCCATATATATATATATATATATATATATATATATATGTATATATACACACACACGTATATATATCTGTGTGTGTATATATATTTTTTTGAGACAGGGTCTCACTGTGTTGCCCAGGCTGGAGCAGTGGTGGAATCTCAGCTCACTGCAGCCTTCACCTTCTGGGTCCAAGCGATTCTCATGCCTCAGTCTCCCAAGTAGCTAGGACTACAGGCATGCAACACTATGCCTGGCTAAGTTTTGTATTTTTAGTAAAGATAGGGTTTCACCATGTTGCCCAGGCTGGTCTCAAACTCCTGACCTCAAGTGATCTGCCTGCCTTGGCCTCCTAAAGTGCTGGGATTACAGGTGTGAGCCACCATGCCCAGCCCATAATATCTTTTGATCTATCTTCAAGTTCACTTATTCTTTCTTCTGCCGCTGCAAATCTAGCGTTAATTCTCTCTAGTGAATTTTTCAGTTCAGTTATTGCACTCTAGAATTCCCATTTAGTTCTTTTCTTACAATTTCTTTCTCTTCATTGATATTCTTTATTTGATGCAACATTGTCATCTTACCTCATGTTCCTTCTTTAATTTGGTTTCCTTTAATTCTGTGAACATGCTTATTACGATTGAAGTTTTTCCTAATAAAGCCAACATCTGGTCATTCTCACAGGCAGCTTCTGTTGCTTGCTTTTTTCTATTACAGTTCCTTTCTTGTTCTTTGCATTCCTCTTTTTTGTTGTTGTTGTTGTTGCTGGAAACTGGACATTTCAGACAACATATTGTATCCTTGCTAGGTACTAATCTTACTTCCTCCTGTTATTGTTATTGGCTTACCTGTCTGATTGCTAACTGGATTATTTTAATGAAGTCTGTTTATCCCCAACAGTGTTAAACTCCTGATGTTCCTCCTCAGGGAGACACATACTTGAGTATCCCCAAAGTCACTGAGTTGACAGCGTTTGGGTCAAGCTGACTTCCTCTCTTTCACTGAGCACACCTGACTGTAAAATTCCACTAATTGACAGCTGTTGTTTTCAACAATGCCCTGGGCATAAACTGCTCTACGAGCAATTCCGATCAAATTCTAGCTCCCTTAGAGGAATAGTTTCTGAGGTCAGTTAGATATTTGTTTTATCTTCCGGATGGCTCTCCTAGATGTCTTACTCACTACAAACTAACTGCCCTACAGTTTAGCCTGTATCTTGAATCTGCTCCCAATTTCTTTGACCACAACTTCTACTCTTTTTGAGATTGCCCTTAGGCTTGAACCTTTCTAAGCTCTGTTGCAAATGTTGTCAGTTCCTTTGGGAAGAGATGGAGAGCCATCTGTTTTATGACTTGCTTTTCCCATGAGGCAAAATCTCTGAACCCAGCCACTGGAGTTGGGGTTGGAGGTAGGTAGGGAAAATGTCGAGTTTCTCACTGAGTGATATGCCAGCTATAGGAACTGCTTGGTAGAGAGGGAGTGCGGCAGCCTTAGGTCCTCTTGGCTTGCCTCTCCTGGTGTGGAACCACCACCTCACTAGCCGGAGCAAGGGCCATTGGGACTCCAGTATTCTCAGCTTGCCTTACTCAAGGAGCTTCCATTCCAAGAGCAGTGGCTGGGCAGACATACCTCTCAACCACATCCCCCTGGGACTTGGATACAGTAGCAGATAGCTAGTGGCAGGATGAAAAACACTAAAGTCTTGCTTCTCCCAGGAAGAAAGCCTTCAAGCTGGGAGCTGGGAGCAAAGAAAGCCCTATGTTGACTGCAGCTGTCTGGAGTGGAGTCTCCGCCTCAGTGAGCTGGAAGGGAGGAGGGAGGGAGGAGTCTTGGTTCAAATACCACAAATTCTCAGTGTCCTTGCTGAGTTTTTATAGATTTTATTGAATAGTTGTTTCTTCATTTGCTGTGTACCCTTAGGACCATTTTTAGAGGCTTTAAATGGTTGGGTTTGTTTTCTTTCTTTCTTCTAATTTTCACAAGTTTCACAGAAGAGCGGGTCAGCCCAACTCCCACACTATTATGCTGGAAGTTGATCTCCTGGTCAATTGAATTTTGACAAGGGTGTAACAAGACAATTCAACAGAGAAAACAATAGCCTTTTCCACAAAAGGGACAACTGGATATCCATATGCTCAAGAATGAAGTTGGACTCAAACTCACACAAAATAAAAGAATTCTCTCAAAATGAATAAAGAGCCTAAAAAGGCCAGGCGCGGTGTAATCCCAGCACTTTGGGAGGCCGAGGTGGGTGGATCACCTGAGGTCAGGAGTTTGAGACCAGCTTCGCCAACATGGCGAAATCCCATCTCTACTAAAAACGCAAAAATTAGCCAGGCATGGTGGCATGTCCCTGTAATCCCAGCTACTAGAGGGGCTGAGGCAGGAGGATCACTTGAACCTGGGAGGCAGAGGTTGCAGTGAGCTGAGATTGTGCCACTGCACTCCAGCCTGGGAAACAGAGTGAGACTGCATCTCAAAAAAAAAAAAAAAAATTAGCCAGGGGTGGTGGTGCACTCCTGTAGTCCCAGCTACTTGGGAGGCTGAGGTGGGAGGATTGCTTGAGCCCGGGAAGCAGAGGTTGCAGTGAGCCAATATCGTGCCACTACACTCCAGCTTGGGTGACAGTGTGAGACCCTGCCTCAAAAAAAAAAGCCTAAAAAATATGAGCTAAACCTAAAATGCATAGAAGGCAACAAAGGTATATACCCTTGTAAACTTGGATTTGGCATTGATTTCTTGGATAGGATGCCAAAAGCACAAGCAACAAAATAAAAAGTACATAAATTAGACATCATCAAAATTTAAAACTTTTGTTCTCAAAGGACACCATCAAGAATATGAAAAGACAGGCTGGGTGTCGTGGCTCACACCTATAATCTCAGCACTTCGGAAGGCTGAGGCAGGTGGATCACCTGAGTCTCAAGTTCAAGACCAGCCTGGCCAACCCTGTCTCTACTAAAAATACAAAAATTAGCTGGGTGTGGTGGCACATGCCTGTAATCCCATCTACTTGGGAGGCTGAGGCATGAGGATCACTTGAACCTGGGAGGCGGAGGTTGCAGTGAACCGAGATCATGCCACTGCACTCCAGCCTGAGTAACAGAGTGAGACTGTCTCAGAAAAAGGGAAGGGGAGGGGAGAGGAGGGGAGGGGAGGGGGAAAAAGGAAAGAAAGAATATGAAAAGAGACAGTCCTCAGAATGGGAGAAAATATTTGTAAACATATCTGATATGGGACTTGTATCTACAACATGTAAAGAACTCTTACAACTCAATAATAAAGCCTGGGCACAGTGGCTCACACCTGTAATCCCACCACTTTGGGAGGCTGAGGCGGACAGACTGCTTGAGCCCAGGAGTTTGAGGTCAGCCTAGGCAACATGGCGAAACTACATCTCTAAAAAATTACCAAAATTAGCCAGGCATGGTGGTGCACACCTGTAGTCTCAGCTACCTGGGAGGCTGAGGTGGGAGGATCACTTGAGCCCAGGAGGTGGAAGTTGCAGTGAGCCGAGATTGTACCACTGTACTCCAGCCTGGGTGACAGAGCGAGACCCTGTCCCAAAAAAAAACAATAACAACAAAAAACAAAACCTCAATAATAAAAAGACAACCCAATTTTAAAATGGGCAAGGGGTATACACAGACATTTCTCCTACGAAGATACACAAATGGTCACAAAGCACGGCATCATTAGTCATCAGAGAAATTCAAATCAAAGCCACAGTGCTAG
This sequence comes from Pongo pygmaeus, assembly GCF_028885625.2. NCBI lineage: Eukaryota > Metazoa > Chordata > Mammalia > Primates > Hominidae > Pongo > Pongo pygmaeus. The sequence goes on from NC_072390.2 coordinate 60,784,606, forward strand.
GCTGGGCACAGTGGCTCACGCCTGTAATGTCAACACTTTGGGAGGCCAAGGCAGGCAGATAGCTTGAGTCCAGGAGTTCAAGACCAGCCTGGGCAACATGGCAAAACACCATCTCCACAAAAAAATACAAAAATTAGCCGGGTATAGTGGTCCACAGGTACCTGTGAGGCCAAGGTGGGAGGATCATCTGAGATCGTGCCACTGTTCTTCATCCTGGATGACAGAGTGAGACCCTGTCTCAAGAAAACAAATACCACAGTGCCACTTCACACTCACTAGGATGGCTATAATCAAAAAGACATATTGCAACTGTTGGAGAAGATGTGGAAAATTGGAGCCTTCATCACTTCTAGTGGGAATGTAAAATCATACAATCACTTTGGAAAACAATCTGACAGTTCCTAAAATGTTTAAACATAGAGTTAACATATGACCATCAATTCCACTTATACCCAAGAGAAATGAAAACATGTTCATATCAAAACCTAACATTTACTGAATGAATGTTTTTAGCAGCATTTATAATAGCCAAAATGTGGAAACAACCCAAATGTCCATCAGTGGTTAAGTGGATAAATAAAATGTGATATGTCCATATAATGGAATATTATTCAGCCATAAAAAGAATGAAGTACTGGTACATGCTGTGGCATGGATGAACCTTGAAACTATTGTGAGAGAAGCTAGTCACAAAGGACCACACATCTTATGATACCATTCATATGAAATGTCCCAAATAGGCAAATGAATAAAGACAGGAAGTGGTTGCTAGGGTTTCATGGGTTGGGAGATTAGGAAGTGATGACTAAGGGGGCCGGGCATGGTGGCTCACACCTGTAATCCTAGCACTTTGGGAGGCCAAGGCTGGCAGATCACCTGAGGTCAGCCTGGGCAACCTAGTGAGATCCGGTCTCTATAAGAAAAAATAAACCGGGGGCAATGGCTCACGCTTGTAATCCCAGCACTTTGGGAGGCCAAAGTGGGCGGATCACGAGGTCAGGAGTTTGAGACCAGCCTGGCCAATACGGTGAAACTCCATCTCTACTAAAAATACAAAAGAAAATCAACCGGGCGTGGTGGTGGGCGCCTGTAATCCCAGTTACTCAGGAGGCTGAGGCAGGAGAATCACTTGAACCCGGAAGGCAGAGGTTGCAGTGAGCTGAGATCGTGCCACTGGACTCCAGCCTGGGCAACAGAGCGAGACTCCATTTCCAAAAGAAAAAAAAAAGAAAAAGAAAGTGATGACTAAGGGATGTAGAGTTTCTTTTTGGAGTGATGAAAATGTTTTTAAGAATAGGTTGTACTGATGGGGATACAACTAAAAGCCACTGAATTACATACATACCTTAGGTGGGTGGATTATATGGTATGTGAATTATGTCTTGATAAAGCTGTTAAAAATTTTTTAAAAAAGCAAACAGTCACTGTGGAACTCTTTCATGTTTTTAGCCAAGTATCTTCAAGACCTTCTCATGGAGAGTGTGAATTTTTCCCCCGCCAATCTCTCTAGCACTGGTTCCAGGTATCTGAATGCTTTGGTTGACAGTGCGGTGGCCCTTGAAACAAAGGATACCTCGCTAGCTAGGTAATTCTTATGACAGTTTTAATTTCTGCAATCATATCTGCTATAAGGTCTTAAAGACTTTGTGTTCTCAGCATAATTCTATATGAAAAATTGGCAATAAATACAAAGCACTGAATTTAGTTACTTCATGTCTTTGCCAGTGAGTATAATTAATTTGGATAAATATGGTATTGGTTAATTTTTAGTATTTTCTTCTTCCAGGATTAGGTTTATGAAGGGTGGTTCTCATGTATATTTGGAAAGGGGTTAATATCACATTGTTCCCTGTGTATAATAAGAAAGATAGTAGGCTAAATGATTTGGTTGAGCATAGTAAATTTTGGTTATGTCTACCTTTTTGTTAAGTAGGTCAGGAATTTTCATTCTTTTTAACAGGCGTTTTACTTATATAATAACATGATTCTTCCAACAACCTTTAGAGGAAACTGAGGGTCAGGAGGTGTGGGTTAAATAATTTCTCCGAGCTACTAAATGGCAGAGCTGAGATTCGAAACCAGTCTTATAAAGTTCATATGACTACCACTTTTGGCCGTATCTTAGCTAGGACTACTAATATTTTGTTTTTGTTTTTGAGACAGAGTCTCGTTCTGTCACCCAGGCTGGAGTGCAGTGGCGTGATCTCGGCTCACTACAACCTCTGCCTCCCGGGGTAAAGCAATTCTCCTACCTCAGCCTCCCAAATAGCTGGGATTACAGGCGCCTGCCACCATGCCTGGCTAATTTTTTTGTATTTTTAGTAGAGACGGGGTTTCACCATGCTGGCCAGGCTGGTCTCAAACTCCTGACCTTGTGATCTACCCACCTCTGCCTCCCAAAGTGCTGGGATTACAGGCGTGAGCCACTGCGCCCGGTAGGACTACAAATATTAGTACAACTTATCATAATCAGAGAACAACACAGCAGAACAGCTTACCTGTCAATTTAAAGGCAATTTATATATAAGCTCAAAGAGTAGTGTTTTAGGTATAAGAACATGCCTACTGTATGGCAGCAGGAATCTAGACTTGAATTAAATAAGTTCAGCAGATAACAAATACCAGTTGTATGTTAGTTGTATAAGCACTGGGGAAGCAGGGATGAATCATATAATTTCTTGCCTTTTTTTTTTTTTTTTTACAAATAATGTGTATTTTAGAATTTTTTAAACTCTTTTTTAATACTTACATACTATCGTACAACTTAAAGTCACATTATGTTTTGTGCCTTCTTACTATAGCTCTGGTATAACTGGGGAAGCGAGATGAATACGATAGTAACTTCCTTAAAGAACAGTCTCTGCTTACAGTCAAAATAAGGGAGATAGAAATGTAACTATAACATAGTGTGACAGCTGTAACAGTAAAAGTATGTACAAGGTATAGCTGGGTAGTACAGAGAAGGAGGTAGTTAATGCCAGGATGACAGGGACACTCATCTGAGTTTTGAAGGAACAAATGGAACTTTACCGAATGAAGAAGGGCATTCCAGGCAATGGGAACAGTGTGTAAAAAAATGCATAAGGGTATGAACAGGATGGTTATATAAAAATCTACACAGCAATAAAGTCATTTTTAGCAATGAGGAGTAATTATAATTTTTGCCCATTAAGCCCATGTATATGACCAGATTCTTCTTTTAGTTTTATCCCTGCAGTGAATGATTTGACCTCTGATCTCTTTCGTACCAAATCCAAAAGTGAAGAAATCAAGATTGAACTGGAAAAACTTGAAAAAAATCTAACTGCAACTTTAGTATTAGAAAAATGTCTACAAGAGTAAGTAATTGAGTTCAAAGTGGTGACAACTGATAAATAAGGGAGTAATAGGACATTGTCAAATTTAGTTTTGGCAGTAGGTATGATTTTAAAAAGATTAGGAAATGGGGTCCATAAAACATTTTTTTAAGTAGAATGATTAGTGGAGCTGGAGATGGTTGGATATAGACTTTTTCAGCTTTTTTTTTTTTTTTTTTTTTTTTGAGACAGAGTCTCGCTCTGTCACTCAGGCTGGAGTACAGTGGCACGATCTCAGCTCACTGCAACCTCCACCTCCCGGGTTCAAGTGATTCTCCTGCCTCAGCCTCTTGAATAGCTGGAATTACAGGCATAAGCCACCACGCCGAGCTAATTTTGTATTTTTAGTAGAGACGGGGTTTCTGCATGTTGGTCAGGCTGGTCTTGAACTCCTGACCTCAGGTGATCTGCCCACCTCGGTCTCCCAAAGTGCTGGGATTACAGGCGTGAGCCACCGCGCCCAGCCTGACTTTTTCAGCTTTTACTTCATACAATTTTACTTCATACAATTTCTTACCTTATTTTTTTTTTCTTTTTGAGATGGAGTCTCGCTGCGACACCCAGGCTGGAGTGCAATGGTGCAATCTTGGCTCACTGCAACCTCCACTTCCCGGGTTCAAGCGATTCTCCTGCCTCAGCCTCTGCAGTAGCTGGGACTACAGGTGCACACCACCACGCCCAGCTGATTTTTGTGTTTTTAGTAGAGACAGGGTTTCACCATATTGGCCAGGTTGGTCTGGAACTCCTGACCTCAAGTGGTCCACCTGCCTTGGCTTCCCAAAATGCTGGGATTACAGGCATGAGCCACCGCACCCAGCCTCTTGCCTTTTCTTAAAAACAAATAATGTGGGTTTTAGAATTTTGAAAAGGTATGTGATTTTTTTAATACTTGTAAACTACCATACAACTTAAAGTCACATTATGTTTTGTTGTGCATTCTTGCTATAGCTATGGTATCCCTCTTATGATACTTTAGGCCTTTTTCAGTTCCTTTTTGCCCCAGAGATTAGGGCCTATAGATCAGGAGTATGTGTATATATGCACAAGTAATTTGGTGGTATGTAAATTTATTCAACGAATATTGACTACATATGTGCAAGGCACTGTCATGTCACGTTTCTTTTTATTTATTTATTTACTTATTTTATTTATTTATTTTGTTGAGACAGAGTTTCTCTCTTGTGTCACCCAGGCTAGAGTGCAATGGCGCGATGTCAGCTCACTGCACCCTCCGCCTCCCAGATTCAAGTGATTCTCCTGCCTCAGCCTTTCAAGTAGCTGGGATTACAGGCACCTGCCACCACACTCAGCTAATTTTTTTGTATTTTTAGCAGAGACGGGGTTTCACCATGTTGGCCAGGCTGGTCTCAAACTTCATGTCACATTTAGTACAGAGGTTTTTAGGACCTCCTATTTCAAATTGGCTTCAGGATATGTTAAATTATTATTATTATTATTTTAAACAAAATTCACAGTTTAGGTTGAAATAAACTATACAAAATTGACTTTCTTTGCCAAAAATAACAGCAATATTTTCCATATTATTTCTAGATAAGCCACAAAACAAAATATGGAACGCTTCACAAATTTACACATCTTCCTTGTGCAGAAGCCACTCTAATTTTCTCTGTGTTGTTCTAATTTTAGTATATGAGCTGCCAAAGTGAGCAGCAATTTTTTTTTGAATGGCTGATTTACTTTCTTCAAGAATAATTGGCTTACGTTAATTGTAAAATTGTTGTAAACCTGGGCAGCATAGTAAGACTGTCTCTACAAAAAAGTTATTTATTTTATTATTTTTTAAAATTTGAGATGGAGTCTTACTCTACCACCCACGCTGGAGTGCAGTGGTACAATCTCAGCTCATTGCAACCTCTGCCTCCCAGGTTCAAGTGATTCTCCTGCCTCAGCCTCCCGAGTAGCCAGGATTATAGGCGCATGCCACCATGCCTGGCTAATTTTTGTATTTTTAGTAAAGACAGGGTTTCACCATGTTGGCCAGGCTGGTCTCGAACTCCTGGCCTCAGGTGATCTGCCCGTCTTGGCTTCCCAAAGTGCTGGGATTATAGGTGTAAGCCACTGTGCCTGGCCATCTACAAAAAATTTAAAAATTAGCCAGGCATAGTGCCATGTGTCTGTAGCCCTAGCTATTTGGGAGGCTGAGGTGGGAGGATCACTTGAGCCAAGGAGCTTGAGGCTGCGGTGATCACACCACTGCGTTCAAGCCTGGGTGACAGACCAAGACCTCATCTCTTTAAAAAAAAAAAAAAAAAACCCAGAGTGCAACATGGAGGGGAAAATGACCTGGTTACCAACTCTTGGCCAAACCAGCATTGAACCCAAAAGTAGTAGAGTTTCTATTATACAATACTTTTACTGAGAAGAAGAAGAAGAAAATGTTTTTAATTTTGCTTTTTAAAGGGATGTCAAGAAAGCAGAATTGCATCTGTCTACAGAAAGGGCCAAAGTTGATAATCGTCGTCAGAACATGGACTTTCTAAAAGCAAAGTCAGAGGAATTCAGATTTGGAATCAAGGCTGCAGAGGTTTGTATGAAGGACTGAATATAGTTAGCTCTCTTCAGCCTTATTTTTTACCATAATCCTCACAGCTAGGCATTATTATTCCCTTTTTACAGATGAGAGGACTACAGAGAAGTTGGTAACTTGCCCAAGATTACATAGCTATTATAGTAAGGAGATCGAGATTCAAACTCAGGCATTCAGGCTCTGAAACTCAGGCCTTACACACTGCACCCATCTTGTCACAAATGCGTGAGTGTGGAAAGGATTCACATGTAACGTACAAATGCTTAGATACATGTACAGTTTTTCATTTATACTTGTAGCTCCTCTTTACTGTGTTATATGTTAAAAATATTTGATGGGCTGGGCACGGTGGCTCACGCCTGTAATCCCAGCACTTTGGGAGGCCAAGGTGGGCGGATCACGGGGTCAGGGGATTGAGACCATCCTGGCTAACACAGTGAAACCCCGTCTCTACTAAAAATACAAAAAATTAGCCGGGCGTGGTGGTGGGCGCCTGTAGTCCCAGCTACTCGGGAGGCTGAGGCAGGAGAATGGCACGAACCCAGGAGGTGGAGTTTGCAGAGAGCCGAGATTGTGCCACTGCACTCCAGCCTGGGCGACAGAGCAAGACTCCGTCTCAAAAAAAAAAAGAAGAAAAAGAAAAATAATTGATGGTGGTCACTTTTGAAATAATTTTTTAACTGAACTCCTTTTTTTGGTAATTGTAGGAGCAACTTTCAGCCAGAGGCATGGATGCTTCTCTGTCTCATCAGTCCCTAGTAGCACTATCAGAGGTGAGCTTATTTTAACCTAATTTAACTTTCTTTAAAATTTTACTCCACAGTCTGCTTTTTCATTTGTTTCTTTTTATTCGGCTTTTATTCACTGTAGACCTGATTTCTTTTCCTTTACCTTTGTACTTTATATTCACTGGTATTTATATCTTTTATTCCTTGTTTAGCTTTATATGCCCTCACATTTGCATGGTTTCCTTTTTATTATAAGTTAGAAACTCTGCTGGAGTCACTTATGTATTATTGATGTATTTATTAAACAAATTTATTGAAGGACCATGAGCTAATCATCTAGGTGCTCCCCTTTCTTCTCTTTCAGTAGACAGTAAAATGTAGGTCTCCAAACTCCTGTAGTTACCAAATGCAATTCTGGGATTTTAGGTTATATAAAGGTTTTACCTGTTTTGGTGGGAAGAGAGAGAAATAGAGGGTTTTGTTTTGTTTTATTATTCTTAACGTTTTTCATACTTCGTTCTTGGAATCTAATGTTGCCAATTCATAAATATGTATTTGGGATTCTAGTTCTTCCTTTACATTTTTTTCCCCTTGTTTTAATAAATAGAATGGGAGTCTTGCTATGTTGCCCAAGCTGGTCTCAAACTCCTGGGCTCAAGTGATCCTCCCACCTTGGCCTCCCAAAGTGCTGGGGTTAGAAGTGTAAGCCACCACACCCAGCCTCCTTTATGTTTTGATTCCTCTTAATCACGTTCTTTTCTATTCTTAGACAGTATACTTCAATCCTATTGTTAATAAATGGGAGCAAAGGCCAGGCATGGTGGCTCATACCTGTAATCCCAGTACTTTGGGAGGCAGAGGCAGGAAGATTACTTAAGCCCAAGAGTTTGAGACCTGCCTGGCCAAAATGGCAAAACCTCATCTCTACTAAAAATGCAAAAATTAGCCGGGCATGGTGGCACATGCCTGTAATCCCATCTATTCAGGAGGCTGAGGCAGGAGAAAGGAGAATCACTTGAACCCAGGGGGCGGAGGTTGCAGTGAGCCGAGATCGCGCCACTGCACTCCAGCCTGGGTGACATAGCAAGACTCTATCTCAAAAAAAAAAAAAAAAAAAAAAAATTAGCCAGGCATGGTGGTACACGCCTGTGGTCCCAGCTACCTGGGAGGCCGAGGCAGGAAGATTGGTTGAGCCGAAGAGTTTGAGGCCACCATAAGCCATGATGGTACCACTGCACTCCAGCCTGGGCAACACAGAGAGACTCCATCTCAAAAAATAATAATAATAATAATAATAATTAAATAAGAATATAACTTTCCTATTTTAAGCATCTAACAGGTGTTGTTTCTATTTGGAGTGAGTTTGTCTGTCTTTGAAGCTCTTTATTCGATAACGTTATTTAAAATATGCTAATGTTAATGCTTTGTTGTGTTTTATTTCAGAAATGGACAGTATTAGTTGCATTGTGAATGTTTCTATTACTCTGTGACTGTGTTCTTTTACCCCCAGAAACTGGCAAGATTAAAGCAACAGACTATACCTTTGAAGAAAAAATTGGAGTCCTATTTAGACTTAATGCCGGTAATAGTTTTCACGAATTAAAAAAACAATTATTTCCTCCAACCTTCCCTAAGGGTACATGACCATGAAAATAGTGTGTTTAGGCCAGGCGTGGTGGCTCACACCTGTAATCTCAGCACTTTGGGAGGCCAAGGCAGGCTGATGACCTGAGGTCAAGAGTTAGAGACCAGCTTGGCTAACATGGTGAAACCCCGTCTCTACTAAAAATACAAAAATTAGCTGGACCCAGTGGTGTGCACCTGTAGTCCCAGCTACTCAGGAGGCCGAGGCTGGAGAATCACTTGAACCCTGGGAGGCAGAGGTTTCAGTGAGCTAAGATCGTGCCACCACACTCCAGCCTGCTCAACAGAGCAAGACTCCATCTCAAAAAAAAAGGCCGGGCATGATGATTTATGCCTGTAATCCCAGCATTTTGGGAGGCCGAGGCGGGCGGATTACGAGGTCAGGAGTTCGAGACCAGCCTGACCAACATGGTGAAACCCCATCTCTACTGAAAATACAAAAATTAGCCAGGCGTGGTGGTGGGCGCTTATAATCCCAGCTACTCAGGATACAGGCAGGAGAATCGCTTAAACCCAGGAGGCAGAGGCTGCAGTGAGCCAAGATTGAGCCACTGCACTCCAGTCTGGGCAACAGAGTGAGACTCCGTCTCAAAAAAAAAAAAAAAAAAAACCAAAGAAAATAATGTGTTGGTTTTTAAAGGTTTAAAGTCAGTGGTAAATTTCAGTGTTATATGTACATTGGGTATCCCTCTGGGAGGCTTTTTGCCTTTTGAAAAGGATTATGGCATTATTTTTCTCCATGAGTCTGAATTGAGGCAATATAACCTTTCCTTGTTTTTTTTTTTTAAAGAATCCATCTCTTGCTCAAGTGAAAATTGAAGAAGCAAAGCGAGAACTAGTAAGTAGTTCCTGTAATTTTTTCAGATTTTTTTAAAAAGAAAATAAATGCTAATATACCTAAAGTCCTCTTCATCCTTCTTTCCTTTCTCCTCAGTGGTAAACTGCAGTCCTAAAGTTACTGTGTATCATTCTCCTGCATCTTTTAATACTTTTTTGGCTGTGTACGTGTGTATATATTTTTTCCATTAAGAAACATATAGTAGCCGGGCACAGTGCCTCACACCTGTAATCCCAGCACTTTGGGAGGCCGAGGCGGGCGGATCACCTGAGGTCAGGAGTTCAAGACCAGCCTGGCCAACATGGGAAAACCCTGTCTCTACTAAAAATACAAAAATAAGCTGGGTGTGGTGATGCGTGCCTGTAATCCCAGCTACTCGGGAGGCTAAGGCAGGAGAATCACTTGAACCTGGGAGGTGGAGGTTGCAGTGAACTGAGATCACACCACTGCACTCCAGCCTGGGGAACAGAGCAAGACTGCCTCTCAAAAAACAAAAAAACACATAGTAGTATTTTATGCCTTTTAAAATTTTGTGTAGATTTCCCTAGTGGAAAAAGGGGGATATATTGAGAGATACAGAATATTCTAGGCAAAAAGAATTTGCAAAGGCATATAAGCTGAAACATGGAGGACTTACTCAAGCTGTAGCAAGTGATAAAGTCCGGCTGCTTAGAAACATGAAATGTAAGATAAAGTTGGAAAAGGTCAATTGGTTTATGATGTAGAGGGCCTTAACATATAAAGAGTGTTGAACTTAGAGGATGTAGGGACCACAGAAAGCTGCTGTGTGTTTCCTTGTTTTTTAAGCTCAAGAGAAATATGATCAAAGCTATGCTTTTTTTTTTTTTGAGACAGAATCTTGCTGTGTCCTCCAGACTAGAGTGCAGTGGTATTATCTTAGCTCACTGCAACCTCCGCCTCCCAGGTTCAAGCGATTCTCATGCCTCAGCCTCCCGAGTAGCTGGGATTACAGGTGTGTACCACCATGCCTGGCTAATTTTTGCGTTTTTATTTATTTATTTATTTATTATTATTTTGAGACGGAGTCTTGCTCTGTTGCCCAGGCTGGATTGCAATGGCATGATCTCAGATCACTGCACCCTCCACCTCCCAGGTTCAAGTGATTCTCCTGTCTCAGCCTCCTGAGTAGCTGGAACTACAGGCACCTGCCACCACGCCTGGCTAATTTTTATATTTTTAGTAGGACAGGGTTTTGCTATGTTGGCCAGGCTGGTCTTGAACTCTTGACCTCAGGTGATCCACCCGCCTCAGCCTCCCAAAGTGCTGGAGTTAACAGGCGTGAGCCACCGTGCCTGGCCAAATTTTTGTATTTTTTAGTAGAGACAGGGTTTCACCATGTTGGCCAGGCTGGTCTCCAACTCCTGACCTCAAGTAATCCACCTGCTTTGGCCTTCCAAAGTGCTGGCATTACAGGCATGAGCCACCGTGCCTGGTCAAAGCTATACTTTTTGATCAGGTTAGTGCTTTAGAAGATTATTCTGTAGCCAGTGTTTAGGGTAGATTGGGAGAAAGAAAATTGCAGAAACCAATTAGCTTATTTAGGCCAGATAAGAAGTAATGAGGACAGTGGCAATGAAAATGGAAAAGAGGCCGGGTGCAGTGGCTCACACCCGTAATCCCAGCACTTTGGGAGGCCAAGGTGGGTGGATCAAAAGGTCAAGAGTTCACGACCAACCTGGCCAAGATGGTGAAACCCCATCTCTACTAAAAATCCAAAAAAAATTAGCCAGGCATGGTGGTGGGCGCCTGTAATCTCAGCTAGTCGGGAGACTGAGGTAGAGAATTGCTTGAACCCGGGAGGCAGAGGTTGCAGAGTGAGCCGAGATTGTCCCACTGTACTCCAGCCTGGGCGACAGAGTGAGACTGCGTCTCAAAAAAAAAAAAAGAAAGAAAGAAAGAAAAAAAAAACAGAAAAGAGGTGATGTGAGTGACATTGTGGAAGCACATTGTTTTAGTAGCAAAGGCCAGAAAAATTTATTCATATGTCATTACAGATTTCTCTCTCTCTAAAGGCTTTTTTCCTTCCCTTCACATGTTTCTTAGAATCACTTAGGAGTCTGAGTGCTTTTGGAGGGGAAGAGAGGAGATGTAAAAGCAAGAGAATATCTAAAAGCATATTTGATATTCATAATGGTATTTTTAAAATTTTTTGTTTTAATGTTTCCTTTTTTGCTTCCCTTATTTTAAATAACATTAAATAAAGGTTAGAGCATCTGTTTTATGTTCTTATTTATGGTATGTCTTTCTTCCTGTAGGATAGCATTGAAGCTGAACTTACAAGAAGAGTAGACATGATGGAACTGTAACAAGAACCAAATAAACATCCTTTTCCCTAACAAAGTAAATCGAATAGGACTTTACAGAGTTCTTTTTCCTCTTGGCATTTCCTAATAACAGAATTTTCTGTGTTCCTAGATTACAGAATATCATAATTGATAGAATATGGTTTCTTACTGTGTGTTGCATTTTTGTGCCCAAATACATAGTTTTCATATTAAAAAGCCTTTTCTCTTACTTTGTTTCTGTGTGGTTGGTGGTTAAGAATCCTTCAGTAGCTCTACAAGGCAAACGTTACTACAGTTGTGCATGTATTCATTAGGTCAGCTACAGTGAAAAGGTTCCATAGCTCCAGTATGTTTCTCCCACTCTCTTCTTTCTCCAGGGGTTGGCTGTCATTCTTTTTGATCAGCTCACTGCCTGCCTCCAAATGTTAATATATGCAGGAATTTAGTTTATGAAAAAGATGACCTTTTAAATCATTAGTAGAAAGATGGATAATTCAACACTTGGTATTAGGTCCATACTTCACACCTTATGTCAGGATAATCCAAAGAATCAAAGATTTAAATATAAAAAATTTGAAAATGAAGGTAGTAGAAGAAATTGAAAGGAAGTTTTAATGTTTTGGCTTCTTTTTAAGAGACAGGGTCTTGCTATATTGCCCAGGCTGGCCTCAAAATCCTGGACTCAAGCAATCCTCCCACCTCAGCCTGTTGAGTACCTGACACCACAGGTATGTGCCACTGCACCCAGCCTAATGTTTGATTTTTAAATAATTGTGAGTCAGAAATGTATGACCAGAACCCAGGTGCCATAAATAAGTGCTTAAAATATTTAAATGTTTTGTTTTAAGACAGAGTCTTGCTCTGTCTCCCAGGCTGGAGTGCAATGGCATGATCTTGGCTCACTGCAGCCTCCATCTCCCAAGTTCAAGCGATTTTCATGCCTCAGCCTCTCAAGTAGCTGGGACTACAGGCGTGTACCACCACACCGGCTAATTTTTGTATTTTTAGTAGAGATGGGGTTTTACCATGTTGACCAGGCTGGTCTTGAACTCCTGACCTTAAGTGATCTGCTCGCCTTGGCCTCCCAGAGTGCTGGGATTACAGGTATGAGCCACCGTGCCTGGCCTATTTAAATATTTTGAAATAATAAAAATACCTGCATGGCAAAATCTATTGTAAGTAAAATCAAAGGACATGACAAATGTAGTACAGGAGGAGATTTTTTCACTGTACCTTTTCGTGCCTTTTAAAGTTTTGTACCATGCAATTAAAAAACAATCAGCTTTAAAAAAATTATTTCAATGTCTTTAAAGCTTTTTTCTTTTTTCCTTTCCCTTGCTGTCAGCCAGAAAAAGACATTTGTATTTTCTTTTGGAAACTGTCCATATCCTTTCGCCATTTGTGTATTAGCTTTTGGTCTTTTTGTTAACAATTTATAGAGGCTCCTTATGTATTAGCTAAATTAATCTTTTGTGATTGGACTTGCAAATATTTTTCCAAGTTTGTCATTTGACTTAATTGCAGTGCTTTTCATAAGGCAATTTGATAGATTGATTGTGGAAATGACCACAATAATTCTTCTCATCTCTATGCACTCACCCCTTTGTAACATGACTTGGCTCTTTCTCCCATCAAAGGAGAATCTATATCTGGCTTGGCCCTGTGACTCGTTTCGGCCAATGAGACAACAGCAGACATGACAAAAGCAAAGGAATATAAACTATGCATCGGGGCTTGCTCTCTCTTACTTCCTTACTTCTCTTTGGAATTCCAAATCACCATTTAAAGAAGCCTGGACAGGCCTGTTGGAGGAGAAGAAACTATATGAACAGCCTGGCATGGTGGCTCACGCCTGTAATCCCAGCACTTTGGGAGGCCAAGGCGGGCCTATTATTTGAGGTCAGGAGCTCAAGACCAGCCTGGGCAACATGGTGAAACCCCATCTCTACTAAAAATGCAAAAATTAGCTGGGCGTGGTGGTGCACACCTGTAGTCCAAGCTACTTGAAAGGCTAAGGCAGGAGAATCACCTGAACTCTGGAGGTGGAGGTTGCAGTGAGCTGAGATTGCACCACTTGAGTGATAGAGCAAGACTGTCTCAAAAAAAAAAGAAACTACATGAAGTAGAGACAGTAATTCCAACTGAACCTTGCCCCCAACCCTTAAAACCAAACTGGCTGTCAATTGCTAGATATGTGAATGAGGTCTTAGACCATCTAGTTCCAATTGAGCCACCAGCAAACTGCAGAGATCAACCAAGCAAGCCCAAGCCAGAAGCTTAACTGATTTGAAACATTAATTATATTTAAAAATTTCTATGCCAGGCACGATGGCTCACGCCTGTAACCCCAGCACTTTGGGAGGCCGAGGCAGGTGGATCATGAGGTCAGGAGTTCGAGACCAGCCTGGCCGACAGTGAAACCCCATCTCTACTAAAAGTACAAAAAAAAAGCCGGGCATGGTGGCAGGGGCCTGTAATCCCAGCTACTCGGGAGCCTGAGGCAGGAGAATCGCTTGAACCTGGGAGGCGGAGGTTGCAGTGAGCCGAGATTGCACCATTGCACTGCAGCCCAGGCAATAGTGCGAGACTCTGTCTCGAAAATAAATAAATAAATAAATAAATAAATTCCTTGTATAGCAACACCTGACTAATGCATGATGGAGTAATTGGGAGAAGGTGTAGGTATGCTACAAAGTATCTTCTGCTGTCCTTCCACTTTCCAAGCCTCATGAATCTCCCTTGTGACCCATTCTAACTGGAAACAAGCTAGGAAGAGAAATCTATAAACTGTAGTTTACCCAAGTTGACACATCACAAAGCCATTTCACACAGATTCAAAGAGTCTATCAAATTCTAAGTAGGATAAGTGTGCAAAGAAAAGTACGAAACAAGGCTGGGCGCGGTGGCTTACGCCTGTAATCCTAGCACTTTGGAAGGCTGAGGTGGGCAGATAACCTGAGGTCAGGAGCTCCAGACCAGCCTGGCCAATATGGTGAAACCTGTCTCTACTAAAAATACAATAATTAAGGCCGGGCACAGTGGCTCATGCCTATAATCCTAGCACTTTAGGAGACTGAGGAGGGTGGATCACCTGAGGTCAGGAATTTGAGACCAGCCTGGCCAGCATGGCAAAACCCCGTCTCTACTAAAAATACAAAAAAATTAGCCAGGTATGGTGGCAAGCGCCTGTAATCCCAGCTATTCGGGAGGCTGAGGGAGGAGAATCGCTTGAACCCCCGGGGGCAGAGGTTGCAGTGAGCCGAGATCGAGTCACTTCACTCCAGCCTAGGTGAAAGAGTGAAACTCCGCCTCAAAAAATAATAATAATAATAAAATAACAATTAGCCAGGCATGGTGGTGGGTGCCTGTAATCCCAGCTACTCGGGAGGCTGAAGCAGGAGAATCGCTTGAAACCGGGAGACAGAGATTGCAGTGAGTCAACATCATGCCATTGCACTCCAGCCTGGGCAACAGCAAGACCCTGTCTCATTAAAAAACAAAACAAAACAAAAAACCAGGCACTTTGCGAGGCTGAGGTGGGCAGATCACAAGGTCAGGAGTTCGAGACCATCCTGGCCAACATGCGAAACCCCGTCTCTACTAAAAACACAAAAATTAGCCAGGCGTGGTAATGCATGCCTGTAATCCCAGCTACTCTGGAGGCTGAGCCTGGAGAATCGCTTGAACCCAGAAGGCAGAGGTTGCAGTGAGCCAAGATCCTGCCACTACACTCCAGCCTGGGCAACAGAGCAAGATTCTGTTTCAAAAAAAGAAGAAGAAGAAAAAAAGAATGCAAGTAAAATGACATCAAACAAACAAACAGAGACAGTTTATTAACAGCAGATCTAAATTAGGTGGGCATGCTGGTACCTTCCTATAGTCCTAGCTACTCGATTGCTTGAGCCCAGGAGGTTGAGGCTGCAGCTCCAGCCTGGGCAACAGAACAAGACCTTGTCTCTGAAACAAACAAAAAGTCCGGGCTCAGTAGATCACTCCTGTAATCCCAACACTTTGGGAGGCCAAGGCGGGTGGATCACCTGAGGTCAGGAGTTCAAGACCAATCTGGCCAACATGGTGATACCCTGTCTCTACTAAAAATAGAAAAATTAGTTGGGGATTGTGGTACGCACCTGTAGTCCCAGCTACTTGGGATGCTGAGGCAAGAGAATCGCTTGAACTTGTGAGGACAAGGTTGCAGTGAGCTGGGATTGCGCCACTGTACTCTAGCCTGGGTGACAGAGTGAGACTGTCTCAATAAATAAATAAATAAATAAATAAATAAATAAATAATTTAAAAAATTAAAAAACACCCAGCAGACCTACATTAATTGAAATTCTAAAAAAAAAAAAAAATTATCAGAAGGAAAATGATTCCAGATCGAAGGCCTGGAACACAATGGAGAATTAACTGCAAAGAATATGGCAAATATGTGTATGTGGTAAATATAAAAAACATTGACCAGGCCAGGCCCAGTGGCTCACACCTGTAATCCCGGCACTTTGGGAGACCAAGACTGGTGGATCACCTGAGGTCAGGAGTTTGAGACCAGCCTGACCAACAGGATGAAACCCCGTCTCTACCAAAAATACAAAAATTAGCCGGGTGTGGTGGCATGCGTCTGTAATCCCAGCTACTCAGGAGGCTGAGACAGGAGAATCGCTTAAACCCAGGAGGTGGAGGTTACAGTGAGCCGAGATTGCGCCATTGCGCTCCAGCCTTGGCAACAAGAGCGAAACTCTGTCTCAAAAAAAACCAAAATACAAAAAACAAACAAAAAAACATTGACCAAGAAACAGTAACAAAATGATTAATGGGGGCTGGGTGCAGTGGCTCACACCTGTAATCCCAGCACTTTGGGAGGCTGGGGCAGGAGGATCGCTTGAGCTCAGGAATTTGAGACCAGCCTGAACTACATTAGGAAACCCTGCCTCTACCAAAATACCAAAAATTGGCTGTGTGTGGTAGCTGGTGCCTTTAGTCTCAGCTACTTGGGAGGCTGAGGTGGGAGGATCACCTGAGCCCAGGAGGAGGAGGTTGCAGTGAGCCAAGACTGCCATTGTACTCCAGCCTGGGTGATAGAGTGAGACCCTGACTCAAAAAATAATAATAATGACATGGAAAATAAACACAAAGGAGAGGATAAACAAACCAAAAGTTGGTTCTTTGTAAAGACTAGGAAATTTGCCATGTTATGTACATTTTTAAATAAATAGAGATAGCATTATTCATAATATTTTCTTGCCTCCAGAATCTAAAGTGAATCTCCTTTGCTTACTTGTTCCAATAACATTTGGAGTTATAAAAAAGGTGGTGGGATAGGGAGTGCAGCTCGTCAGGAAGCCAGGAAAGCTGGGTGCAGAGAGCACAGAGGAGTGGAGTAGATCCTGGAGGAGTCGGGGGCAGCTGCTCCAAGGACCTTCTGTCTCTTTGCCTTGATGTGCCAGGAGGGATGTGGGGTGTGGACAAGCAAACATTTAAGGCAGTCTAAAATTAAAATTTTTGCTATAATTCCATTTCTAGGTCTCTAACCTGCATATATCTTGGAAACATCAAATACACACACATTTATGGGGAGATGGTGGCGTGAGAGGGAGGAGCCTCCATATTTTTGTCTCCACTTCTGATCCCTACACTGTATGTCTGACTGTAGAGAACCACCACGTTACTCCTAAATACTTCTCCACTTGTCTCCTAAGAACAGAGACATTCTGAGATAACCACTGTGAAATGATCAAAAACAGGGAATTTAACATTGATACAATATTATTAAATGTTATCAAGTTGGGGGCTGGGCATGGTGGCTCACGCCTGTATTCCCAGCACTTTAGGAGGCCAAGGAGGGTGGATCACCTGAGGTCACGAGTTCGAGACCAGCCTGGCCGACATGGTGAAACCCCGTCTCTACTACAAGCACGAAAATTAGCCGGGCGTGGTGGCAAGCGCCTGTAGTCCTAGCTACTCAGGAAGCTGAGGCAGGAGAATTGCTTGAACCCGGGAATCGGAGGTTGCAGTGAGCTGAGATCACGGCATTGCACTCCAGCCTAGGAAACAAGAGGGAGACTTTGTCTCAAAAAAAAGAAAGTATCAAGTTAACATTGATAATATATATAATCCATACTCAAATTTCTCCATTGTCTCTGTAATGCACTTTACTATTATTATTATTATTATTATTATTATTATTATTATTATTATTTTGAGACAGAGTTTTGCTCTTGTTGCCCAGGCTGGAGTGCAGTGGCACAATCTTGGCTCACTGCAACCTCTGCCTCCCAGGTTCAAGCAATTCTCCTGCCTCAGCCTACCGAGTAGCTGGGATTACAGGTGTCCGCCACCATGCTTGGCTAAATTTTTTTGTATTTTTAATAGAGATGGAGATTCACCATGTTGACCAAGGTTGGTCTTGAACTCCTGACCTCAGGTGATCTCCCTGCATCGGCCTCCCAAAGTGCTGGGATTACAGACGTGAGCCACCATGCCCGGCCTGTAATGCACTTTATAACAGTTGTTTTCCCAATCCAGGATCGTATATTGTGTGTAGTTGTGTCTGTCTTAAGCCAGCTTTAGAGACCTCGTTTTGACCATTCTGCTTCATTAGGCCCCTATGTCTAAGTCTATGAAACTTTCTTTCCCAAATTCAGTTGTCCGAGCAGATCAGACAGGATGGCACAAATTAGGAACCATTGTATATTGAAGCCCAAGACTTTCTTTGCCCCAAAGTTCTGCCTGTGGGAGGGGCAATACAGTCAAGAGATTTGTGTTTGCTGCTACTTAATTAAGAACTCGCAGCCTAGGCAAGGGGTCAAGTTACCATTAGAATAGAATAAATTGAGACAGTCTCTGTTCCATGGGAAGCATGCGAAGCTCAATATTGGATAAGAAGTGCATCATGAATGAAAAGATGTCCCTTGTGAAAATGTGCAGCTATTTTAAGAGTGGACTGAGGATTGTGTGTGAATGTCCTTGGAACTTGTTTGATTGCCAGGAGAACTTTTTCTTGTGGATTGTCATAGGAGCACATGACAGATGGCTCACTGCAGGCTGGCTGTGACCCTGTGCCTGGATTGCTGATGTTGTGGGTTAGATGAGATGCCACCCAAAGAGGGCAGTCTGTCAGCTTTATTTAGTACCATGATGCACGGACGTCCTTCTGATCCTAGGGCAGCTTCCTCTCACATTGTGCAGGTGTATATTTTTAGGCTTATCTTGCAGTACACTGCTCTCACATTTTCGGTTTCCTTTAAATTCTGCAGCAGCAGTTGTGGGCTGACAGGCTGCCTCCACAGTGTTGGGAGAGAGAATTGCTCTCTCTACTTTTTCAGGATCCAGATTTTCTGCAGCATATTCAGACACCGAACAGGAAACCTAGCTCTTATGCTACTTAGCAATATGATCTTTAAAGACATCACGTAAATTCTGCGATGTCGAAATGGATATCACAGCTGCTTTACCGTCCTCACACATCACTCACTCACATTTCTTAACAAGTATTAATAAGCACTATGTGTTAGGAGAGGAGTTACAAAGATAAATAAGAATTTCCCCTCAGTCTCAGAGAGGCAATTTATAAATTTACAGAATGTCAGGCTGGAAGGGACTGTCCAGTGCAAATTTTAGTCTTACAGACAAGGAAACTAAGGCCCAAAGAAGTAAAACGATGGCCCAGATGTCACACCCAGTCAAGATCAGAACCCAAATTGCTTACTTCTCATCCCAAAGATTTTTCCTCCGTATCACTTACCTTTGGCTAAACTCTAATTAAAATCTCAATCCCTATAGCTAGCTTTTATCTACTTTAGAAATCTAGATGGGAGATACCCAAGCTCCTCAAATGTAAAACAACAAATTTCATAAAACAACAACAACAAAAACTCCAAACAACTTTTAACCACAAAAATACCTGCTTATTGTAAACATTTCCAACAATTCTAAAATATATAAAACTTAAAAGTCTAAGATCAGGCTCATGCCTGTAATCCCAGCACTTTGGGAGGCCAAGGCGGGTGGATCACGAGGTCAGGAGTTCAAGACGAGCCTGTCCAAGATGGTGAAACCCCGTCTCTACTAAAAGAACAAAAAATTAGCTGGGCATGGTGGCGGGTGCCTGTAATCCCAGCTATTTGGGAGGCTGAGGCAGGATAATCCCTTGAACCCGGGAGGCGGAGGTTGCAGTGAGCCAAGATCGCACCACTGCACTCCAGCCTGGGCAATAGGGTAAAACTCCGTCTCAAAAAACAAAACAAAAAAATGTCTAAGATTGTTTCCACTCCTATCTCCGATTCTACTCCCTAAGGGTAACTACTCTCATTGGAGTGTGTCCCTCTAGACTTTTATCTATTCAAATCCAAAAATGTACACTTTTTTTTTTTTTTTGAGATGGTGTTTCACTCTTGTTACTTAGGCTGGAGTGCAATGGCACAGTCTCATTTCACTGCAACCTCCGCCTTCCTGGTTCAAGCAATTCTCCTGTCTCAGCCTCCCAGAAGCTGGGATTACAGGTGCCCACCACCACACCCAGCTAATTTTTGTATTTTTAGTAGAGACGGGATTTCACCATGTTTGGTCAGGCTTGTCTGGAACTCCTGACCTCAGGTGATTACAAAGTGTAATCACCTCCCAAAGTGCTGGGATTACAGGCATGAGCCACTGTGACCGCCTAATGCATTTTTAATACATGGTACACATTCAGTCTCCATGTTTTCCTCCTATGTGTATAAAGGTTCGGGATTCTTCTTGATCCTTTGTTGTCTCTGCCCCATCCCCTGTGCTGTGCTGTGTTGGCAACTACGGTTCTATTGCTGCCAAGGATCATCACCTCAGGTTTATAATTCCCAATGCTCTCTCTTGGCCAGACTTCTACATGCAACATTATAGACAAATGTTTTTGTGTTTTTGATATATTTCCTGTCATCTGCAGCTAAATGCAATCACATAAAAGAGAAATATACCTCTCTTTTGTTTAAACCATGTTTTTGTGTTTTCTGTCACATGCAGCTCTGGGTCACTGTGTCAGTTTTGAATTGCATTTAGCTGCATATGACAGAAAACACAAAAACATGGTTTAAGCAAAAGAGAGGTTTATTTCTCTTTTATGTAAAATACCAGAGGCAGGCAGTCCAGGTTGGAGGTGGCAGCCTCTATAGCCATCAGGGATTCAAAGTTCCTTCTTTGTGCTCCACTACATTTCCATCCTCAAAGTCACCTTATGGTTATATGATGGCTGCTGCAGCATCAGCATTCATGTCCACATCACTTTGAACAAGGTTACTTGCGAGAAGGGCTAGAAAATGTAGTGTTTTATTGGTCAAATTGTTGCACAGAATAAATTTGTGATTCTGTTAGTTAAGGAAGAATGAGAGGAAAGATTAACATGAGTAACTAGCAGTTTCTACCAGAGTAGAAATCCTTTTTACCTTCTAGTCCTGGGTTGAATTTTCTGCTTTAGCTCACTTTCTATTCTTTGGGGAAAGAAGATTTCTTTTCTTTCTTTTTACTCAGCTTTGCCACTTCTTTTCCTGCCACCTGTTGTTCTAACAAAGCTCAGTTTTTCTTTCTTTTCCAAATTGAGATGTCAGATTCCCTACTGTTTGTATTTTTTAGAGTAACATTTTAACATTTGCTTCATATTCTAGAATTATGTCTCTCCTCATCTCCAGATTCACAAGCATATATTCTTGAGTAACCTTTCTTTAAAGCAGAGTATATATAGCAAAACCAGAAGGGTATGGCTTGATATACTTTCAAAAGTAACACACCCCTGGAAATATTACCCAGATTAGGGTTCATATACAGTATCATCAGAAACCACCTTTTTTTTTTTTTTGAGACAAAGTCTTACTCTGTTGGCCAGGCTGGAGTGCAGTGCCAAGATCTCGGCTCACTGCAACCTCCGACTCCCAGGCTCAAGCAATTCTCCTGTCTCAGCCCGAGTAGCTGGGATTACAGGCGTGTGCCACCACGCCCGGCTAATTTTTGTATTTTTAGTAGAGACGGGGTTTCACCATGTTGGCCAGGCTCATCTTGAACTCCTGACCTCGTGATCCACCCGCCTCGGCCTCCCAAAGTGCTGGGATTACAGGCGTGAGCCACAGCACCCGGCCGGAGACCACCTTTCTTATGTCCCCTCCCAGTCAGTACCTTCCCCCAAAGTCATGAAGTTCCCAAGTTGTATTACATTAATTAATATTTCCCGTTTTAGAACTTTATTTAAATGAAATCAGACAGCACGTACTTTTGTGCCTAGCCACTTTCACACATTACGTATTTGACATTTGTCTACAATGTTGTGTGTAGCAGAAGTTCATTTATTTCTGTTGACTTTAGAGCAGTGATTCTTGGGGGTGAGAAGTGGTGATGATTTAATCTCCCTTGGGGACATTTGACAATCTCTGGAGACATTTTTGGTTGTCACAACTAGGATAGTGCTAGTTGTACTGCAGTCTAGTGGGCAGAGGACAGTGGTGCTGCTAAATAGTATTTGGTATACACAGGTTAGCCCCTCACAGCAAAAAGTTATCTCGCCCAAAATGGCAATAGTGCCCTACTTTAGAATACTTCATTGTTTTATTTACCCATTCTACTGTTGATGGACATTTGTGTTGCTTCTACTTGGTGTTCTTATTAATAAAACTGCTATGTACATTCTCATACATGTTATTTGGCATGCATATGTATGCATTTATGTAAAGTGGATACGTAGGACTAAAATTGCTAGTATGTTCAACTTTAGAAAAATCTACAAAAAGTTTTCCAAAATGAGTGTTTTAATTTACACTCTCATCAGCTATGTGTGTGAGAGTTCCAGTTGCTCCACCTTCTCATAAATCCTTGGTATTGCTATTAAAAATCTTTTTAGGCTGGGCACAGTGGCTCATGCCTGTAATCCTAACACTTTGGGAGAGGCTGAGGTGAGTGGATCACTTGAAGTCAATAGTTTAAGACCAGCCTTGCCAACATGGTAAAACCCTGTCTCTACTAAAAATACAAAAATTAGCCAGGCATGGTGGCAGGTGCCTGTAATCCCAGCTGAGGCAAGAGAATCGCTTAAACCCGGGAGGTGGAGGTTGCAGTGAGCCGAGATCACGCCACTGCACTCCAGCCTGGGTGAAAGAACAAGACTCCGTCTCAAAAAAAAAAAAAAAAAGTTAAACTATTTTTTGAGTGTTAGTAGTAAACAATTCTAGTTTTAGTTTGACATTTCTATATGATTAACGAGGTTAAGAATATTTTCACATTCTTGTTGGCTATTTAGATACTCTGTTTTGTGAATTGCCTGTTTAGTCTTTTGCCCATTTTTCTATTAGACTGTGCCTTTTTCTTATTGATTTGTGGCAGTTCTTTATATATTCTGGATATTAACTCTTTACCTGCTAAAATATTGCAAATGTCTTCTCTTATTCTGTGGCTTGCCTTTTTGCCCTTTTAATAGCATCTTTCGATGAACAGATTTTTTTTCTTTTTTTTTTTTGAGATGGAGTCTCTTTCTATCACCCAGGCTGGAGTGCAATGGCACAATCTTGGCTCACTGCACACTCCGCCTCCCGGGTTCAATCGATTCTCCTGCCTCAGCCTCCTGAGTAGCTGGGATTACAGGCATGCGCCGCCATGCCCAGCTAATTTTTGTATTCTTAGTACAGATGGGGTTTCACCATCTCTACTAAATGGGCCAGGCTGGTCTCAAACTCCTGATCTCCAGTGATCTGCCTGCCTAGGCCTCACAAAGTGCTGGGATTACAGGCATGAGCCACCATGCCCAGCCTCGATGAACAGATTTTAATGTTAGTATCTGATTTATCAATCATTTCCTTTATGATTAGGGCTTTATGATTAGGGCTTTCACCTTTATTTTTAAAGCTATTTTCACTGGGTTTATAATTATAGGTTGGCAGTTATTTTCTTTTAGCAACTTAAATACATGATTCAAGTGTTTTCACACTTCCATTATGTGTTAGGTTTTCTTTCTTCCTTTCCTTTCCTTTCCTTCTCTCTTTCTCTTTCTTTCTCTCTCTCCTTCTCCTTCTCCTTTCCTTTCCTTTCCTTCTCTCCTTCTCTTTCTTTCTCTCTCTCCTTCTCTTTCTCCTTCTGCTTCTCCTTCTCCTTTCCTTTCCTTTGACGGGGTCTTGCACTGTCACGCAGGCTGCTGGAATGCAGTGGCACCATCATAGCTCACTGTAGCCTCAAACTCTTGAGGTTCAATCAATCCTCCTGCTTTAGCCTACCGAGTAGCTGGGACTACAGGCATGCGCCACCACGCCCAGCTAATTTTTACATTTTTTTGTAGAGACAGGGTTTCACCATGTTGCCCAGGCTGCTCTTGAACTCCTGAGCTCAAGCGATCCTTCAGCCTCAGAGTCCCAAAAGTGTTGGGATTACAGGCGTGAGCCACCATGCCCGGTCATGTGTTAGTTTTCTATTGCTATGTGAAAATGTTACTACAAACTTAGCATCTTAAAACAAAACACATTTATTATCTCAGCTTCTCTGGGTCAGCCGTCTGGACATGGCTTAACTGGGTCCTCTACAAGGCTGCAAATAAAGAGTCGGCCAGGACTCCAGGCATGGTGGCTCATGCCTGTAATCCCAGCACTTTGGGAGGCTCAGGCGGGTGGATCACAAGGTCAGGAGTTCGAGACTATCCTGCCTAACACGGTGAAACCCCGTCTCTACTAAAAATGCAAAAAAATTAGCCAGGCATGGTGGCGGGCGCCTGTAGTCCCAGCTACTCGGAAGGCTGAGGCAGGAGAATGGCGTGAACCCAGGAGGCGAAGCTTGCAGTGAGCCGAGATGGCACCACTGCACTCCAGCCTGGGTGACAGAGCGAGCCTCCATCTCAAAAAAAAAAAAAAAAAAAAAAGGAGTTGGCCAGGACTTCATTCTCACCTAGGGCTTGACTAAAAATGAATGTGCTTCCAAGCTTATTCAGTTTGTTGGTAGGATGCAGGTCCTTGAGTCTGTTGGACTGAGAGCTTCTGTTTTTTACTAGCTATCAGCTGAGGCCAACCTCAGTTCCTCATCGTACCCACAGGTCCTTGCCAAGTGAGAGTCCCCAACATGGCTCCTTGTTCCTCAAAGTCAGCAAAGGAGGAGAGACTCCAGTAACACAAGTGTTATGATCCTCTGTAACAGAATCATGTAATCTTGTAATTCACATAGTCACATGCACATAATCACGTACATCTTGTCACCTTTATCTTTTTTTTTTTAAAGAGATTTGAGAGACAGGGTCTCATTCTGTCATCCAGGCCTGAGTGCAGTAGCACAATCATAACACCTCACTCTCCCAAGTAGCTAGGATTACACGCACGCACCACCATGCCCAGCTAGTTTAAAAAAAAATTTTTTTTTAATAGAGACAAGGTATCACTGTGTTGCCCAGGCTGGTCTTGAGCTATTGAGCTCAGGACAGGCTTGGTGGCTCATGCCTGTAATCCCAGCACTTTGGGAGGCCGAGGTGGGTGGATCACTTGAGGTCAGGAGTTTAAGACCAGCGACCAGCCTGGCCAACATGGTGAAACCCTGCCTCTACTAAAAATATAAAGACTAGCCAAGCGTGGTGGCACGTACCTGTAATCCCAGCTACTCAAGAGGCTGAGGCAGGAGAATCACTTGAACCTAGGAGATGGAGGTTGCAGTGAGCTGAGATTGTACCACTACACTCCAGCCTGGGCAACAGAGTGAGACTCCATCTCAAAAAATAAAAAAATAAAAACATAACTACTAAGCTCAAGCGAGTTTCCTGCCTTGGCCTCCCAAAGTGCTAGGATTATAGGTGTGAGCCACCGCAACCAGCCTAATTTTTTTTTTTTTTTTTTTTGTAGACACGCAGTCTCACTATGTTGCCCCGGTTGGTCTCAAACTCCTGGCCTCAAGTAATCCACCCACCAAAGTGCTGGGATCACAGATATTGAGCCACCACAACTGGCCTGCCTTATTCTATTGGTTAGAAGCAGGCCACAGGCCCTGTCTCCACACAAGAGGGAAAAATCACACAAAGGCATGAACACCAGGAGGCAAGGCTCGTGAGGACCACTCTGAGTCTGTCCACTACACAAAATTTCTGCTGAGAAATCATCTGTCCACAAAACTAACATTGTTTATTTTTAAGTAAGTGTATTTTTTTCTGCGTTTTTTTTTTTGTTGTTGTTGTTGTTGTTGTTCTTGTTGTTTTGAGACAGAGTCTCACTTTATTGCCCAGACTGGAGTACAGTGGCATGATCTCGGCTCACTGCAACTTCTGCCGCCCGGTTCACGCGATTCTCCTGCCTCAGCCTCCTGAGTAGCTGGGATTACAGGTGCCTGCCACCGTGTCTGGCTAATTTTTGTATTTTTAGTAGAGACGGGATTTCACCATCTTGGCCAGGCTGGTCTGGAACTCCTTACTTCAGGTGATCCACCTGCCTCGGCCTCCCAAAGTGCTGGGATTACAGGTGTGAGCCATCGTGCCTGGCCATTCTGTGGTCATTTTTAAGATTGTCTCTCTATCTTTGGTTTTCAGCAATCCTATGACGTGCTAGGTGAATTTTTCTTTTTTAACTTCTCCTAATTAGGGTTCATAGAACTTGTATTAGTAGCTTGACTTATTTCATCTCTTTGGAAAAAAATCAGCATTATCTCTTTAAGTATTGCCTCTGCTCCATTCTTTTCCTCCTTGTTTCTCATACCTCCAATGACCTAGATGTTAGACTTTCTCATTGTCTCCAGTAGATATTTTGCACTTTTTCTGTATTTTCCACCCTCTTTTTCTCTCCTCTTTTTTCCCATTGTCTTTTCCTCCTTCAGTCTGGATGTTCCTTTTTTTTTTTTTTTTTTTTTTTTTTGAGATTGCGTCTCGCTCTGTTGCCCAGGCTGGAGTGCAGTGGCGTGATCTCAGCTCACTGCAGACTCTGCCTCCCGGGTTCATGCCATTCTCCTGCGTCAGTCTCCCGAGTAGCTGGGACTACAGGCGCCTGCCATGGCACCCGGCTAATTTTTTTTTTTTTTTGTATTTTTAGTAGAGACGGGGTTTCACCATGTTAGCCAGGATGGTCTTGATCTCCTGACCTCGTGATCCACCTGCCTCAGCCTCCCAAAGTGCTGGGATTACAGGCATGAGCCACCGCGCCCGGCTGGATGTTTCTTTTTATTATTTTTTTAACTTTTTATAGAGATGGAGTCCCACTATGTTGGCCAGACTGGTCTTGAATTCCTGGGCTCAAGTGATCCTGCTGCCTCAGCCTCCCAAAGTGCTGGGATTACAGGCGTCAGCCACCGTGCCCAGCTTGTCAACCAGTTTTTGTTCAGCTTTTCAGCATGCCTATCCTACACCATTTATGAATCAGCACATTCCTCAAGGGCAAAAACAGGCTTCATTCAAGAAGTTTCTCTTCCCTCTGAACATTAGCCCCTCAAGTACTGGCTACTTGGGCTGCTCTCTCATACCTTTAAACAATTTTTTTTTTTTTTTTTGAAACGGAGTCTTGCTCTGTCACCAGGCTGGAGTGCAGTGGCGCGATCTCGGCTCGCTGCAACCTCCGCCTCCCAGGTTCAAGTGATCCTCCTGCCTCAGCCTCCCAAGTAGCTGTGTGTGCCACCATGCCCAGCTAATTTTTGTGTTTTTAGTAGAGACAGAGTTTCACCATGTTGGCCAGGATGGTCTTGATCTCCTGACCTTGTGATCCGCCTGCCTTGGCCTCCCAAAGTGCTAGGATTACAGGCATGAGCCACCGCACTGGGCCCAAACAATTTTTTACTTTGCATTTTTTCAGCTTTCCTAGTTGTTCTCTGCAAAAGGATTCATCTACTCACATAGGCCTACATTTATACTTAATATAGATTTCGCCATACTTTCCCACCAGGTCTGAAGTTAACCACTACAGTTCACATTTTCTGTTTGTTTGTTTATTTTGTTTTGTTTTTAGAGACAGGATTTTTCTCTGTTGCAGAGGCTGGAGTGCAGTGTCACCATCATAGCTCAAGCAATCCTCCTCTCTCAGCCTCTAGAGTAGCTGGGATGACAGACATGTACCACCATGCCTGGCTAATTTTTTTTGTAGAGATGAGGTCTCTCTATGTTGCCTGGGCTTGTCTCAAACTCCTGGCTTCCAGCAATCTTCCCACCCCGGCCTCCTAAAGTGTTGGGATTACAGGCATGAGCCATTGTGCCTAGCCACATTCCTTTTATAGGAAGCTAATATTATATCACACCCCTTTGTTATGGAGAATGGTCCAAGAAAAAAAATCTGTCTATCTATCTATCTGTCTGTCTATCTATCTATCTATCTATCATCTATCTATCTCACAGCCCTGATATTGTAACTGGCAAAAGGGTCTGGCTGCTCACCGTTTGTAAAAAGAAGCCAAAATAATAACAAGATGTGATAAAAAAGAGAGCGAGACTTTATTATCCATGCCAGTAAGGGAAAAAATGAAAAAAATTCTACTTTTGAATTTGTAGAGGGAATGCAGGGGGTTTTAAAGAGAGGATTTGGGCCAGGTGTGGTTGCTCACGCCTGTAATCCCAACAATATGGGAGGTGTAGGCAGGCAGATCACTAGAGCTCAGGAGTTCAAGACCAGCCTGGGCAACATGGCAAAACTCCATCTCTACAAAAAATACAAAAATTAGCCAGGTATGGTGGCACATACCTGTATTCTCAGCTGCTTGGCAGGCTGAGGTGGGAGGATCACTTGAGCCCAGGAGGTGGAGGCTGCAGTGAGTGGTGATGGTGCCACTGCACTCCAGCCTGGGTGACAGAGTGAGACCCCATCACACCCACACACATACACACACACACACACACACACACACACAGAGGGTTTGGAATGCAGAAGAGGAAGGGGAGCTAGCAGGTGTCAGGTGGCGTGACTTTCTCCAATAGCTTGTCTTGAATTATTGTTCCATCCGGTGAAGGGGTTGGCAACTTCGTGGCTTGAGGTGTCTGGTCCGTATCAGGATCCAGCCCCTGAAGCTTCTAAGGAAATATATGACCAGATAAGTGAGTATGGTATATGCTTAACATGCATCTAAGTAAATACGTGTACATAAGGCATGGGAACATAGAATAGGAAAAGAAAAGGATTGGAGGTTCACAGCATATTCCGAAGCTGTATTTGAAGATGAAAGGAAAGACATATGCAGTTTGTCTCAAAGTTGTATCTTGAGATTGGGGAGAAAGAAGGAAAGAAAACAAAGTTTTAAAACACAGTTTGGGCTGCGTGCAGTGGCTCACATCTGTAATCCCAGCACTTTGGGAGGCAGAGGCGGGCAGATTGCTTGAGCCCAGGAGTTTGAGACCAGCAGGGGCAATATGGCAAAAGGCCGCCTCTACCAAAACAAAACAAAACAAAATCAGCTCAGTGTAGTAGTGCGTACCTGTGATCTCAGTTACTCAGGAGGTTAAAGTGGGAGGATCACTTGAGCCTAGGAGGCAGAGTTTGCAATAAGCCAAGATTGCGCCACTGCACTCCAGTGTGGGTGACAGAGCCAGAGTCCTGTCTAAAATAAAATAACTAAAAGTGGCCAGGCACAGTGGCTCACGCCTATAATCCCAGCACTTTTGGAGGCTGAGGTGGGTGGATCACAAGGTGAGGAGTTCAAGACCAGCCTGGCCAATATAGTGAAACCCTGTCTCTACTAAAAATACAAAAGTTAGCCAGGCGTGGTGGCGCATGCCTGTAGTCCCAGCTACTCAGGAGGCTGAGGCAGAAAAATCACTTGAACCCGGGCAGCCGAGGTTGCAGTGAGCCGAGATCGCACCACTGTACTCCAGCATGGGCGACAGAGTGAGACTCAGTCTCAAATAAATAAATAAAATAACTAGCTGTGCGCGATGGCTCATGCCTGTAATCCCAGCACTTTGGGAGGCTGAGGTGGGCAGATCACCTGAGGTCGGGAGTTCACGACCAGCCTGACCAACATGGAGAAATCCCGTCTCTACTAAAAAATACAAAATTAGCCGGGTGTGGTGACGCATGCCTGTAATCCCAGCTACTCGGGAGGCTGAGGCAGGAGAATCGCTTGAACCCAGGAGGCAGAGGTTTTGATGAGCTGAGATTGTGCTATTTCACTCCAGCCTGGGCAACAAGAACAAAACTCTGTCTCAAAAAATAATAATAATAATAATAACTAAAAGTATAATTGGATTGCTCATAACGCAAAGGATAAATGCTTGAGGTGATGGATACCCCATTTACCCTGATGTGAATATTATACATTGTATGCCTGTATCAAATTATCTTATATACCCCATACATATATACTCACAAAAAGTGAACATAAAAACAAAAGAAAGCAAGCTCGATGCTGCCAGGAGAATTTACTGTTTGTTCTAGCAAACTTCTAATGATAGACCCCCTGTTTCTCAGAGCATTAGTAAGAAGGGCTTAAAATTAAGAATACTTCATTTCTCCCTTTGAGGTATATATGTAATTCCTCCAATTCAGAAGTGTCCTTCTCAAGGACCAGAGAGCCATTCCTTTGAAATGTAATCATCAAAAAGGATAGGCCCTCTGTCTCCCAGTTGCTGTGGAAGGCAGAATCCCTAACTTGCATAATTGTCAGCTAGCAGGCACAGCTGGCCTAATTGCATTGATACTGACCAACCCTTTATAATTTTTCCCTTCGCTGACTTTAGTGGGACCTCACTTGTCTCCTCTGTCATTCTGCCTTTAAAAGGCCCAGTCACCTCAGCACAAATCAGAATGGAGCTTGGGCTTCTCGGCCTTTGGGATCAAGTGCAGAATGGAGTTTGGCTCTTTCTTCTGTCAGTAGTTGCTGAATAAAACCCGAGTTTTGTGTTTTTGTTTTTCTTGTAGAGACAAGGGTCTCACTGTGTTGCCCAGGTTGGTCTCAAACTCCTGGCCTCAAGCAATCCTCCTGTCTCAGCCTTCCAAAGTGCCAGGATTACAGGCATGAGCCAAGGCCCTTGGCCAATAAAATCTGTTTTCACCACTTTAACTACTGTGCAGCTGTGTTTATCTTTAACAGGTAATACCAGTGTGGTGATGGTAGTGATAATAAGTGTTTTAGTCATTACTGCTGTATAACAAGCTACTTGAAAACTGGAATAAAACAATCACATCTTCTGGGGTGAGAAATTTTGACAGAGTATAGTGGACATGGCTTATCTTTGCTCCTTACTATCTGGGGCCTCAAGTTAGCAATATTTAAAGAATCATCCAGTCCATAGCTGAGGAGTAGAATCACCTGGAGATGTCTTCACTCATGTCTGTACACTGGTCAAGATCTCAGCCTCTGGCTAAAACGCTTATACATGACCTCTCTGAGTAGCTCCTCTGTGATGGCTAGTTTGAGTTTATTTTGATGTTACAGCTGGTTTTTAAGGACAAATGTCTCAATAAAGTCTATGGCATTTTTATGACCTAAACTTGGAAGTCACAAAGGATTTCTTCTACCATGCAATATCAATCAAGGCAGTCATAGTAGTCCACCCAGAGTCAACGAATTACTTCCACCATACATATCAATCAAGGCAGTCATAGTAGTCTACCCAGAGTCAAGGGAAGGGGACATAGACTCCCCACAATGGGTGGAGTGTTAGGATTACATCATAAGAGAACACATAACCACCTTTGGAAAACAGTCTGCCAGAAAGAACAGCCTTATTGTGCTCCTAAGTTGAATGGAAATTCTTCTACTAAAGGGGTTTTGCCTTTAAGCTTGGGTTCAGATTTATTTATTTATCTTGTCAAGGAAATCCTTTTAGTCCAATTTTATTCTTTTTTTTAATTAATTTATTTTTTTATTTTAAACTGCACAGCCGTTGGTCCCAGGACCCAGGGAGGCTGGCTTTTTTTTTGAGACAGGGTCTCACTCTGTTACCCAGGCTGGAGTGCAGTGGCACCATCTCTGCTCACTTCAGCCTCAACCCCCAGAGATCAAGTGATCTTCTTGGCTCAGACTCCTGAGTAGCTGGGACCACAGGCGTGCACCACCATGCCCAGCTAATTTTGCTTTTATCTTTTGCAGAGACGAAGTCTCATTATGTTGCCCAGGCAGGTCTCGAACTCCTGGGCTCAAGTGATCTGCCCACCTTGGCTTCCCAAAGTGCTAGGATCACAGGTGTGAACCACTGCACTTGGCTTTTCTTTTTTTAATAGGTAGTAAATTTTTTCAAATGCCTTTGTATTATCTATGAAAAGGCAGCAAAGTGAGGTAATAATGAATGAGGTTGTGGTTGCTCCCTTTGAGGGAGCAGTTTATTCATTCAATAAACATTTTTGAGCAGGTATTGTGTGCCCGGTGCTCTGCTAGGCACTAGATAAAACATTGAGCCAAACTGAAGTAGTTCCCTGCCCTCAAGAACTTTACACCCAAAATGACCCAGATCCTGTTAACTACCCGAAGTCTGGTATTTATGCCAGTAAACACACAGAGAAGTGTTATGGCCTACTCTCTCACCCCGATCCCAAACAAACCCGATAACCTAACCCTGCAGCTCACTCCTTCCTAGGACACTGAATCACTTGTTAGGATCATGTTTGAAGGGCAGGGGGCCGTTGACATATATAACTTTAGCCACCAGAGGGCAGTCATATCTTTAAGATACTTTCAAAGCGAAGGGGGAAAAGGACAAAACCAGTCCTTCAAAGGCTATCCCTGGGATTCTGGGGCCAAAGTCAAATCACATGGTAAGATTCGCTCCCAAAAGGACAAGCCTAGCACTCAAACCACTCTCCTACTTTAGGCCTGGGGATTGCACCCATTTAGCATGAGGCCCTGGTCCCTTGAGGGGAGGATGATACATGAAATCTGACAGAAGCAGCCTTGATGAAATAGATCAGAGGGTTGGGCGCCACTCACGCCTAGAATCCCAGCACTTTGGTAGGCCAAGGTGGGCGGATCACCTGAGGTCAGGAGTTCCAGACCAGCCTGGCCAACATGGTGAAACCCTGTCTCTACTAAATATACAAAAATTAGCCAGGTGTGGTGGTGGACGCCTGTAATCCTAGCTATTCGGGAGGCTGAGGCAGGGAGAATTGCTTGAACCTGTGATGCGGAGCTTGCAGTGAGCCAAAATAGCTCCACTGCACTCCAGCCTGGGCAACAGAGCGAGACTCCATCTCAAAAACACAAACAAACAAAAACAAAACAAAACAAACAACACACAAACAGAGGGTCTCCTAACCAAAGCAAATATTTCAGAGGATGTTAACTACACAGGAAGTCCTAGAGGGAGGGGCCTAGGGACCCACAGTACTCACTGAAGAGAGTCCCTCAATGAGCTTATTTTATTTTATTTTATTTTATTTTATTTTTTATTTTATGAGACAAGGTCTCACTCTTCTGTCCAGGCTAGAGTGTGTGATCATGGCTCACTGCAGCCCAGGCTCAAGAGATCCTCCCACCTCGGCCTCCTGAGTAGCTGGGATTATAGGTTATTGCCACCATACCCAGCTACTTTTTGTATTTTTTGCAGAAATGGGGTTTCATCATGTTCCCCAGGCTGGTCTCAAATTCCTGGGCTCAAGCGATCCACCCTCCTTCACCTCTCACAGCACCCGGCCCTAAATGAGCATTTATTGAGTAATATCTATTCAACAGCAAGTTCTGTACTTGGGCTAGAGAGAAATAGACTTGCTCTGGTGCAGAGAAGACTCACTTACACAACATAATGAGAAAGCAAATGAAAGACAATCCTGAGCCAAGCAGTGTCTAGCCAGGATGCCCCTTCCCTCCATTCCCGGGGAAGCACACTGAGAGGCACCCAGGATGCCAGTTGTTTAGACACAGCATGTAGCCTTCAGGGAGTGCTGCTGGCTTGGGAATGCTCCCAGAAGCCCCCAGCCCTTCTCCTTCCTCTACCTAGCCTGGTGTGGGGGATCTATTTCCAGTCTTTGGTGTTTGTGTTTTTTACTTATTTATGTATTTATTTTGCTTATCGGAATGTTTTATCAAAGGCCCACATTTCCTCCCCAATCTGAGGCTTGAGCAGCTTTGTCAAAATCAAGCAAGAGAGATTTTCAGGCTCTACCCAGCCTCCTCCCACCTCCACATCAATGAATGCAGAGCCCACTTGAATGAGAATAAGGGAAGGGAAGGATATATAGGAAAGAAAATGGTTTAAAAATTGCAAAAATGGCCGGGCTCAGTGGCTCACGCCTGTAATCCCAGCACTTTGGGAGGCCAAGACAGGCAGATCACGAGGTCAAGAGTTCAAGACCAGCCTGACTAATATGGTGAAATCTGTCTCTACTAAAAATACAAAAATTAGCCGAGCATGGTGGTGCAAGCCTGTTGTCCCAGCTACTCGGGAGGCTGAGGCAAGAGAATCGCTTGAACCCTTGAGGCAGAGGTTGCAGTGAGCCAAGTTTGCGCCATTGCACTCCAGCCTGGGTTACAGAGCAAGACTCCATCTCAAAAATAAAATAAAATAAAAAATCTCGAAAACCTGCTTCTCCCACAGGGCTATGAGAATGCACATCCTTAGCCCAAATCTGGCATATGGTCAGAACTCAATGAGTGTCAATTATGGTCTCACAATCCCTTACTGGAATTTCCAAAGCCCCCAAAGCTCTAAAACCCAAAGGTTTCTCATAATTCATTTGGCAAAACCTGATCTGACCTGAATTCATTTGGCAGCAGAACCTCACCTGAACCCCCATTTTGGTCTACTGCAGAACTCTAAGGCATGTGACTCCTGGGTGTTCCTCCAGGCGCTACTGGGGGTATTATGTTTATGGTATAAGCACCTGATTACCTATCCGAAATCTGGAACATTCTGAATTCTGAAATGTAACTGGCCCCAGGGACCTGTTTGTGTAAGAAACCTAGGTTCTAGATCTTGTTTCTGCTGTTACCTAGCTGTGTGACATTAGATGTGGTAGACAGACAGACCCTAGAGTGGCCCTAAAATTTCCCATCTGCTGCTGTTCATGTTATTTATTTATTTATTTATTTATTTATTTTTGAGATGGAGCCTAGCCATGTCGCCCAGGCTTGAGTACAGTAGTGTGATTTCGGCTGCCACCTCCACCTCCCGAGTTCAAGCAACTCTCCTGCCTCAGCCTCCGGAGTAGCTGGGATTACAGGCGTGTGCCACCATGCCCAGCTAATTTTTGTACTTTTAGTAGAGACAGGGTTTCACTGTATTGGCCAGGCTGGTCTCGAACTCCTGACCTCGTGATCCACCCACCTTGGCCTCCCAAAGTGCTGGGATTACAAGCGTGAGTCACCACGCCTGGCCTATTTATTTATTTTTCAAGACAGAGTCTTGCTGTGTCACCCAGGCTGGAGTGCAGTGGCGCAATCTCAGCTCACTGCAACCTCCACCTCCCGAGTTCAAGCAATACTCCTGCCTCAGTCTCCCAAGTAGCTGGGATATAATCCCCTCCCTTTGAATGTGGGTGGGACACATTCATATTTTGTGTGACTTGATTCTCACAAACAGAATATGGCAAAGGTAAAGAAATTTTGAAGATGTAATTAGGGTCTCAAATCTGTTGATTTCATTTCATCAAAAGGGAGATCATCTGGGTGGGCCTGACTCAATCAGTTAAAAGCCTTAAAAGGCTTTTAAGGACTGGCCCCTCCCTGAGGTTGGAGACTCTCTCTCGGTTATTGGCTTTGAAGAAACTGACCTGCTATGAGAAGACCTATGGAGAGAGCCACTTGGCAAGGAAGAGTGGGCAGCATTTAGTTGCGAGAACATTCAGCTGACCACCAGCAAGAAAATGCTTCGGTCCTACAGCTGCAAGAAGATGGATTCTGCCAACAGCCTGAGGGAGCCTGGAAGCAGGTCTTTGCCTACTTGAGCCTCTGATGAGACTCCAGCCCCAGCTGACACCTTGATTTCAGCCTGGGGAAACCATGGAGCAGAGGAGGCAGCTAAGCTGAGCTCAGGCTCCTGACCCATAGAAATGACGCTAAGTATGTGCTATTTTAATCTGCTATATGACAATCATTTTTAGATGATTTGTGGGCAACACAGAAAGCCAGTACATTAGGGAAGTCTCTTAACCTCCCTGGGTCCCAGTTGTGCATCTGCAAATTAGGGAAATGGTTGAACGGGGTTACACCTAGGAGTCTCTCAGGCTCTAGCTTTTGGAGACTGTATGGGCAGATGCTGAGTGCTGCACCGTTGTGAGAAGGAAGAATCGTTCTCTAATGGGTGAGCAGGCTAGTGCTCTCATGTGGGGGGCTGTGGGTGCCAAGGAGGTGTGTTGTTGAGCTGCTGCAAAATGCAGACAGCTGAGCACTTACCCTGAGTCCTCGATGACCCATCTGCCAGGCTAGACGCTGACCACAACTGGCACCACGCCTGGCTGCAGAGGCGATCAGCTTTCAAGAGCAGGAAAAACAAACATCCTGTTTCCCCTGCTCTGTAAGGGAAGCGCGACCATGCTGGGCATCCATCCCCACCTCTGTTAATTTAGTAGGGGGGCAAAGGGTCCACTCTGCAATCTTCCTCTCACGACACCTAAAACTCTTGGGCTTGTGACCTCTAGGACTGCCCTGGGGAGCTCCTGGGAAGCTGAGTCAGGGAGGGCATCAGGTTTCCTGCTAGCTCTTGGCACACTTCTGAAGTAGGTGAGCTTGTGCTTCTGTGCTGTCCCACCCAGCCAGTCTGCCAGGTCTCTCTGCTTCCCACACCCACTGCTGCCTGTCCCAGGGGCCCGGACCACCAACACACCCCAGAGGTGGGGCACCCACTGTCTGCCTTCCCTCCCCCAATACTCCCTCACACACAGCTGACACACTCATCTGACTGGCTAAAGGGATTGTCCCTTATTAAATTCCTTGGGGGATGATCTCATTAAGCCTTGTTATGGGTCACTTCTATTTCAGGGAGAATAAATTTGCTGCAATCTATGGGCAGCTAGTTAATTGAAACCTGAGGAAGGGGCTGGGGGAGGGGAGGGCACAGGTGAGGGGGTGGAGGGAGCCTGAAAGTGTGGGGAGTGCCTGGCCTGGTGAAAGCTGGGAGCTGGCTAGGAGGAGGCTGAAGGTGCACATGAGGGTAGCCAATAAGGAGGAGGCCACAGGCAGTGGAGGGGGAGGGGAGACAAAAGCAGGTGTCAGCTGCAGCCTGATGCAGGCAGATAGCCTCCTAACTGCCTCCCAGGCCTCTGTGTTCAGCCCTGCCCCAACACATGAGTCCAGGTCAGCACTAAGTGATAAGCGCCTAGGCCAGGATGTGGCAACAGAGATGGAAAAGAAGGAGATATGAGAGAACTTGGAAACAAATTTGATACAGGGATGAAGGAGAGGAAAAAACCCAAGATGACCTTTAAAGATGCCTGGAGAATGGGGAGAGGCGCCAGCCAGAGCACAAGCCCAGCAGAGGCCTCTGAGCAAAGCCAAGTTTACTGCTGTGCTGTTTAAAGAATCCTTCTTCACCCATTTCCGAAAAAATGTTTCCTATCTCCAGTTTTCTGTCTCTTCAGCCATTCATTTATTCATGCAAGCATTCATTCCGTTCGTCAGAATGGAGACCTTACGTAGCACTCTATCAGCCCCTCTGCTGAATAGCAGCAATGCAAATATAAACAAATACATTTTATAGGCTAAGCGTCTTGAGTCCACCCAGAGCAGTTAGCCGCTCCCAGGAGCTCTTTTCCTTCCATTCCCTCTTTTCCAACAGTTGTGTTGATTTTCAGGATAGCTGCTGCAGAGAAGAGAATTCAAAGATGGAGGAAGGTTTTATGTTGGGGATCTAAAGCCAAAGGAACTTGTGACTTTTGGTCATGCTGGGAGACAGGTGACCACTAATTGTGTAGCCCTTGGCTGGTCTCTGTCTTTTTGAGACTGAGTTTCGCTCTTGTTGCCCAGGCTGGGGTGCAGTGGCATGATCTCGGCTTACTGCAACCTCTGCCTCCCAGTTTCAAGTGATTCTCCTGCCTCAGCCTCCCAAGTAGCTGGGACTACAGGCATCCATCACCATGTTGGCCAGGCTGGTCTCGAGTTCCTGACCTCAGGTGATCCACCTTGCCTGGTCTGTTAATGCTCTTAGCCTGAATTTTATCATCTGTAAAAGGAGAAATAGGCTTAGATGATTTTAGAAAACTCTTCTACTTTGTATCTATGCTCTTGTTTTATGGATGTGAAAGTACTCTGAAAAGTTTGATTTCTACGCAGATGTGAGGTAGTTCTTTATTTCAGAAAGCAATAACAATGCGAGTGCCCACAGGGTGGATGTGGGTTGTGAAATGGAAACTCCATCCCCTACTTCTTGCTTCCCTGTGGAGGGGTCTCTATTGGAGCCACATTCCTGGAGTCTCTCTGGCCTGACTCTCCCGGCAAGAAGAATGGTTCCCATCTGGTAATATTTTCTCCAGCCAATATTTTACCTGAAATGTCACCAGGAAATATTAATCCCCATGGATCTCACGTCAGCTGCACTCCTTTATATTTCAAGACCATGGTGGGACGTAGAGCATGAAACCAATTCACCTTCTGGTGTGAAGGTTTCAAGGGAGAAGTTGAGGTGGGAAGCCTCACCAGGTACTCTCTTTAGGATTTGCCTGAGGGTAGATTCTGGGCTGCTTAGACAGGGCAGCGCTCCAATGACTGGTTGAATAGTCTGTCTACATTTGCTGTGACAGGAATAGGATAGGAAGTCCATGGGGGCTGCTCATTTGCACTGTGTCCCCCAATCCAGCTTTGATCTGCCATAAAGTTGAATTTAAGTGTTCACCTGTTTCCTGCATCTTATTTTTTAGTTGGTTCCAAACTTGAGGAGAGAAAGAGAAAGGGTTATTTATTACACAGGCCCCAAATCTAGCAAGAGAAAAAAAAAAAAAACAAAACCATCACAGTCTACGTTATTAAGTCTTCCTTGGGGATTTTGTTCTTTTTTTCTTTTTTTGAGACAGGGTCTCACTCCGTCATCCACACTGGAGTGCAGCTGTATGATCTGGGCTCACTGCAGCCTCCACCTCCCAGGTTCAAGCGATTCTCCCACTTCAGCCTCCCGAGTATCTGGGATTACAGGTGCCCGCCACCATGCCCAGCTAATTTTTGTATTTTTAGTACGGATGGGGTTTTGCAATGTTGGCCAGGTTGGTCTCGAACTCCTGACATCAAGTGAGCCACCTGCCTTGGCCTCCCAAAGTGCTGGGATTACAGGAGTGTGCCACCACACCCGGCTAGTTTTTGTATTTTTAGTGGAGACAGAGTTTCACCATGTTGGCCAGGCTTGTCTCAAAGAGGATTTTTTTCTTTTTTCTAAATTCCTCCCTTACCCTTGCCTTCCCCACATCCAAATGAGTATCAGCCTCCGGGCACTCATTCCCAGAATGACCTGGTCCTTTCATTCCACTGTGACATCTTTCCAGAATGCTTTTCCTCTTCTCTATGAGGCAAAATTCTTGTCATTCTTAGAGTCATGGCTCAGAGTTCTCCTCCTCGGTGAGTCAATCCTTCTCAAGGAGCTCAGGCTGAGTTTGCAGCTTCCTTGTCTCAGTTCCTAGGACTCTATTCTACTATGCTATCACTAGTCCTAATTGGAGGCAACCTCATGCCTGTCTTACCCAATAGAGCAGACTAGGTTGAGTGCTGTACCTGGAAGGACTTCCTCTGGCCACATCTATGTCTTCTTAGAACTATTGTATCTGGGGTTTCCTGGGTGGGGAAGGCAAATGAAACCTCAGCAATGACTGGTATGAATTCTCCTGCCAGGTGGGGGCCTTAAAGTAGAAATCAAATTGATTTCTAGGAAATGAAGAAAGTGATGTTTCTTGCATACTTGAGTTGGAGGGCTAGAGTATTATTCACTGTAAATAAATTCTGACCTTGTTTATTCATGAAGTGTTGCTCTCCTTCTCACTCTTCCACCCTAGAAATTTTGTCAAGGCTTGAATCAGTCCAGAATTTACTCTATTGTTCCCTTACCTGTTGCTTGGAATGTGACCGTTTGGGGAGTGTGTTTTGTTTTGTTTTGTTTTGAGACAGAGTCTTGCTCTGTTGCCCAGGCTGCACTGCAGTCGTGCAATCTTGGCTCACTGCAACTCCGCTTCCTGGGTTCAAGCGATTTCCTGCTAATTTTGTTTTTTGTATTTTTAGTAGAAATAGCATTTCACCATATTGGCCAGGCTAGTCTCGAACTCCTGACCTCAAGTAATCTGGCTGGCCTTGGCCTCCCAAAGTGCTAGGATTACAGGCATGAGCCACCACACCTGGCCTGGGGAGTGTTTTACCATTCCTGAGACTAGATGGTGACAGGTTCTTACAACAGCCTGAGCCAAGCCTGACACAGAGGGGGAACCCCTTCAGTGGATGGGTCCTTCCTGCCACAGACTAAATGTAAATAAAGTCCTTCTGCTGTGTCTTCAGTGAGGATGGAGAACAGAGGGCTGCTCAAGGTCAAGTTGTACACTTGGAGGCTGGAGAAGAAGCCCCACACAGAGAAAGCCCAGGTGAGCTGAGCAGGACAGGAAGGATCCTCCGAGACCTGCAGATCATGCCACCAACCAGCACCAGGCCTACCTCCAAAGAGCACAGGGTATCCGGGAAGAACATCAGGCCGCACTCTCTCTCAGGCTAGACCAGTCCCCTCTATTCCAAAGAAGACTTTTCAGGACTGGAAGCATCCCCGTCGCCTCTATAGCCCCTCTCTTGTACTTGCCGCCCTCCTTGACCTCGGTTCCCTTGGTTTCCAGAGAGCCAAGTGGAGGTGTACCCTCCCACCTCGTCATGTGCAGCCTGCCTGGGAACACAGTGTCTCCAAGGCTGACTGAGGAGAACAGAACTTGAGAAAAACAGCAGCACAGAGAAAGAAAAACAGAGTGGGGCCTGGGGAGAAAGGCGAGCTGTCAGCTGGGGTTTCCCACAGAAGCAGAGTCTCAGACAAGAGCTTGCACACAGGTCATTTATTTTGGGAATTACCCCAGAACAGGAGTGAGGAACTGGAGAGAGTGACCCGAGGAAGGAGGGAGAGCCATTCCAATGTGTGCTGCCTTATCAAGCTCATCTCCAAGGAGGCCGCCTGGGCATGGTCCACCTGTTTGCCCCTAAAGAGAACCAGAGAACGAGCTTCAAAATTGTTCGTCTGAGGGAAATAATAGAAGATGTTTATCCACCAGTTCTGGCCCCCTCGGGTCAAGGTTGCCCCATAGGATATTAATTCCTTCTCTCTTCTAGGTTTGTCCACATGCAATCCAGAGTGTCCCGAGAGGGAAACTCTGGGGCAGGTGACACCTAAAGGCAACTGCAACAATGACTGGAGGGTAAATGTGGACCAAGGTGTGAGCTGGGGCACCATACAAAAGAGAAGGGTGAGGAAGAAGCTGCAGCACAAAATGGAGATTAGAGGGAAAAACGAGGGCAGTGAGAGCCATCATCATCTGCTTGCCTGATGCACACAGCAAGTCAATACGCCGAGACACCAGGTTGAAGAAGAGAAAGAGGTTTAACTGTAGGGTCACTGAATGAGGAGATGGGAGAAACCTCATCTCCATCTCTCCAAGGAATTTGGGGTTAGGGTTCTTAAGGGTTTTGGAGTGGGCAGAAGTGCGGAGATTGTTGATTGGTGGAAGAGTGCAGGCTGAAGTCCTGGGACAGGGAGAGGAATAAGCTGTATTCTCACGTGGATCCTGTTCCTCTGTGGGGATCTTCAGACTGGGTGCTGGAATTGGGGGGTCTGAAAAAACCTTTTAGGTCAGGTGCAGTGGCTCATGCCTGTAATCCCAGCACTTTGGGAGCCCGAGGCGGGTGGGTCACTTAAGGTCAGGAGTTCCAAACCAGCTTGGCCATCATGATGAAAACCTGTTCCTACTAAAAATACAAAAAATTAGCTGGGTGTGGTGGTGCTTGCCTGTAACACCAGCTACTCAGGAGGCTGAGGCTGGAGAATCGCTTGAACCCAGGAGGCAGAGGCGCCTCCTGGGTTGAACCCAGGTGCTTGCACCCAGGAGGCAGAGCTGAGATCAGGTGGCGCCACTGCACTCCAGCCAGGAACCATGGGGATGCAAATCAATTATTAGTCTTATGACCCTAATGTCAGAGATCCTACCTGTAGGCAAAAAGGCAATGCAAATGGTCAGGAACTAGTGACTTTTAGCAACAAGAAAGTGGGCAGAGTGCAGCCTGATTAGTGTTTAATTACAACTATATTTCTGTCCAGAACCCAGCATACAATTCTTGTCAGCCCTCTGGGGGCAGTCTCAGGAGGACAACCGAGGAGAAGACAAAGCAACCATAAACAGTCCTTGTTTCTGGGAGAGATGTGAGCAGGGCAAAGGCAGCCCTTTAGCAGCCGGGCCTCTGCCGAGCTCCTAGAACTGGCTAGGGTGAGGCCTGAGTTGTACAGAGTTCTTGCTGCTACAAGATTCTGGCAGGCCCACTGGCAGGGATGAGTGGCCTTGGCAGTGACTGTACATTCCCACCCCCTTGTAGCCCGGGGCAATCTCTTTTGGGCCTCCCATGATGATAAGCTGTCTC
Organism: Pongo pygmaeus; assembly: GCF_028885625.2. Lineage (NCBI taxonomy): Eukaryota > Metazoa > Chordata > Mammalia > Primates > Hominidae > Pongo > Pongo pygmaeus. The sequence goes on from NC_072390.2 coordinate 60,826,402, forward strand.
CTGAGCGTTCCTGACTCTTCCAGTTCAACAATACCAATTTAGAGTTTCTAGCTGAGAACACACCTCTTCCAAAGGGCAGGCTGAAGGAACAGGATTATAAAAGAGTCATGACCTGCTAGAATGGAAACAAGTTTCCTATAGTTCTTGTGGCAGTGGCCCCCCAAGTTAAGGTTATGGTTGCTCTCTGCCATCAATATAGCCCCCAAGATTGGATGGATTTGAGGAGATGGATTCTAGAAGCTTCTGAAATTAAGTGGAAATCTTTGGAAAAGTAAGAAAAGGGTTCCAGGGGAACCTTTTCAGTACCCTTTGGAAAGGCCTGGAACATTCCATACTTGTATTCTATCTACACTTTAGACCCAGTCTTATCCCACAAAAGTGTGGGACTCTTTCCACACTATGAGTCCATCGTGGGCTCATTTCCACAATGATCTTTTCCCTTTGTGAATTAATATAGCTCTAATAATATCAATAGCACAGATTTAGCTTTAGCTCTCGATGGTCCTCTTTTTTAAAATTTAATTTTTTTATGTTTATGTTTTAGAGAAGATGTCTTGCTCTGTCATCCAGAACTAGAGTGCAGTGGAGCAATCATAGCTCACTGCAGCCTTGAACTCCTGGCCTCAAGTGATCCTCCTGCCTCAGCCTCCAGAGTAGCTAATAGATGTGGACCACTGCACCCGGCTCAATTGTCTTCTTATTGTTCTTTTCCTTTGAGTTATTCTTGTCTTTTTGTATTATAAATTCTGGAGTTAAATTAGCTGGACGTGGTGGTGCATGTCTATAGTCCCAGCTCTTCAGGAGGCTGAGGCAGGAGAATCACTTGTACCCGGGAGGCGGAAGTTGCAGTGAGCTGAGATTGCACCACTGCATTCTAGCCAGGGTGACACAGTAAGACTCAAAATTGTTTTAAAAATTAAAAAATAATAATAATAATAAATAAATTCTAGAGCTTTGTATTTTCCTGGTTCCTGGTATACCAGGACTAGAAAATAGTTGAATTCGTGAATCAGTAAGAATCCACAAGTATGTGTGTATGTTAGACTGGCTTTCTTAGGCCACCAGAATGTTATAATTTGAGGATTCTATAAAACCTGGCTTGGGGTCCAGGTGCGGTGGCTGACACCTGTAATCCCAGCACTTTGGAAGGCCGAGTCGGGTGGGTCATCTGAGGTCAGGAGTTTGAGACCAGCCTGACCAATATGGTGAAACCCCGCCTTTACTAAAATTACAAAAGTTAGTTGGGCATGATGGTGTGTGCCTGTAGTCCCAGCTACTAGGGAGGCTGAGACAGGAGAATTCCTTGAGCCTGGGAGGCAGAGGTTGCAGTGAGGAAAAAGCAAAACAAAAAACCTGGCTTGGGAAGTCGAGACTGTGGTGAGCTGTGATTGCCACTGCACTCCAGCCTGGGCAACAGAGTGAGACCGTCTTAAACAAAAACAAAACAAAACAAAAAACGTGACTCAACAAAAAGATCTCCCTCTCCCGAGCTGACCTGCCTTACTCTTTGAAATTCCTACCCTGTATGTCACTCCTTGACTGCTTCTAGAGAAGTGTTTGTTTTAGATGGAGAGAAGCATTTTGTCACCTGGGAAGGGCAGTATATTAGCCAGCTACCACTCTAGTAAGAATTAGTTTCTGTAATTAATTGTTGTTAGACATGGAGTATGGAAGCCTTAGAGATTGAGTCCTAGGCTAGGAAGGTTTGGTTATTGGAAGTGAGGAGGGGCAAAGAGGGCTGAGGTCCTGGGGCCTTGAATGATGAGAGAAGGCACTGGCTGGGTTTAAGAGGTTATGAGCATAGCAGGGAAGGACACACCAAAAACAAACTTTGGGTTCATATTTTTGCCTTAGGTAAGGCTTCCTGCAGTGAAGCCAACTCATTCAGGAAATTGCTGTTTGTTTCTTTTTTCTTTTTTTTTTGAAACAAGGTCTTACTGTGTTACCCAGGCTTAGTGCAATGGTGAGATCATGGCTCACTGCAGCCCCGACCTTCCAGGCCCAAGTGATCCTCTCACCTCAGCCTCCAGAATAGCTGGGACTACAGGCACACACCATCATGCCCAGTTAATTTTTTTTTTTTTGTAGAGACGACAGTGTCTCCCTATGTTGCCCAGACTGGCCTTGAACTCCTGGGCTCAAGCAATCCTTCCACCTCAGCCTCCCAAAGTGCTAGGATTACAGGTGTGAGCCACCTTGCCTGGTCTCTGATCATTTCACTAACAGGTCTTGTTACCGGAAAGCGGTCTCAATCCAAACCCAAAGAGAGGGTTCTTGGATCTTACGCAAGAAAGAACTCCAGGTGAATCCATACAGTAAAATGAAAGCACGTTTATTAAGAAAGTAAAGGAGAAGACTGGGCGTGGTGGCTCACACCTGTGATCTCAGCACTGTGGAAGGCTGAGGTGGGTGGATCACCTGAGGTTAGGAGTTCCAGACCAGCCTGGCCAATGTGGTGAAACCTGTCTCTACTAAAAATACAAAAAATTAGCCACGTGTGGTGGTGGGCACCTCTAGTCCCAGCTACTCGGGAGGCTGAGGCAGGAGAATCACTTGAACCCGGGAGGCGGAGGTTGCAGCGAGCCGAGATTGCACCATTGCACTCCAGCCTGGGCAGCGAGCCGAGATTGCACCATTGCACTCCAGCCTGGGCAATAAGAGTGAAGCTTTATCTCAAAAAAAAAAAAAAAAAAAAAAAAAAAGCCGGGCACAGTGGCTCACGCCTGTAATCCCAGCACTTTGAGAGGCCAAGTCGGGCGGATCATGAAGTCAGGAGATCGAGACCATCCTAGTTAACGTGGTGAAACCCCGTCTCTACTAAAAATAGAAAAAAATTAGCCGGGCGTGATGGCCGGCGCCTGTAGGCCCAGCTACTCGGGAGGCTGAGGCAGGAGAATGGCGTGAACCCGGGAGGCGGAGCTTGCAGTGAGCTGAGATCACACCACTGCACTCCAGCCTGGGCGACAGAGCGAGAGACTCCGAGACTCCGTCCCCCCCCAAAAAAAAGGAAAGGAATAAAACAATGGCTACTCTACAGGCAGAGCAGCCCTGAGGGCTGCTGGTTGGCTATTTTATGGTTATTTCTTCATTACATGCTAAACAAAGGATGGATTATTCATGAGTTTTCCTGGAAAAGGATGGGTAATTCTCCTGGAACTGAGGGTTCCTCCCTTTTTAGACCATATAAGGTAACTTCCTGATGTTGCCATGGCATTTGTAAACTGTCGTGGCACTGGCGGGAGTGTCTCTTAGCATGCTAATGTATTATAATTAGCTTATAATGAGCAGTGAGGAAAACCAGAGGTCACTTCTGTCACCATCTTGGTTTGGTGGGATTTGGTCAGCTTCTTTACCACATGCTGTGTTATCAGTAAGATCTTTGTGACCCGTATCTTGCTGCGGACTCCTATCTCATCCTGTGACTTAGAATGCCTAACTTCCTGGGAATGCAGCCAGCAGCTCTCACCCTTATTTTACTCTGCCCTTATTCAAGATGGGGTTGCTCTGGTTCAAACACCTCTAACAGTCTTAGTTATCTGCAGGCAGAGACTGGCCGTATGCACCTTATATACCCCTCAGTCTGACCCAAAGTGCATGGGTGTGTGCTCTCTTGGGTTAAAGGGATGGGGCCAGATTTGCAGCTCACCCTCCAGCTTTACAGGCATCCTGGACTTGTGGTGGGCCTGGCTTCACTCTGTGAGGCCTCCCTGATATCCCAGGGATGGATTTAGGTAAGCCTCCCTGCAGAGCTGGCCTTCTGCCCTTCTGGTGACTCGAAGAACTAATGAAAGAAACCACCAGCAGAATTAAAAAGCTAGAACAGCTGTACTATGCACTTTAAGGACACATTTCTCCAAAAAGTGAAGTTAGTACAAAGATACCATTATGTTGGGACTCTATTTTTTTTACTTTATTTATTTATTTATTTATTTTGAGACAGAGTCTCGTTCTGTCGCCCAGGCTGGAGTGCAATGGCATGATCTCAGCTCACTACAAGATCTGCCTCCCAGGTCCACGCCATTCTCCTGCCTCAGCCTCCCCAGTAGCTGAGATTACAGGCGCCTGCCACCACGCCCAGCCAATTTTTTGTATTTTTAGTAGAGACAGGGTTTCACCGTGTTAGCCAGGATGGTCTCGATCTCCTGACCTCGTGATTTGCCCGCCTCGGCCTCCCAAAGTGCTGGGATTACAGGCGTGCGCCACAGCGCCCAGCTGGGACTCGTTAAAATACGATAGTGATCTCTGAGGTTGCTTCTAGGCTGCTGCTTACTCGTGGTTACCAGTAAATTACAGCTACTCATGAATTGTGGAGCCTTTTGAAAGCTGCCCGGAGACCTGTGGTCCTGGGGGTTTGTTGCCTGGCTGGTGGGGGCCCTCCTAGCCTGCTGTCCCCGACCTCCAACCAGGTTCTGTAAATCTCTTATTTGTCTTTCTCCTAGGGAGTCCCATTCTATTTCCCCAAGGCCTGGTGCCTTTGCACCGGACTCCTCAAGAGAAGACTCACATGAGATACTCTGCTTCATTTAATTTTAGGTTATTGTTGCTGCTGTCAGTCTATTGAAGTACTTTAATGAATGCTTGTATTGTTCTCCTGCCCGGAGTTTTTTCAAATGATCAGCACATTATAAAACACAATAATGAGTCTAATTCCCCACCCCCAATACACAGACACAATGGCACTGCTAAGTCCCCCAGATATGTACAGTAGTGAAAACGGTTTGGGATTTGGAGGAGCAAAATGAGGTTTAGTCCCTATTCTCCCATTTAGCGCTGGTGGCCTTGGGCAAGTCATTCATTCATTCATTCACTCATTCAATAGGTATTTATTTGAAATCTTTTGGTGTCAGTTGTATAATCTCTGCAAAATGGTAGCAATACCCACCTAACCTAACTAGCTTTCACGGCTGTTTAGAGGAGCTAATGAAATCTTACTTATAAGAGGATTCAAGTTAAGCTCTATACAAATGTACATTCTTGGCATGAATAAGCAAAAAGACAAAAACAAAATTGGAGGGGAGGGGGATGAGGGCCCAAAACATAACCCTTATGTATCATTTGTATGAGAGACACACCTGTTTTGGAGTCTGGCTGTGCCCTGCACTCTCCTGATGCCAGCCTTCCCTTATGCCAGACTTTGCCCAGGATACCTTTCTCTTCATCTCTATCCATGGAAGCTTTTCTCTTTCTCCAAGGCCCTAGTCAAAAGCTTCCTCTTCCAAGAAGTCCTTGGTGCTCTTGTGAATTAATTTCTCCATGCGACATGTCCCTATTCTGCATCGACCCCCTCTGCTATTGTGATGTGTTTCTAGGTTGAGCCCTGTTCTTAGACAGACAGCAGTAATCTTGAGGGAGGTGACCATGTTCTCTTCCAGGAATCCTGACTCCCTCCCTGACCTTTAGCCCATGTGACTTGCTTAGGTGAATTGTCTTCTCTGAGCCTAAGTTTCCTCCTCTGTAAAACCTACCTGTCCTGCTCATTGTCATGAGGATTATATGACAAGAGCCTAACAATGTGCCCTGTGGTTAGTGGGCAGGCTTCCAATGAATACCTTTAGAATAAAATCGAACAACACCCATCATTTGGCTCTCTTAATACCCACCTAGAGAAGATGGCCATGTAATCATGTGTGCACACAAGGAATGTTGGGATGGTCCCCACCTGGTAATATTTTCCCCACCCACTACTTTACCTGAAATGTCACCAGGAAAGATGAATTCCCATGGATTCTACCTCAGAGGCACTCCTTTATAATTCAAGACCCCTGGGAGAGGCAGAGCATGAAACCAACTCACCTTCTGGTGTCTGGGGGAATGGCCGCTTTGACTGCCACCTAAATAAAAGGTAGAGAGGGTCACACAGAAGGAAGGCAAGGAATCCTCCTAAGAGATTTGCCCTAGGACTGGTCTTGCTTAATATAACATGTCTAGTTCAAACCAAATATAACATACTTGTTTAAAGTCAGGCCAGCCACAGTGGCTCATGCCTATAATCCCAGCTCTTTGGGAGGCCAAGTCAGGAGTGAGGGACAGGACTAGCTGGATTTCCTAGGCTGACTAAGAATCCCTAAGCCTAGCTGGGGAGGTGACCGCTTCCACCTTTAGACACGGGGCTTGCAACTTAGCTCACACCCAACCCATCAGATAGTAAAGAGAGCTCACTAAAATGCTAATTAGGCAAAAACAGGAGGTAAAGAAATAGCCAATCATCTATTGCCTGACAGCACAGTGGGAGGGACAATGATTGGGATATAAACCCAGGCATTCCAGTTGGCAACTCTACCCTCTTTGGGCCCCCTCCCTTTGTATGGGAGCTCTGTTTTCACTCTTTTAAATCTTGCCACTGCACTCTCTTCTGGTCCGTGTTTGTTACGGCTGGAGCTGAGCTTTGGCTCGCTGTCCACCACTGCTGTTTGCTGCCGCTACAGACCCGCCGCTACAGACCCGCTGCTGACTTCCATCCCTTGGATCCAGCAGGGTGTCCTCTGTGCTCCTGATCCAGCGAGGCACCCATTGCCACTCCCAATCAGGCTAGAGGCTTGCCGTTGTTCCTGCACGGCTAAGTGCCCGGGTTTGTCCTAATCAAGCTGAACGCTAGTCACTGGGTTCCATGGTTTTCTTCCATGACCTACGGCTTCTAACAGAGCTATAACACTCACCGCATGGCCCAAGATTCCATTCCTTGGAATCCGTGAGGCCAAGAACCCCAGGTCAGAGAACACGAGGCTTGCCACCATCTTGGAAGCAGCCCGCTGCCATCTTGGGAGCTCTGGGAGCAAGGACCCCCCCTCTCCCCCCCATAACAGGAGGATCGCTTGAGGCCAGGAGCTCCAGACCAGCCTGGACAACATAGTGAGACCCTGTCTCTACAAGAAAAACAATTTCGCTGGCCATGGTGGTATGTGCCCCTAGTCCCAGCTACTTGGGAGGCTAAGGTGGGAGGATTGCTTGAGCCCAGGAGTCCAAAGTTACAGTGAGCTATGATCATGCCATGGTACTCCAGCCTGGGTAATATAGAGAGACCCTGTCTCTAAAAACAATTTAAAAATAAAAATAAATAGGCCAGGCGCGGTGGCTCACGCCTGTAATCCCAGCACTTTGGGAGGCCAAGTCAGGCAGACCACCTGAGGTCAGGAGTTCAAGATAAGCCTGGCCAACAGGGTGACACCCCATCTCTACTAAAAATACAAAAATTAGCCAGCTGTGGGGGCACGTGCCTGTAGTCCCAGCTACTCAGGAGGCTGAGGCAGGAGAATTGCTTGAACCCAGGAGGCGGAGGTTGCAGTGAGCCAAGATCACGCCGCTGCAGTCCAGCCTGGGTGACACAGCAAGACTCTGTCTCAAAAAATAAAACAGTAAAAATAAATAAATAGCCAGGCTCAGTGGCTCACGCCTGTAATCCCAGCACTTTGGGAGGCCAAGACGGGTGGATCACCTGAGGTCAGGAGTTCGAGACCAGCCTGGCCAACACAGTGAAACCCTGTCTCTACTAAAAATACAAAAATCAGCCAGGCGTGGTGGCATGTGCCTGTAGTCCCAGTTATTCGGGAGGCTAAGGCAGGAGAATCGCTTGAACCCAGGGAGGCAGAGGTTGCAGTAAGCCGAGATCACGACACTGCACTCCAGTCAGGTGACAGAGTGAGACGCCATCTCAAAAAAATAAAATAAAATAAAAAGGCCGGGCGCGGTGGCTCATGCCTGTAATCCTAGCACTTTGGGAGGCTGAGGCAGGTGGATCACCTGAGGTCGGGAGTTCAAGACCAGCCTGACCAACATGGGGAAACCCCATCTCTAATAAAAATACAAAAAATTAGCTGGGCGTGGCGGTGCATGCCTGTAATCCCAGCTACTCAGGAGGCTGAGGCAGGAGAATCGCTTGAACCTGGGAGGCAGAGGTTGTGGTGAGCCGAGATTGCATCATTGCAATCCAGCCTGGGCAACAAGCGCGAAACTCTTGTCTCAAAAATAAAAATAAAAATAAAAATAAATAAAATGAAGTCAAAGTTTTAGAATCCTGTATTTTTTTTTTTTCTGGTACCAGTTTTCTAATTCTCTGACAGCAAGTGAGTATCCAAACAATTCAGTTCAATTTAACGCAATTCTGACACTAACCACCCAGAGTTATTTCGAACCCTGCAGGCTAAGGGCCCAGTACCACAAGGCTGCCCCCACTTCAGATGCTAGCCACAAGTGAGATGCCTGGGCTCCCACACTTACGTCTAGCAGATTGTGAATTTGGGGGTTCCCATGACCTCTCCCCCCTTAAATTCGATAATTCACTAGCAGGGCTCACAGAACTCTGGAAAGTGCTTTCCTTACTAATACCAGCTTATTATAAAGGATTCAACTCAGGAAGCTAAATGGGAGGTCCCGAGTTGGATCCTTTATAATATCCTTCCTTGCCTTAGGCAAGGAAGAAAGGCAGATGGTAGCTTTGAGCTTCCATGCCCTCTCCAGTGGGCCATCCTCCCAGCACCAACCAGAAACTCTCTGACATGTGGTTTTGGGGATTTTACTGAAGTTTCCTTGGTCTTTGGTGATTGAACTCAATCTCCAACCCCTTTTCCATCCTGGGAGGTTGTGGGTGGGGAGGGGGCTGAATGTTCCAACCCTCTCTCTAATCATATGGTTGGTTCCCGTGGTGACCAGCCCTCATCCAGAAGCTATCTAGGGACTCTCCAAGAGCCAGACTCAGGTGTGGCTGAAAGGAGCTTGTCCTGAATAACAAAGGACATTCCTACTACTCAGGAGATCCTGAGGCTCTTAAGAGCTTTGTGCCAGGAACTGGGGCAAAGACCAAATGCGTATTTTTTATTCTACCACAGATACCCTAATTTTGTCTTTACTTAAATACTGTAGTTTTGGAAGCTGGGGAGAGGAAGGTGAAGACAGTCTCCATAAAGCTGATGTTACAAGTGCTTTGAAGCTTTTACCAAGCCCTTTCTTCCAAAACAGTGTCTCAGCCAGTCGCGGTGGCTCACGCCTGTTATCCCAACACTTTGGGAGGACAAGGAGGGCTATCACTTGAAGTCAGGAGTTTAAGACCTGCCTGGCCAACATGGTGAAACCCTGTCTCTACTAAAAATACAAAAATTAGCTAGGCGTGGTGGCGGGTGCCTGTAGTTTCAGCTACTTGGGAGGCTTAAGGGAGGAGAATCACTTGAACCCGGGAGGCGGAGGTTGCAGGGAGCTGAGATCGTGCCACTGCACTACTCTAGCCTAGGTGACTGAGCGAAACTCTGTCTCAAAATAAAATAAAATTAAATACAATTAAAAATAAAAATAAAAAATAAATCCCAGGCTTCTTACACTCTCATTCAATCCCCCAACTTCCCTTGAAGCCTTCTCTCTCCTCACTCCTCTGCTGTCCAGCTGCAGGCATCTGGCCCTTGAGTAGTTGTCCTCCAAATATCCCAGGGGCTTTTCTTTTCTTTTTGAGACGGAATCTCGCTCTGTCGCCCAGGCTGGAGTGCAGTGGCACCATCTCGGCGCACTGCAAGTTCCGCCTCCCGGGTTCACGCCATTCTCCTGCCTCAGCCTCCTGAGTAGCTGGGACTACAGGTGCCTGCTACCACACCCGGCTAATTTTTTTGTATTTTTAGTAGAGACAGGGTTTCACCGTGTTAGCCAGGATGGTCTCGATCTCCTGACCTCGTGATCTGCCTGCCTCGGCCTCCCAAAGTGCTGGGATTACAGGCATGAGCCACCGCGCCCAGCATCCCGGGGGTTTTTCTACCTCTTACTCACCCCTCCCACAAAGTCACTTCTCTGCACACTTGTCCTTTCAATCACACGAACTTTTTGGCTATCACATCTGCCAGCCTCTATGCTGGACACCAAGGGGGCAGTGAAGGATGAGCTGGCTCTGCCCTCAAGGCGCTGAGTCTTCCTCCTTTTTAACCACCTGCAGGCAGGTTTCAGACCCTCCCTGAGGCATTCCCCTACTGCCTTGTCTGCAGGGGTCCCTCCTTCCTCCTGGCTTCTAACCCACTTGGCACCTGGCACCACTTCCTTGTTTTGACATTCTTGTAGGTTTCGGAATCTTAGGTCTACTTCCTCCATTCACTACACTTGCACTGAGTGTGTCTGGGGTCTCTGCATGAGGCACTGAGCATGATCAGACAGCATGGACCCCGCCCCCTGGCCGCTCATTCCTCTGGTGTATCCAATGAAAGTGAAAGAGAGCATGCAAAGCAGGAATACATGAGGGCATGTGTTAAGAAGAAGACGGGTGCAGTAATGGGGAGTGTGGGTGCTAGTTTAGATGGGGTGTCAGAGGACCCTCTGCCCCACCCAGGAGGTCCCCCAAGGTCAGGCACCATGTCACACAGGGCAATTCTTTTCATTAAAAAAATGAGAGGCTTATACATACTTGTTAAATTTAAAACCTGTCCTTTGGGCCAGGTGTGGTGGCTCATGCCTGTAATCCCAACACTGGGAGGCCAAGGTGGGAAGATGTCTTGAGTCCAGGAGTTCAAGACCAGCCTGGGCAACATAGTGAGACCCTGTCTCTACAAACATTTTTATTTTATTATTATTATTATTTTTAGAGGGAGTTTCACTCTTGTTGCCCAGGCTGGAGTGCAATGGCGCGATCTTGGCTCATCACAACCTCTGCCTCCTGGGTTCAAGCGATTCTCCTGCCTCAGCCCCCCGAGTAGCTGGGATGACAAGGATGCACCACCACACCCAGCTAATTTTGTATTTTTAGTAGAGACGGGGTTTCTCCATGTTGGTCAGGCTGGTCTCAAACTCCCAACCTCAGGTGATCTGCCCGCCTTGGCCTCCCAAAGTACTGGGATTACAGGCATGAGCCACCATGCCCGGCTACAAAATTTTTTTAAAAGTTAGCTGGGCATAGTGGCATGTGCTTGTAGTCCCAGTTACTTGGCTCAAGTGGGAGGATTGCTTGAGTCTGGGAAGTTGAGGCTGCAGTGAGCTGTGATTGTGCCATTGCATTCCAGCCTGGGAGACAGAGTGAGACGCAGTCTCAACAACAACAACAACAACAACAACAAAAACAACCAAACAAACAAAAAATGAAACTGTCCTTTGCATTTATTTTCACTTTTTTTTTCCCCCATTTTCAGAACTTACAGACTTTCTAAATAGATGGGATTTCTAAATAGACTTTCTAATCAGGGGGATCACCTGGTTAGAAAGAGAGACTTGGAGCTGAGTTTCAGAGTACTGTACCCAAGACAGACCAGTCTTAATTGGCCAGCCCAGAGAACCAGGGTGAGGAGCTAGAGGTTTGTGGGGGAAAGGGGGCCCCCTCCCAGTCACCCTTGGCTACACTTTCATGGTATCCTTCTGCACTGTTCCATTCTGGTTCCACGTGAACCTGCTGCTCTGGAAAAATGAGTCTGTTGAGATGGAAATTTCACTGTATTTGACCACTGAGAGTCTGTGGCCTAGAAGGTGCTGGCCTGGAGTGCTGCCATCAGAGCGGCAGCCTCGTTCTAGAGCATTCTGTCTGAGCCGAGCATGGAGCTGAGAGCTGAAATCATGAGTCATTCTACCCTCACTCCTCCAGAGCCGGCAAGGGAGTACTGGGGGGTCATCCATGTCTGGCAGGCGAGGACAATGGGGCTCAGTGAGGTTATATAACTGCCTGAGGGTCACTCTGCTAGAGAGGCAGAACTCGGTCCAACGTCAGATCTGTCAAACCCCAGAGCCCCTGGTCCTGACAACTGTCTGATCTTCCACTACTCAGAGTCCTTAGAATGCTTCTGGATGTCCTTGTGTTGGAGGAGGCCATTTAATCCCATGGAATGACGCTGTGAGGCAGAGCGAGTCATGTTAACCCTGGAAGCAGTGACTTGTCTGAGGTTCTGTGGCTACTATTGTACAGAAGGTCAGCATTTCCCCAGAGGCCACTGCCTTCTAGCAGGTCCTGGGCGATCCTAGTGGGTGCTGGCTATGGTGGGGGTGGGTGGTTACATTGAGGGAGGCCAGGTTGCCCCTTTTTCTTTTTGAGTCGGAGTCTCGCTGGAGTGCAGTGGCACAATCTCAGCTCACTGCAACCTCAGGCTCCCAGGTTCAAGCGATTCTCCTGCTTCAGCCTCCCGAGTAGCTGGGACTACAGGAGGGCACCACAACACCCGGCTAATTTTTTTTTTTTTTTGAGACAGAGTCTCTCTCTGTCGCCCGGGCTGGGGTTCAGTGGCATTATCTGGGCTCACTGCAAGCTCCGCCTCCTGGGTTCAAGTGATTCTTCTGCCTCAGCCTCCCAAGTAGCTGGGACTACAGGCGCCCGCCACCATGCCTGCCTGATTTGTTTTTGTATTTTTAGGAGAGACGGGGTTTCACCATGTTGGCCAGGCTGGTCTCAAACTCCTGACCTCATGATCCGCCCGCCTCAGCTTCCCAAAGTGCTGGGATTACAGGCATGAGCCACCGTGCCCGGCCTTTTTTTTTTTTTTTGAGACAGAGTCTTGCTCTGTCACCCAGGCTAGAGTGCAGTGGCACAGTCTTGGCTCACTGCAACCTCCATCTCCAGGGTTCAAGTGCTTCTCCTGTCTCAGCCTCTGGAGTAGTTGGGATTACAGGTGTGCACCACCACACCTGGCTAATTTTCTGTATTATTAGTAGAGACGGGGTTTCACCTTGTTGGCCAGGCTGGTCTTGAATTCCTGACCTCAGGTGATCTGTCCACCTCAACCTCCCAAAGTGCTGGGCTTATAGGCGTGAGCCACCGTGCCTGGCCTGTATTTTTTTTTTTTTTTTTTTTAGTAGAGATGGGGTTTCACCATGTTGGCCAGGCTGGTCTTGAACTCCTGACCTCAGGTGATTCGCCCACCTTGGCCTCCCAGTGTGCTAGGATTACAGGCGTGAGCCACCACGCCTGGCCTTAGGTTGCCCAATTCTTAGTAATCTGAGATAGAAGGGAGGGGGCAGCCCAGAGCCCAGAAATGAGGGTTCCCTCCCTTTGTCTCCCCCTACTTTCATCATCTCTAGAGTCGTTCTCATAATTGTGTCCATTTTACAGGGCAAATGGTAGAAGTAACCTGCTCAGTCAGGAGAGATCAGGTTACAGTCAAAGCCAGACCAGCCACACCCTGATGCTACTGTCCAGGCCACCACGGCTGGCAGGTACCTGCTGCAGGCTTAGCCCCAGGCTAGGCGGTATATCAGGTGCAAAAAATGATGGTGAAGAGTGACTCTGACAGGCTTGGCTCTGGCCTCTAGGGCTAAGACAGAAGTTGAGAGGATGACGAATATGATTTAGTAGTAACCCTACAGATAGACCAAGGGCAGACATGTTTGTAGGAGAGTGTGTGTGAGCAGGGGAGTCCTGACCCACAGTGGAAGGCAAGGAGGGAGGGGGTAATAAGGGTAGTGGTGACGGGGGTTGTGTCTGGGCTGAGCTGGTTTTATGGGGGAGATGGCATTTCAGGAGCTTGTAGAGCTAAGTATTGGATACACAGAAGACTTTGAGGCAGAAGTAGGATCCCTTCTGCTCCTACAGAAGAAAGGGAAGAAGCAAGTAACTGTACCATTTAATAATAGAAATACAGTAGTAATAAAAATATTAGTAATTAGGATATCAAATGCCCTAGCCTCCAAAAATATACAAAGGCCATTTGCTGTAGGAAATTGACTTATTGGTATTAAACAGGAGAAGGGGCTGGTTGTGCTGGCTTACACTTGTAACCCTAGCACTTTGGGAGGCTGAGGCGGGTGGATAACCTGAGGTCAGGACTTCGAGACTAGCCTGGCCAACATGGTGAAACCCCGTCTGTACTAAAAAAACAAAAAATTAGCCGGGCGTGGTGGTGTGTGCCTGTAATCCCAGCTACTCGGGAGGCTGAGGCAGGAGAATTGCTTGAACTCAGGGGACAGAGATTGCAGTGAGCCAAGATCACGCCACTGCACTCCAGCCTGGGCGACAGAGCAAGACTCTGCCTCAAGAAAAAAACAAAAAACCCAAAACCAACCAAATAAACAAAAAACAAAGAAACAACAACAACAAAAAACAAAAAACAAAAAACAGGAGAAGGACCCAAGATGGTATCTCAGTAGTCAGGGTCCTACTTCAGTATTTCTGCAGCATTGATTAGACCAGACTGTCAAGGAATCTTTTAAAAACTCAATGTATTAGTCCACATTCATTAATTTCCAGACTAAAAGTTGTGATCTTAGTGTGATTTTTTCTTTTCGTTTTTTCCTGAAATAGGCTGGGCTCTTGTCACTACCCCATAACCTCTCAAATCCTTTGAGGACTCAGGTAGCAGAAAGTAAATAAATGAATGAACGAGTGAAATAACATATACAGATAAACTACTTAGCTAGCACACACTACGTTCTCAGTGATTCTCAATGAGGCAGTTGGTGGCTGTGGTTAAGAAAGTAAGCTCCTCCTGTCTTGGAATCCAACACTGCCACTTACTTGGATGTGTCATCTTGGGCAGGTCACTCTGTGCCTCAGCTTCCACCTTTGCAACTTGGGACTAGTAATGCCATCCAACTCATAGGGTTGTTATGAGTTGTAATGGGGATTCAGTGAATTTAACCCATTTAAATGCAAGGTGCCTGGTATAATAAAAGTTATTTTCTTTTCTTAATTTATTCTTGTAGTTGGGGATGAAAAACTCGCACTCCTGTAGGCAGTCAGAAAAAATGAGTGAAGTGGGGGAACTAAGAGGCCTGGTCTGAAGGGGGAAACTGATGTTTAGGGGAGTGCGGACCCAGTGGTGTGAGATTTTCAGAATCTCCTCTTGACGGGTCTCATCCGAGGTGACAGGCCTCATCCGAGGTTCCAGCACAGCTCTGTAAAGGTAAAGACCGTTTACATTTTCCTCCTCAAAGCTGCTTTATTATTATTTTTCTTCTCAAAACACTGCTTTGCTTTGGGGGAGCGCGAGTCCTTGGCCAGATCCTGAGTCGTGAGATATGTCTTCAGCATCTCCTGCTCCTCCTTGGGAAACGCTCTACCCGCCAGTGGGCCTGCGCCCTCCTCCCCTTTCTCGGGGTTCGGGTCCACCTCGTTTCCCCGACCCTCCCCAGGGCTGACTGCAAATCGGAGGGCGACTGCAGAGGCGGAATTCGGGGCGGGGGGGGGTCTCCCCCGCGGGCCCCGTCCCACCAGCAGGTGGCGGTCGATCTGCAAGGCCTGCAAGATGCCCGGGCAGAAACTTGAGCAGATGTTGGTGCCGCTGCCCTAGAAGAGCTCAGCCGAGTCTCCCCGAGCCCAGCTGTCGGCATCCGCGAAAAAGCGGGGAGAGAAGGGCACGGGCTCTCCGCTGGAGCGACTCAGGGATTCAGACACCGCAAGCTGCTTTCGGAAGGGCTTCAGGAGGGGGTGAGTACTGAGCAGCGCACAGAAAAGGGAGCGCTGTCCTTTGCTGAAGGCATTGCCCTTGGCTTGCATTGAGTGGCTTTCCCACCCCCCGGGAAAGACATTTCGGGAAGGTGACGGTCTCAACAGAAGGAGGGAGCGCGGGAAAGAAGCCCGGGGAGCTGGCGCCTTCACGCCCCGAGGTCTGCAGCGGGAGGAGCGCGGGTTCCATCGCGCCAGATGGCGCTGTCTGGCTTTTCTCGGGCCTCGGGCGCCAGTCTCCAGAGGTCTCCGGCGCAGCGTCCTCTCTAGCCGGCCGACGCGGGCTCTGTGTTTCCGGGCGGAAGTGAGGCGCCGAGCGGAACGGCCTCTGGTGACATTTTCTTGGGGGCGGCTCGGACGACTGAAGGGACTTGGTGGTAGAGGCTGCGGAGGCGGCGAGGTTCACTTTGGTCCCGGCAGGGGCTCTGACCGCGACCCTCTGCTCGCCGCCGGGGCTTGTTCCGAGGAGGAGAAGGCGGCGGTGGCCGTCGCGTCCTGAGTCACCGCAGCGGGGACAGTCCCGGCCGGGGGTTCGGTGCGTGCCCCGACGGGGCGCGCGCGGATCGAGCGAGGAGGCACGGAGTCGCCGCGGAGCGCAGGTGAGGCGGGAAGGGGCGCAGGGCCGCGGCCTGGCTACTGGTCGAGTTGGGGGTCCCGGGCTGCGTCCCAGGGAGGGGTCGGGGCGAATCGGAGGGCTGCGGGCCGCGGTGAGGGCTCTGCGGCGTCCGGACGCCGGGGTCCTGGTGGGCCCGGCTGGTGGGCGCCGGGAACTCGCAGCTTGGATTGCCGGCTGACGCGGGGGCATCGCACCGCTCCGACCTCCTTGCTCGTCCGCCGCTGGTGACCCTCGCGTCCTCCCGGCCCGGCTGAGTTGGCTCTGGCACCCCAAGCCCCCAGACGCTGGGGCCAGGTTGAGGCGAGTCCTTTTCCGGGGATGCTGAGGGGAGGCTGGAGGTGCCGCAGTCCCCGGGCTGCCGGGGGAAGCGGTTTCACGGCCCTGGAGTTGTCTTCGCGCAACTTTCCGGCTCCTAGGCCCGCGGGGGAAGCAGTGGCGGCAACTCCGCCAGCTCCGAGAGCCGGGGGTCTGGCGCGGACACCTGCCCCTGCAGCGGAGAGCTCCGGCGCCGCGGCCGCAGTGGCCTTGGTGGAGGGAGAAAAGGCTTTCTTATAGGCTTGGCGCCGCCTGCCTCTCGGCGCTTCCACTACCTTCGGTCGGCAGGCGCCTCCAGTCAATGCGAGAGGATATGTCAGTCTCCAAAATAGACCGCTTCTGAGGAGTTTGTCAACTTTATTTCAAAACCGGCGAGGATGTACACTGACGAACCCGGGTTAAAGACTATCGCCTTTACGCAAGCCATTCATTCTCACTTTTAAATTGTCCTCTCCACCCCCCCGCCCCCCGCCCCGACCCCCGTCCCCGCCAGCCCCCATCACAAAATTGATGCTCACAGGTTGAAGTAGAGAACATCGGTACGAGCCCTACCAGATCCTTGAGCAGTTTCTGCTTGGATGGGTTTTTCGTTTTTTGCCTGACCTTTTGCTTTCTGAATCCTCCCACCCAGTAGAATTAAAATTCTACTGATGATACTTCGTCAAGGTTGGACCTCTTAATTACAAATACATCTGCCAATTTTGCTTAGGCTATTATTGTGTAGTATTGGGTACATGCTAACAGAATCACTCCCTTTCTTCTCTTGGGATATTTTAAGGATGGAAGCTATTAACTTTCTAATGTAGTTTTGCTGATCTTGGCAATCTAGATTCCTCCAGTAATCAGAGCATTGCCTTTTGGTTTAACAAGCATTTTTAGAGGCCTGCAATTGATAGTTACTACCTGATGTCCTTAGGAGTCACATCGCTAACCATTTTTTTTTTTTTTTTGAGACGGAGTCTCGCTCTGTAGCCCAGGCTGGATGGAGTTCAGTGGTGAGATCTCGGCTCACTGCAACTTCCGCCTCTCGGGTTCTGGTTCAGGCAATTATCCTGCCTCAGCCTCCCGAGTAGCTGGGATTACGGGCACGCGCCACCACGCCCAGCTAATTTTTGTATTTTTAGTAGAGACGGGGTTTCACCACGTTGGCCAGGCTGGTCTTGACCTCCTGACCTCGTGATCCGCCCGCCTTGGCTTCCCAAAGTGCTGGGGTTGCAGGCGTGAGCCATGGCGCCCGGCCTGAATCAGATTTCTTAATGGGAAAAAAATTTTTTTCTGACACCTTTTTGTGAAACATAGGATGGACTGGATATTGGAGCTGGAAACTTTCCCCATTGTTAGAATAAGTTCTCACTTTTAAATTGTGAATAAGTTGTTACTTATTCACTTTATATTACTTTAACATGCATTTATGTGAGAGTAACTGTCATAATACTCTTTGTTTTATGGTTATGATTAATTCAAAACACATATAGTAAAGATAAATTCAGCTTTAGGTTCTAATTTAAAGCAGTTCCTTTAGAACTGAGGGCTAATGCGTGTCTTTCAAAGGTTTCTTGCTTCTAATATTAATAGTGACATTGGTACTTTCAGTCTCTTTATTGTGTGACTAGTAAATTCTGTGCGCTTCTGTAGTTACCCATTATACAAGAAGTTGTTTTGTTGGAATTCCCAATCTTACAGCTTTTTTTGACACGTGCATGAACAGACTTGATAGATAGGCAATTTCAGTATTCTTCTTTTTAAAGTTTGGAATTCATGTACACTAGAGACTCAAACCTTACTTTGGTAAATCATCTTAGATCTTCCTCATTTTCCTGCACGTAACTGAGGATATGGAAATAGCATGTATTCATATTTACTGAATTGACAGTACTTGAGAAAAACCTGTAAAAGGTGAAAAATGTGTGTGTGCTTTTTTTTTTTTTTTTTTTTAAAGACACTCTTGCTCTGTCACCCAGGCTGGAATGCAGTGGCATGATCACAGCTCACTGCAGCCTCAACCTCCCGAGCTCAAGCATTCCTCCCACCTCAACCTCCCAAGTAGCTGAGACCACAGGCTCACGCCACTACACTCAGCTAATTTTTAAATTTTTTTTTTTTTTTTTTTTTGAGACAGAGTTTCGCTCTTGTTGTCCAGACTGGAGTGCAATCTCCACTCACTGCAACCTCCACCTCCTGGGTTCAAGCGATTCTCCTGCCTCAGCCTACCAATTAGCTGGGATTACAGGCATGTGCCAGCACGCCTGGCTAATTTTGTATTTTTAGTAGAGACGGGTTTTCTCCGTGTTGGTCAGGCTGGTCTCGAACTCCTGACCTCAGGTGATCTGCCTGCCTCGGCTCCCAAAGTGCTGGGATTACAGGTGTGAGCCACCATGCCTGGCTAATTTTTAAATTTTTTGTAGTGATGGAGTCTCCCTATGTTGCCCACACTTGTCTTGAACTCTTGGGCTCAGGCAGTCCTCCTGCCTTGGCCTCCCAAAGTGTTGGGATTACAGTTGTGAGCAACTGCACCCGGCCTAAATGTTGGATTTTTAATGTGTTCCTTTAAGGAATACTGATTTCATTATCTTCTGTTATTTTAGGAAAGAGTTTGGGACCAAATAAAGTTTCTTGGGTTACTGTAATTCTGTAGGCAAAATGAAATACATATGATAATTTGAATAAAAAGTTGTGAGACTGTAAAAGGGGAGAGCTATATAGAAGGGGGACAGAAAATAGAGTGGATAAAATATTTGTAAGGGGCTGGGCACAGTGGCTCACACCTCTGATCCCAGCATTTTGGGAGGCTGAGATGGGAGGATCAGTTGAACTCAGGAGTTTGAGACCAGTCTGGGCAACATAGTGAGAACCCCTTTCTTTTTCTTCTTTCGTTTGTTTGTTCTTTCTTTTTTTCTTTACTTTTTTTTTTTTTTTTGATGGAGTCTTACTCTGTCGCCCAGGCTGGAGTACAGTGGCACGGTCTTGGCTCACTGCAACCTCTGCCTCCCGGGTTCAAATGATTCTTCCATGTCAGCCTCCCAAGTAGCTAAGACAGGTGCCTGCCACCACGCCTGACTAATTTTTTATTTTTAGTAGAGACGTGGTTTCACCACGTTGGCCAGGTTGGTCTTGAACTCCTGACCTCAAGTGATCACCCTCCTCGGCCTCCCAAAGTGCTGGGATTACAGGTGTGAGCCACCGCGCCTGGCCTTGAGAGCCCATTTCTATAAAAAATTAAAAAACTTAGCTGGGCGGGGTGGTATGCATCTTTAGTCCCTGCTGCTTGTGGGGCTGAGGTGGAAGGATCGCTCAGGAGGTTGAGGCTACAGTGAGCTGTGACTGTGCCAGTGCACTCCAGCCTGGGCAACAAAGTGAGACTTTGTCTCAAAAAAAAAAAAAAAAAATAATAATTCATGTGGAGCATCTTTATTTTCACAACAACAATTTATTGAGTGTTTACTGTGTGCCAGCAGTGCTCTAGTTGCAGGAACTATAGTGGTGAATAAGACCAACAAGGCCACCTGGTGCTTAAGGAGCTTAGACATTTAAACCTGAGGTTTGAGTTGGATTTCCAGGTGAGCATGCCAGGCTAGGGCAGCCTAACCAAAGTCATGATTATCAGTGCACTTGAATGGTTAAATGGGGCCAGTGCCTTGAGTTTTCAAAAGGAATGGATAGGGCAGATGGAGATAGGGCCAGGTTGCAAAGGTACCTTATTAGTCTGCTAATGGGTTGGGAATTTTCTTCTTTTTGGAGGAAAGAATTCCAGGTAGAATATGAAGAATGAGATAGGCATTCCTTTTATTTTTATTTATGTATTTTTTTTGAGACAGAGTCTCGCTGCGATGTCCAGGCTGGAGTGCAATGGCACAATCTCCGCTCACTGCAACCTCTACCTCCTGGGTTCAAGCGATTCTCCTGCCTCAGCCTCCCGAGTAGTTGGGATTGCAGGCATGTGCCATCATGCCCGGCTAATTTTTGTATTTTAGTAGAGACAGGGTTTCACCATGTTGGCCAGGCTGGTCTTGAACTCCTGACCTCGGGTGATCCACCTCGGCCTCCCAAAGTGCTGGGATTATAGGCGGGAGCCACCGTGCCTGGCCCCGACATTACTTTTTAAAGATTTTTCTGGGGCTGCATGCAGTGGCTCATGCCTGTAATCCCAGCACGTTGGGAGGCCGAGGCCGGTGGATTGCTTGAGCCCGGGAGACCAGCCTGGGCAACATGGCAAAACCCTGTCTCTACAGAAAAATTAAAAGATTATCTGGGTGTGGTGGCACACGCCTGTAGTCCCAGCTACTCAGGAGGCTGAAATGGGAGGAGCAGTTGAGCCCAGGAGTTTGTGGCTGCAGTGAGTGGTGATCATGCCACTGCCTGAGAGTCTTTCTCAAAAAAAAAAAAAAAAAAAAAAGAACAAAAATATTTTTCTTTATTATCCTTAAGTTGAGTGAATACAAATTTTTTTTGAGATGGAGTTTTGCCCTTTCACCCAGGCTGAAGTGCAGTGTCAGGATCTTGGCTCACAGCAACCTCCGCCTGCTGGGTTCAAGTGATTCTCCTGCCTCAGCCTCCCGAGTAGCTGGGATTACAGGCACGTGCCACCACACCCAGCTTTTTTTATATTTTTGGTAGAGACGAAGTTTCACCCTGTTGGCCAGGCTGGTCTTGAACTCCTGACCTCAAGTGATCGCTCACCTTGGCCTCCCAAAGTGCTAGGATTACAGGGGTGAGCCACTGAGCCCAGCCCAGTGAATATAAATTTTGTTGGTTTTATTTGTTTTAGTTTGGTTTATTTATTTTGATTTCTTGGTCATCAGATTAAATAAATCTGATAGTTATTTTTCTTTAGTTGTCAATTTCCAGTCTTGGTTTTGAGTTTGACTGTTGTCATAATACTCTTCTGAATCCTTTTAGCCTTTACCTTTACTTGTACCTCTTTTCCTTACTTTTTCAGAACTCTTATGATTCCACTGAAAGTAAAGAAGCAGTGTTTTTTACTTCTGTGTGGGCAGCTTCTCTCAGCAGAAGTGGGATTGATGTTCAGTCAGTCAGTTTTCACACTCAGCCTACAGGGCCTTGTAAAAGTAAGGAGCAGGAGCAGGGTGAAACTAAAAAGTATCTTGCTTTTTTAAAGTTATCTTTTTTTTTTTTTTTGAGACAGAGTTTCACTCTTGTTGCCCAGGCTGGGGTGCAATGGCGCAATCTCCGCTCACCGCAACCTCCGCCCCCCGGGTTCAAGCGATTCTCCTGCCTCAGCCTTCTGAGTAGCTGGGATTACAGTCATGTGCTGCCACGCCTGGCTAATTTGGTATTTTTAGTAGAGAAGGGGTTTCTCCATGTTAGTCAGGCTGGTCTCAAACTCCCGACCTCAGGTAATCTGCCTCCCAAAGTGCTGGGATTACAGGTGTGAGCCACCGCGCCTGGCCTAAAGTTCTCTTCTATATTCCTGAACTGCTAGGAGAGGAAACTATGTGATCTATGTATTATACAGATTTATCAGAACATATTTGTAGCAGTTGATAATAGTAAATGTGATTTTAAAATACTTTAAAGTAGCCAATATAACTGAGATTTGATAAGTTGTTTGATTAGTTGTTAGGATTTTTGGCTTTAATTTACAGTGTTTTGTTTCTCTTCTCTTTCATGTCTGTTCAAAATAAGGGACCTCATTCCTCTTTGCTCAGACTCTGCCACTTAATAGGTAGATGGTGTAAATTCCTAAATTATTAACTTGACTTTAAGTAATTTTAAAACCTACCTAAATGAGTATTTTCTAGTTAAGTGACAATTAATCTAAAGTGGAAATCTATCAGCAGGGACTTAATGCATATGTGGTATTTATACCTGGTTAAATTAAAAACCCATTTACTGAGCATTTACGTGCCAGGTGGTAATGGGCACATAAAATAAGCAGTTTGGGGTGGGGCACGGTGGCTCACGCCTGTAATCCCAGCACTTTGGGAGGCCAAGGTGGGCGGATCACCTGAAGTTCGGAGTTCGAGACCAGCCTCACCAACTTGGAGAAACCCTGTCTCTACTAAAAATACAAAATTAGTTGGACATGGTGGTGCATGCCTGTAATCCCAGCTACCTGGGAGGCTGAGGCAGGAGAATCTCTTGAACCTGGGAGGCAGTTGTGGTGAGCCAAGATTGTGCCATTGCACTCCAACCTGGGCAACAAGAGGGAAACTGTCTCAAATAAATAAATAAATAAATAAAATAAAAACAATAAAAACAAAACAAGCAAGCAGTCTGTGCCCACAGAACTCAACCTAGTGAACCAGATGATTTCTGAGTTTCCTTCCTGCTCTAAAATGTGGAGAAGAGAAAGTAGATTATAAGGGAAAAAAGTACTGCATAACAAAACAACTGTAGTGTGGAACTAGTGTTTTCCTTTATAAATTCATTTTAAATAAGGTATTAGAAAATAGCATTTTTCTTGGTATCTCTAAGCTTGAAAAGGCTGGAAACTTAAATGTCGTTTTTTGGGCTGGGCATGGTGACTCATGCCTGTAATCCCAGCACTTTGGGAAGCCGAGGCAGGTGGATCACGAGATCAGGAGTTCGAGACCAGCCTAGCCAATATGATGAAGCCCTGTTTCTACTAAAAATACAAAAATTAGCTGGGTGTGGTGGTGCACGCCTGTAGTCCCAGCTATTTGGGAGGCTGAGGCAGGAGAATTGCTTGAATCTGGGAGGTGAAAGTTGCAGTGAGCAGAGATCATGCCATTGCACTCCAGCTCTGGGCAACAGAGCAAGACTCCCTCTCGGGAGGTGGGGGGGAAATGTCGTTTTTTTGTAATGCCAGTTCATTTGCAAAATACATTTGCTTGTAATTTAAGTTCGTGTATTAGTTAAGTTCTGATTGTTGTTCAGAGAGAAACAACATTAAATCTGTTAAAACTTAGAGCAGCCATTCCTAAGAATGTATATAAACTAGAATTGTGCCAGGCATGGTGGCTTATGCCTGTAATCCCAGCACTTTGGGAGGCTGAGGCAGGCGGATCATGAGGTCAGGAGATCGAGACCATCCTGGCTAACATGGTGAAACCCCGTCTCTACTAAAAATACAAAAAATTAGCCAGACGTGGTGGCGGGCGCCTGTAGTCCCAGCTACTTGGGAGGTTTGAGGCAGGAGAATGGCATGAACCCAGGAGGAGGAGCTTGCGGTGAGCCAAGATCGCACCACTGCACTCCAGCCTGGGCAACAGAGCGAGACTCCGTCTCAAAAAAAAACAAAAAACAAAAAACTAGAATTGTGCTTGGGTAGTCTAGAAATTAAGTTTATTTTGATTGATTGATTGATTGATTGAGATGGGGTCTTACTATGTTGGCCAGGCTGGTCTCCAACTCCTGGGCCCAAGTGATCCTCCCATTTCAGCCTCTCATAGTGCTGGGATTACAGATGTGAGCCACTGTGCCTGGCTGAAATTAAGTTTTTATTAGCATAGTTAGCATTAGAGAAACAAGATACTGACCAAAGTGACAAGTAGAAGTTATTGTTTTACTGAGTTGACTAGTTTAAAAAAATGACCTTTACAATAATGTAAAGACAATAATGTCTGGAGTCTGTATTTTGCTAGGTGCCTTATAATTAGAGAAAGGTATTGTCGGGGATAGGGAAGTTGGGTGTGGACTAAAACTTAAGGAAAACAGGATTGTTTTTCTTTCTGTATTAAGAACAAAAACTTCATGTGGTTAAATATTTAAGCAGTATCCTTTCTGCCTTAGTTTTAACCTAGCATAGAAACATAGCTTATTCTTAAATCAACAATTTATTGTCAAGGGTTTCTTACTATTTTTCTCTGCTGAAATCAACTAAGCACTTCGCAGTGAGCCTGAGGGTGTGTATAGTGGAGAGAGTTTTGGCAGCTTTTATCTTGGGACCTCAGTTCCTGGCATGTGGTTATCCATCTTTATGTGAGTTGTCTTCTGAAGGAGATAGAAAATGACCAGGGCAGAAATCTTGGAGAAAATTTAGAACTTTTTTTTAGGGCCAGGCATGGTAGCTCACACCTGTAATCTCAGCACCTTGGGAGGCAGAGGTGGGAGGGTAGCTTGAGCCCAGGAGTTTTAGACCAGCCGGGGCAACAAAGTGAAACCCTGTCTCTATTAAAAAATTATTTTTAAAAATTAAAAGAACCTCTGTTTTAAATTATTCTTGATTTACACTGATGATGCTTTTGAGTACTTCAGAGAGTCTCTCATTAGCCACAGTGCTTTTTTTTTTTTTTTTTTTGCATTTGATAACTTCCTTGGCTTCTTACTTGATGCTAGTTTATTCACAGCCCTGGTGCAGGTCCAGGTACATGCCAGAAGTAATAATATCTGCAATATGAAGTGATTTGAGCAGCCATTATCACTCTTGACCTATTTATAGAGTTTATATCAGTGGAGAAAAAGTTGGCTGGCAAGCAAGATCTCTGGTGGTTGCAATCTCACAATTTATATTTAAGTTCCGGGTAGGCCAAATTCAGTGCATTATGGATAGATCCATTCAGCTGTATTAATATTAGTGTTCCCTTTCTGTACTCTAACCTTTTAGCACTCCAGTTTCCCAGTCAGCTTCACTGTTGAAGGAAAGAAAACCGAAAAACTTACCACACTAAAAAAAAAGGAATAGTTCCTTAATGTAATATGATAGTCAGTGTTCAGATTTCTCTATTATCTCATAAATGTGTCAGAGCAAGAGCCAAATAAGGTCTCTGCATCGTTTTGTAATCTGTAGGATCCCCCTCCATTTCTTTTCCCTAGCAGATTATTAGTTACAAAAGTTTTCCCAGTCTGGATTTAGCAGTTACATTCCTTTGGATTCCTGTGGTAGTGGTGGTAAACGTTTTTCTCTGACCCCTGGGTTTCTAGTTAATTGGTATTAGATTTAGAAGCTTGATCAGATTGTTTCTATAATATATATTCTTTCTCTTGCTTCTTTTGCAGGGGATGAGGGGAATACTTTATAGATGGTACTTGGATCAGTAGGTGCATAATATTTGGTTCCCTGTGATGTTAGTAGCTGTTGGTGATCATTGCCCAGTTCTGTTAATTTGTTACTCATAATTCCTTACTCTGAATGGGGCATCCTCTCTCATCAGTCCTAGTTTGAGTCTTTTATGCTTGTTTATGGGTTCTTCAAACTTTTCTTTCTTTTGAGGATTAAGGGAAGGGGTGAGTTGCTGTGGAGAAAAGGGCTCTTTCTACTATATTGTATTTCTGTGTTTTTTATTTTAGTTCTAATCTTTGGTTCTTGCATTGTCTGCATTGTCTATGCTGCAGCTTCTTGGTGGGAAAACTGACTCAAAATCCCAGCAAATAATTGAAAGAAGTCCTTCAAAACCAAATTTTTAAAAAAATTTTTTTCTGAGATAGAGTCTTGCTCTGTCACCCAGGCTGGAGTGCAGTGGCGCGATCTCAGCTCACTGCAACCTCCGCCTCCCAGGTTCAAGCGATTCTCCTGCCTCAGCCTCCTGAGTAGCTAGGATTACAGGTGTGTGCCACCATGCCTGGCTAATTTTTGTATTTTATTTTTGAGACAGAGCCTCACAATGTCACCCGGGCTGGTGTGCAGTGGCACAATCTCAGCTGCTTGCAACCTCTGCCTCCTGGATTCAAGCGATTTTCCTGCCTCAGCCTCCTGAGTAGCTAGGATTACAGGTGCCTGCCACCACGCCTGGCTAATTTTTTGTATTTTTAGTAGAGATGGGGTTTCACTAGGTTGGCCAGGCCGGTCTCGAACTCCTGACCTCGTGATCTGCCTGCCTTGGCCTCCCAAAGTGCTGGGATTACAGGCGTAAGCCACTGCGCCCAGCAGTTTTTGTATTTTTAATAGAGACGGGGTTTCAGCATGTTGGCCAGGCTGGTCTCGAATTCCTGACCTTGTGATCTGCCTGCCTCAGCCTCCCAAAGTGCTGGGATGACAGGCATGAGTTACTGCGCCTGGCCTCAAAAACCAAAATTTATGGCCAGGTGTTGTGGCTCACACTTGTCATCTCAGCACTTTGGGAGGCCAAGGCGGGCAGATGGCTTAAATACAGGAGTTTGAGACCAGACTGGGTGACATGGTGAAACTCCGTCTCTTCTAAAAATACGAAAATTAGCCTGGCTTGGTGGCATGCGGCTGTAGTCCCAGCTACTCAGGAAGCTGAGATGGGAGAATCACCTGAGCCTAGGAAGGTGAGGCTGCAATGAGCTGTGATTGTGCCACTACACTCTAGCCTGGGTGATAGAAATGAGACCCTGTCTCTAACAACAACAACAAAAAAGATTTAGGAAGATGAGTATTATGAGTGCAATGGAGTCTCTTCGTAGAATTGAATGTGTGAGGAGAGGGGCCTTCATTTGAATTTTAGTAAGATACTGCTTTCTACCTCATTTTGTGGTTATGTAGCTGAAGATATTTAGTTTCATAGTGCCTGATTCTTGCATATTTGCGTATAGATACACAGTCACTTTACATGCAGTATTCTAAATGTAAGGAAACAGCTTTACTAGGCTATTAGCAGTTGAGTCAGTTTTTGTCTTAGGTTTTATGTAGAAAGAGAAAAGGGGAGTTACTCTGTGAGAAATCATGTTGATTCTATGTAATGGAATATATTTTCATATACAAATGAATAGTACTTTTAAGCATACAAGTTGTTTCATTAGTGGTCTTGGTTTAAAAGACTCAGTTGATCAATTCAACAAATACCAGATATTGATTATGTGTTAGGAACTGTGAGTGAACTGATACTGAGTATGATCTCTGTTTTCATGGGAGATGCAACATAGAGGGCTGAGGGAGTAAGTAAAAACATTTAGGCATAATTTGTTTCTTTTCAGTTGTCTTTCTTATAGTATGCTATTTATTGTCCTCCCTCATGTATAAAGTTAACTCTTAACTTCTTGGGCTTAAATTTCCTCGATTGCTCTGTGTGTGCACATGTGCCACAGTCAGAAAAATCAGGTAATAATTGTTAGGTGTTAATTTTCTTGGATGATTACTAGTATTGTGATTGTCTTCCACCATTGTCATAGCTTTCTACTGTGCTAGCCAACTTGTCTAACTGAAATAACTTTTAAGTCTTTTTGTGGCAATTGCTAAAGCCAGCAGGAAGTAGGTCCACAAAAATGTTTGAAAGCCCTGCTTCATTCTAGTTTTATCTTCATGCATTGCAATTTGTCTCTTGTTTTCCAGTCTGCATATTCCCTATCCTCAATTCTAGTTTTTATTTAAAAAACCAGGTAAGGCCGGGCGTGGTGGCTCATGCCTGTAATCCCAGTACTTTGTGAGGCCTGGGCGGGCAGATCACTTGAGGTCAGGAGTTTGAGACCAGCCTGGCCAACATGATGAAACCCCGACTCTACTAAAAATAAAAAAATTAGCTGGGCGTGCTGGCATGCACTGGTAATCTCAGCTACTCAGGAGGCTGAGGAAGGAGAATCGCTTGAACCCAGGAGGCGGAGGTTGCTGTGAGCTGAGATCGTGCCACTGCACTGCAGCCTGGGCAACTTGAGTGAGACCCTGTCTCAAACAATAAAAACAAAAAAACAGGCAAAACTTCGAAAATACCTTAAGTTGGGCATTTTGGACAGGGAGGGGGGCATTTTTTTTAAGTGTTTAGGTATAGAATAGGCAAACTTTCACAAAGAGCTAAGAGAGTGTTTTTGTTTTATTATTTTTATTGATTGATTTAAAAGTTTATGGAGAGTGGTTTTTAAAGATGCACAGCTGATTATCATGAATTTTTTTTTTTTTTTTTTGAGACGAAGTCTTGCTCTGTCACCAGGCTGGAGTGCAGTGGTGCTATCTTGGCTCACTGCAGCCTCCACCTCCCAGGTTCAAGTGATTCTCCTGCCTCAGCCTCCCAAGTGGTTGGGACTACAGTTGCGCGCCACCATGCCCGTCTGATTTTTGTATTTTTAGTAGAGATTGGGTTTGACCATGTTGGCGAGGATGGTCTCAATCTCTTGACCTCATGATTCGCCCGCCTTGGCCTCCCAAAGTGCTGGGATTACAGGAGTGAGCCACCACACCCAACTGGTGATTTTTTTTTTTTTTTTTTTTTTGAGACGGAGTCTCGTTCTGTTGCCCAGGCTGGAGTGCAGTGGTGCGATCTCGGCTCACTACAAGCTCCACCATCTGGGTTCACACCATTCTCCTGCCTTAGCCTCTCGAGTAGCTGAGACTACAGGCGCCCACCACCACGCCCAGCTAATTTTGTTTTTGTATTTTTAGTAGAGAGGAGGTTTCACTGTGTTAGCCAAGATGGTCTTGAACTCCTGATCTCGTGATCCACCCGCCTCGGCCTCCCAGAGTGCTGGGATTACAGGCATGAGCCCCTGTGCCTGGCCAAATTTTGTTTTTTTAACCTTACTCCCAACTATTAAAGAACTTACTACTTTTTTTTTTTTTTTTAGATGGAGTTTCGCTCTTGTTGCCCAGGCTGGAGTGCAGTGGTGTCATCTTGGCTTACTGCACCCTCCACCTCCTGGGTTCAAGCAATTCTCCTGCCTTAGTCTCCCGAGTAGCTGAGATTACAGGTGCACACCGCCACGCCTGGCTAATTTTTGTATTTTTAGTAGACACAGGTTTCACCATGCTGGTCAGGCTGGTCTCCAACTCCCGACCTCAGGTGATCCGCCCGCCTTGGCCTCCCAAAGTGCTGGGATTATAGGCGTGAGCCACCGTGCCCGGCCAATAACTGTCTTAAAGGCAGAAATTTTTATTTTCTTGGAGTTAACTATATTCTTGTTTGTGATCTCTTGACTTCGGTTTATTTAAAGTTTTATTCATACGAGAAGTGCCCAGTTTCCTTGATTTTTGGTGCTAGGATAGTACATCATTTTTGAATAATAGATTCAGTAATAAACATACATGGTTTAATATTTAAACTGTAAGCCAGCTGACAGTTTTTGGGTTTTCAAGCTAAGCCTATTAAAAAAATAACTTAAAAAATTTGTTTAGACTAAACTGCTGTGAGGCTAAACTGTAACTCCCTCGCTAAGTAACTCCCTTGCTTAATAACTCCCTCTTCCCTCCGTGTATGGCATAGTTTTTCTGTTATTGATTAACCATTTGGCATACATTGAGCATAATTTTAAGTAAGCACAGTATGGAAGTTTTTTGTAAGCCTAGTATTATTATACCTATTTGAAGGGCACATGCTGTTTTTATGATGCCTTGGCAGATAATGTCAGGCAAGAGTAACTGACGTAAAGAGTAACTGTCCACTTGTACAGATTTTGTCCTTTAAAATCTCATGTATATATATTTTTGAGACAGAGTTTCGCTCTTGTTGCCCAGGCTGGAGTTCAATGGCGCAGTCTTGGCTCACTGCAACCTCTGCCTCCCGGGTTCAAGTGATTCTCCTGTCTCAGCCTCCTGAGCAGCTGGGATTATAGGTGCCTGCCACTACGCCTGGCCAGTTTTTGTTTTTTTAGTAGAGATGGGGTTTCACCATGTTGGCCAGGTTGGTTTCGGAACTCCTGACCTCAGGTGATCCACCTGCATAGGCCTCCCAAAGTGCTGGGATTACAGGCGTGAGCCACCGCGCCTGGCCAAAATCATATATATATATATATATAATTAATTAAATATATATAATTAATTAATTAATTAATTTTTTTTTTTGAGACAGAGTCTCGCTCTGTCACCCAGGCTGGAGTGCACTGGTGTGATCTGGGCTCACTGCAACCTCCGCCTCCTGGGTTCGAGCAATTCTCCTGCCTCAGCCTCCTGAGTAGATGGGACTACAGGCACCTGCCAACCATGCCCGGCTAATTTTTTGCAGTTTTAATAGAGATGGGGTTTTACCATGTTAGCCAGGATGGTCTTGATCTCCTGACCTCATGATCCGCCCACCTTGGCCTCCCAAAGTGTTGGGATTACAGGCGTGAGCCACCACGCCCAGCCCCTAAAATCATTTTTCTTTTTTTTTTTTTTTGAGGTGGAGTCTCATTCTTGTTGCCTAGGCTGGAGCGCAGTGGCGTGATCTTGGCTCACGGCAGCCTCCTCTTCCCGGGTTCAAGTGATTCTCCTGCCTCAGGCTCCTGAGTAGTTGGGATTACAAGCGTCTACCACCATGCCCTGCCAACTTTTGTATTTTTAGTAGACTGGGTTTCACCATGTTGGCCAGGCTGGTCTCAAACTCCTGACCTTAGGTGATCCACCTGTTTCAGCCTGCCAATGTGCTGGGATTACAGGTGTGAGCCTCAACGCCCAGCCTAAATCATATTTAAAAAGAAAAAATATATATATATGTATATATATATATATATTTTTTTTTTTTTCGGAAAGGATCTCACTCTGTTGCCCAGGCTTGGTGCAGTGGCATAATCGTGGCTGCCTGCAGCATTGACCTCCCTGGCTCAGGCGATCCGCCTGTCTCAGCCTTCTGAGTAGCTGAGACTATAGGCATTGCACCATGAGGCCCAACTTATTTTTCTTTTTTCTTTTTCTTTTTTTTTTTGAGACAGAGCCTTACCCTATTGCCCAGGCTGGAGTGCAGTGGCACCATCTCGGTTCACTGTAACCTCCACCTCCCAGGTTCAAGTGATTCTCCTGCCTCAGCCTCCCAAGTAGCTGGGACTACAGGCGCACACCACCGTGCCTGGCTACTTTTTTGTATTTTTAGTAGAGATGGGGTTTCACCATGTTGGCCAGGCTGGTCTCGAACTCCTGACCTCATGATCCACCCACCTCGGCCTCCCAAAGTGCTGGGATTACAGGCATGAGCCACCACATGTGGTGGCCCAGCTTGTTTTTCTTATTTTTAGTAGGGACGAGGTCTCACTATGTTGCCTACACTGGTTTCGAACTCCTGAGCTCAAGCAATCCTCCTACCTTGACCTCCCAAAGTGCTGGAGATTACAGGTGTGAGCCACCATGCCTGGCAAAAATTTTAAATGGTTAGGGAATTATTAACATAAAAATATAAGATTTTGAAATGTCAACTTATCTTTTAAAAAATCAAAACGTTGGCTGGGCGCAGTGGCTTATGCCTGTAATCTCAGCATTTTGGGAGGCAGAGGCCGGGGGATCACTTGAGCCCAGGAGTTCAAGATCCTGAGTCAGAAAAGATCTTGGTATGTTGAAAGATCTGGAGCCTAATGAGGGCAAATGGTGCTGCTGATGAGATTTGAGTGACACGTATCTGGGCTTCAAAAAAAAATCAAAGTTGACCGGGTGCGGGGTGGCTCACGCTTGTAATCCCAGCACTTTGGGAGGCCGAGGCCGGTGGATCATCTGAGGTCAGGAGTTCGAGACCAGCCTGGACTAAATGGTGAAACCCCATCACTATTAAAAATAAAAAAATTAGCCAGGCGTGGTGGCCGGTGCCTCGAATACCAGCTACTCAGGAAGCTGAGGTGGGAGAATCGCCTCAACCTGGGAGGCGGAGATTGCCGTGAGCCAAGATTATGCCACTGCACTCCAGCCTGGGTGAAAGAGCGAGACTCTGTCTCAAAAAAAAAAAAAAAAAAAAAAAATCAAAGTTTATTCTAATTGGAAGGAAACATGTATAGGGAAAGTATAGGTCAAGGCAAGGAGCTGTTTTGTTCCCCTTCTTACGTGTGAAATGTAGATGTGCTTTTATTTACACAAAAGGTGTATTCTTGTATATTTGTGGGCAACCAAATTCTAAATAGCAACCTTCAAATACATTAGGAAAACTTACTTTAAAGGAGTCTGTATTAAAACATTTTTTTAAAAAAAATTATTTAAAGAGATGGGGTCTCATTATGTTACCCAGGCTGGCCTTAAATTTCTTGGGTTCAAGTGATCCTCTGCCATAGCCTCCTGAATAGTTGGTACTGCAGGCACATGCTATGATGCCCAGATAAAACCTTATCTTTGGCCAGGTGTGGTGGCTCATGTCTGTAATCCCTGCAGTTTGCAAGACCAGGGTGGGTAGAGTTTGTTACCAGTCTGGGCAACATAGTGAAATCCTTGTTTCTATAAAAAATTATCTGGGCTTGGTGGCGTGTGCCTGTAGTCCCAACTACTTGGGACACCAAGGTGGGCGGATCGCTTGAGCCTGAGGGTTTGACGGTGCAGTGAGTGATGATCATGCCCCTGCCCTCTAGCCTGGGTGACAGAGTGAGACACTGTTTCAAAAAAGGAAAAAAAAGAAAACCTTATCTTTTAAATGTGTATAACCTAATTTATCTTTTGTAAAGATACAGACATTCAGAACTTTTACATTTGGTTGAAGAAGGCTACTTGTGTAGCATGATCTAGTCTTATCCTGACAGGCAGGTTGGAAATTCAGAAACTCTTCTAAATATATCTATCTAAATATATTTTGGCCATTGACCTACATATTCTTTTCTTAGAAATCAGGATTATACATTTTAGGTTAGCTATGAGCAGTAATTAATGAAAATAATTAAAATGTTCTGAAAACCTAAATAGAATTTTTTAGAGATAGTTGTCAACATGGGAAGGCCGTTTATCTTGTGTAGTGTTTTAAAATTACAGCTTTTCAGGCCGGGTGCGGTGGCTCATGCCTGTAATCCCAGCACTTTGGGAGGCTGAGGCGGGTGGATCTCATGAGGTCGGGTATTCAAGACCAGCCTGACCAACATGGAGAAACCCTGTCTCTAGTAAAAATACAAAAATTAGCCAGGCGTGGTGGCGCATGCCTGTAATCCCAGCTACTCGGGAGGCTGAGGCAGGAGAATCACTTGAACCCGGGAGGCAGAGGTTGCGGTGAGCTGAGATCACACCACTGCACTCCAGCCTGGGCAACAAGAGTGAAACTCTGTCCCCCGGCCCCCCGAAAAAAAAAACAATTACAGCTTTTCAAAAAACCTGCAAATATGCGGTAAAACATTCATCAATTTAAAAAAATCATTAGTGTCCAGAGCATTCTTTGGATGGATTTTTGAAATGAAATTACCTACATCTTTTAAAAACATTTCTTGAAACTTTTTGAAAACATTGAGATCTCACCTAATTCATAGTAGGATTATGCTGTGTCTAAAGTTTACCAGCAGCCCCAGTGACACTCCTGTAGTGTAGCGTGGAGGCACTAGTTTTAATGCTAAGAAGCAAAGGCCAAGGTAGTACAGATTGCTCCCATATTGCCTTATCCAAGCCTGTATGTAGACCCATTAACTGCACTGGTTTTCTGTATGCTATAACCCTAGCTCCTATGAGAGATGTTTTTGCAGAAGATGGCTGTAATGTGCGTGTATGCATCATCTGTGTTTTTTTTTTTAAAGCAAAAGTGAGATTTAATAGATTCATTTAACTGTGACAAATCCAGTGTGCAACTGGTCTCTGGCCCAATTGGATCCAGTGCTCATTTGATATTATCTCGGCACTGTTTTTATCTCTTTGTGTACTGGCTCTGTGTACTGCTTTTGGGCTTTATTTTCAACCAGGCTTTCCTCTCATGAGGGCAGAGTTGACCCCCGGTAGCTCTCAACTAACTCATTTCCTCAGTATTGAGAAAAAAAATTAATAGACTTTAGTTTTTAGAAGAGTTTTAGGTTTGCAGAAAAATTTAACAGAAAGTACAGAGGGTCCTCAACCAATTTTGCCCTATTAACATATTGCATTAGTCTGGCATATTTGTTACAACTGACAAGGCAATATTGATACATTATTATTTATCGTTAATTTAATTTTTTTTTTTTTTGGTAGAGATGGAGTCTCTACAAAACTTCATCTTGTGTTGCCCAGGCTGATCTCAAGCAACCCTCATGCGTCACCCTTCCAAGGTGCTGGTATTACAGGCATGAGCCACCACGCCTGGCCTGATATATTATTAAAGTTCGTAGTTTACATTAGGGTTCACTCTTTTTCTATTGATTAACACAGAGATTCTATGTTGAATAAAACCAAATAACAGTTCTGTGGGTTTGGACAAATGCCTAATGCTAAGTAAAATATCTCCCACCAGAATGGCACAGTTATTACAATTGATGAACCTCCATTAACTTGTCCTTCTCACCCAAAGTTCATAGGTTATATATTAGAGTTCACTGTTGGTGTTGTACATTGTAGGGGTATGGGCAAATTTGTAATGACATGTATCTACCATTACAGTATTGTACAGAGTAGTTTGGCCTAAAAATCCTCTGTGCTCGGCCTTTTCATTCTTCCCTTCCCCCACCCTCTGGCAACCATTGATCTGTTGTCTCTATAGTTTTGCCTTTTCCAGAATGTCATACAATTGGAATGATACAATATGTAGTTTTTTCAGATTGGTTTCTTCACTTTGTAATAGTATTCAAGTTTCTTTTGTGGCTTGGTACCTCACTTCTTCTTATGGATGAATAATATTCCATCGTCTGGATGACCACAATTTATCCATTCACCTCCTGAAGGATAGTAGGTTGCTTCCAATTTTTGATAGTATGTTTGCTTCCAGTTGGTTGCTTCCAATTTTTGATAGTATGTTTTTCAGCATTTTTGACTGAAAATCATAATGTTAAAAGAGCATAATTATAACAGAAGCATCCTTTCTCTTGACTTTACCAGTTTATTGAACAGCTCATTATTATAGGATGTAGTGGTAGGTAGGATTTCCTGTAGAGCAAAGAGTGGTTAAGAATGTGGACTCTGGCTGGGTGAGGTGGCTCACGCCTGTAATCCCAGCAATGTGGGAGGCCGAGGTGGGCAGATCACAAGGTCAGGAGTTCGAGACCAGCCTGGCCAATATGGTGAAACCCCGTCTTTACTAAAAATACAAAAAAAAATTTATCTGGGCACGGTGGCACATGCCTGTAATCCCAGCTACTCAGGAGGCTGAGGCAGAAGAATTGCTTGAACCCGGGAGGTGGAGGTTGCAGTGAGCTGAGATCATGCCACTGCACTCCAGCCTGGCGACAGAGCAAGACTCCATCTCAATTTTTTTTTTTGAGACAGAGTCTTGCTCTGTCGCCCAGGCCGGAGTGACGTGATCTCGTCTTACTGCATTCTCCGCCTCCCAGGTTCAAGCGATTCTCCTGCCTCAGCCTCCCAAGTAGAGTAGCTGGGACTACAGGCCCACCACCATGCCCGGCTAATTTTTGTATTTTTAGTTGAGATGGGGTTTCACCATGTTGGCCAGGCTGGTCTTGAACTCCTGACCTCAAATAATCCTCCCACCTTGGCCTCCCAAAGTGTTGGGATTACAGACCTGAGCCACTATGCCCGGCTGAGACTCTGTCTCCAAAAAAAAAAAAAAGAACATGGACCCTGGGGCCAGGTGCAGTGGCTCACGCCTGTAACCCCAGAACTTTGGGAGGCTGAGGTGGGCGGATTACCTTAGGTCAGAAGTTTGAGACCAGTCTGGCCAAATGGTGAAACTGGGCATGGTGGCACATTCCTATAGTCCCAGCTACTTGGGAGGCTGAGGCAGGAGAATTGTTTGAACCTGGGTAGTGGAGGTTGCAAGTGAGCTGAGATTGCGCCACTGCACTACAGCCTGGGCAACAGAGTGAGACTCCGTCTCAAAACAAACAAACAAAAACAAACAAAGAATGTAAGAATGTGGACTCTGGAATAACTTTATTTAAAATCCTGACTCTACAGTACTACCTACAGCATTGGCAGTATTGGTTCTGTGAGTTCATGCAGATTCCCCCCTGCCCCTTTTTTTTTTAGAGATGGAGTTTCACCCTTGTCACCCAGGCTGGAGTGCAATGGCATGATCTCGGCTCACGGCAACCTCCACCTTCAGGGTTCAAGTGATTCACCTGCCTCAGCCTCCGGAGTAGGTGGGATTACAGGCATGTGCCAGCATGCTCAGCTAATTTTGTATTTTTAGTAGAGATGGGGTTTCGCCATGTTGGTCAGGCTGATCTTGAACTCCTGACCTCCAGTGATCCACCCACCTCGGCCTCCCAAAGTGCTGGCATTACAGGTGTGAGCCACTGCGCCAGCCGGGTTTTTTTTTTGTTTTTTTTTATGACAGAGTCTCGCTCTGTCACCCAGGCTGCAGTGCAGTGGTACAGTCTCAGCTCACTGCAACCTGCACTTCCTGGGTTCAAGCTATTCTTGTGTCTCAGTCTCCTGAGTAGCTGGGATTACAAGTGCATGCCAACACGCCTGGCTGATTTTTGTATTTTTTGTAGAGATGGGGTTTCGCCATGTTGGCCAGACTGGTCTTGAACTCCTGGCCTCAAGTGATCTGCCCACCTTGGCCTTCCAAAGTGCTGGGATTACATGCGTTGAGCCACTGTGCCAGGCCCCTAACCTTATATTGTAGTGGATATTTACACACCTTTAAATTAGCTCAAATGAAACTTTGAAATGTCTTCTTGGGTTTTAAGTTCAGTGCCCCTAACTTTTCTTGTTTGTTTCTTTCTTTTTAAGAGACAGTGTTGCTCAGTTGCCCAGGCCTGAGTGCAAAGGCTCACTGCCACATCCAACTCTTGGGCTCAAGCATTCCTTCTACATGCCTGGCTAATTTTTAAATTTTTTGTATAGATGGGGTCTGGCTATGTTTCCCAGGCTAGTCTCAAACTCCTTGCCTCAAGCAGTTCTCCTTCGTTGGCCTCCCAAAGCTCTGGGATTACAGGTGTTCACCACCATGCCTGGCCCTCTGGTTTCTTTTGATTTTTCCCATGTCTTTCCTGTTATGGAGGGGAGATTTAAGATTCTTTAATAGGCCGGGTGTGGGGGCTCACGCCTGTAATCCCAGCACTTTGGGAGGCCGAGGCAGATGGATCACGAGTTCAGGAGTTCAAGACCAGCCTGGCCAACGTGGTGGAACCCCGTCTCCACTAAAAGGAGCTATTACAGAATCTTTTATTTATTTATTTATTTTTTTTGAGACGGAGTCTCGCTCTGTCACTCAGGCTGGCGTGCAATGGTATGGTCTAAGCTCACTGCAGCCTCAGCCTCCCGGGTTCAAGTGATTCTCCTGCCTCAGCCTCCTGAGTAGCTGGGACTACGGGCATGTGCCACCATGCCTGGCTAATTTTTTTTTATTTTTAGTAGAGACGGGGTTCCACCGTGTTGACCAGGCTGGTCTTGTACTCCTGACCTTGTGATCCACCGGCCTTGGCCTCCCAAAGTGCTGGGATTACAGGTGTGAGCCACCGCGACCGGCCTCTTGTTTTTATTAAAATTTAAATTTAATTAATTTTTTTTTTTTTTGAGATGGAGTCTCATTCTGTGGTCCAGGCTGGAGTACAGTGGTGTGATCTTGACTCGCTGCAACCTCTGCCTCTCGTGTTCAAGCGATTCTGCCTCAGCCACCAGAGTACCTGGGACTACAGGTGTGTGCTACCACGCCTGGCTAATTTTTTGTATTTTTAGTAGTGACGGGGTTTCGCCATGTTGACTAGGCTGGTCTCGAACTCCTGGCCTCAAGTGATTCAGCTGCCTTGGCCTCCCAAAGTACTGTATTTGCAGGCATGAGCCACCATGCCTGGCCTCAAATATATTTTCAAAGACTTTAAAATATACACAGAGATGTGTAATAATGATTCCCTGTGTACCTACTTATTACACAGTTTCAATAATTACCCACATTTTGCCATTTGTTTTTAGTTATGCTTTCTACTTTTATTAATTTTTTCCTAAAGTCTTCTATTTAACCTTTTTTTTTTGAGATAGAACCTCACTCAGTTGCCCAGGCTGGAGTGCAGTGTTTCGATCATAGCTTACTACAGCCTGGAATTTCTGGGATCAAGCAATCCTGCCTCAGTCTCCCAGGTAGCAAGGACCACAGGTGTGCACTGTCATTCCCATTGTAGAGATGGGGCCTCATGATGTTACCCAGGCTGGTCTCAAACTCCTGGGCTTAAGCAATCCTCCTGCCTTGGCCTCCCAAAGTGCTGGAATTACAGCTTGAGCGACCACGCCTGGCATCCCACATAAACTTTTTTTTTTTTTTTTGAGGGGGAGTCTTGCTCTGTCACCCAGGCTGGAGTGCAGCGGCACGATCTGGACTCACTGTAACCTCCGCCTCCTGAGTTCAAGCAGTCCTCCTCTTTAGCCTCCAGAGTAGCTGGGATTACAAGTGTGTGCCACCACACCTGACTGATTTTTGTATTTTTAGTAGAGACAGGGCTTCGCCATGTTGGCCAAGCTGGTCTCGAACTCCTGACCTCAAGTGATCTACCCGCTTCAGCCTCTCAAAGTGCTGATATTACAGGCATGAGCCACTGTGCCTGGCCCAGATAAACTTTTGAAGAAACCCAACCATTATACCATTGTCATCTGTAACAATTAACAATAATAATATAAAATAATTTACTGTCTAGTCTGTGTTTACTTTTTCTTTTTCTTTTTTTTTTTTGAGATGGAGTTTTGCTTTTGCTACTCAGGCTGGAGTGCAATGGCGCGATCTCGGCTCACAGCAACCTCTGCCTCCCAGGTTCAAGTGATTCTCCTGCCTCAGCCTCTGGAGTAGCTGGGATTACAGGTGTGCGCCACCACGCCTGGCTAATTTTGTATTTTTAGTAGAGACGGGATTTCTCCACGTTGGTCAGGCTGGTCTCGAACTCCGGACCTCATGTGATCCACCTGCCTCGGCCTCCCAGAGTGCTGGGATTACAGGCGTAAGCCACTGCACCCGGCCAAGACGGAGTCTCGCTCTGTCACCCAGGATAGAGTGCAGTGGTGTGATCTCAGCTCACTGCAAGCTCTGCCTGCCGGATTCATGCCATTCTCCTGCCTCATCCTCCCCAAGTAGCTGGGACTACAGGTGCCCGCCACCACGCCCTGCTAATTTTTTGCATTTTTAGTAGAGACGGGGTTTCACCATGTTAACCAGGATGGTCTTGATCTCCTGACCTCGTGATCCACCTGCCTCGGCCTCCGAAAGTGCTGGGATTACAGGCGTGAGCCACCGCACCTGGCCCGAGATTTCTTTAGTATTTCTTGTAAGCTGGATCCACTGGCAACAAATTCTCTGTTTTTGTCTGTCTCGGAAGGTTTATTTCACCTTCAGTGTTAGAAGATAGCTTTGTTGGATATAGGATTTTTGAAAAACATTTTTTCTTCCTTTGAGCACTTTTGAATATGCTATCCACTGCCTTCTGGTTTTCATTGTTTCTATTAGAAACTCAACTGTTAATCTTACTGAGTTTTCCTTGTAAGTAATGAGCCATTTTTCCCTTTCAAGGTTTTTTTTTTTTTTTTTTGGGTTTCAGCATTTTTATTGTGATGTGTCTCATTGTGGCTCTCTTTGCATTTATCCTACTTGGAGTTTATTGAGCTTCCTTAATGTGTAGATTCATGTTTTTAAAATAAATATGGGAAATGGTGCCAGGACATGGGTGATCATAGACACACTCCTTTCATTGTTGCTGTCCCCATCATGGAGCCTCTGTTCTCCCAAGTGGGGGATGTTAAGAAGGAAGCCCATTCCTCTGGCAATGCTTGCCAGAACTTAGGCTCAGCGACAGGTAGCTGGGGGCAGGATGAGAAATGTTGATGTCCTGCCTCTCATTGGAAGGTAGCCAGGAGTTTAACACCACAGCCCTGGCAACATGGCAAGACCCTGGCTCTACAAAGAAAAAAAATTTTTTAATTTTTTTAAATTAGTGCGGTATGGTGACACATGCCTGTGGTCTCAGCTACTCGGGAGGCTGAAGCAGAAAGATAACTTGAGCCCAGGATGTTAAGCCTGCTCTGAGCCATGTTTATGCCACTGTACTCTAGCCTGGGTAACAGAGTGAGGTTGTCTCCAAAAAAAAAAAGAAAGCGGTTAAAAAAACATAAAACTTACCATCATTACATACATCATTTTAAGTATGCAGTACAGTAGTGTTAACTATATGTGTATTGTTGTGTAACAGCTCTCTACAACTTTTTCCATCTCACAGGATTGCTTTGTATTCTTTTTATTTTTTATTTGTTGAGACAAGGCTTCACTCTGTTGCCTAGGCTGGAGTGCAGTGATGCCATCATAGTTCACTGAATATTGCTTTTTAAGTTTCATTTTCTAAGTTTCATTTTTTTTTTTTTTTAGACGGGGTCTTGCTCTGTCTCCCAGGCTGGAGTGCAGTGGCACAATCTCTGATCACTGCAACCTCCGCCTCCCGGGTTCAAGTGATGTGATTCTTCTGCCTCAGCCTCCCAAGTAGCTGGGACTACAGGCGCACGCCACCACACCTGACTAAATTTTGTATTTTTAGTAGAGACGGGGTTTCACCATATTGGCTCAAGCTCCTGACCTCGTGATCCACCTGCCTTGGCCTCCCAAAGTGTGGGGATTACAGGTCTAAACCACTGCACCTGGCCTGTGTGTTTTCTTAATACGGAGAATTACAGTGATTGAGTTTTAATTTTTTTTTTTTTTTTTGAGACAGAGTTTCGCTCTTGTCACCCAGGCTGGAGTGCAATGGTACGATCTTGGCTCACTGCCATCTCTCCCTCCTAGGTTCAAGAAATTCTCCTGCTACAGAATCCTGAGTAGCTAGGATTACAGGGGTGTGCCACCACGCCCGGCGAATTTTTGTATTTTTAGTAGAGACAGGGTTTCACTATGTTGGCCAGGCTGGTCTTGAACTCCTGACCTTGTGATCCACCTGCCTTGGCCTCCTGAAGTGCTGGGATTACAGGCGTGAACCACCTTGCCTGGCCGAGTTGTAAATGTTAAGCCTATTTTGCATTTGTAAGATAATACCACTTGTATTTTTGTACCTATTGTTGCATAAAAATTGTCCCAAAATTTAGTGTGGTGATATTAGCAATACACATTTATCATTTCAGCATCTGAGAGTCAGATATTTAGGAGCAACTAACTAGTTGGTCAGTTCTGACTTTATGAGATTACAGTCAGGTTGTCAGCTTGAGGCTTCAGTTATTTGTAGACCTGATGGGCTGGAGGATCCATTTGCAAGGTGATTCACTCACATGGCTGGCAAGGTAGTGTTGGCTTTTAGTGGAAACCTCAGATTCTTTCCATTTGGACCTCTCCAAGAGTGCCCTCATGGAATGGTGGCTGGTGTCTCCCAAAGGGAGCAATCCTAGAGAGAGAAGTGAGAAGAAAGAGAGCAAAGCATGCCAGGTGGTAACTATCTTCTTTATAACCTCATCTTGGAAATCATAGAACATTACTTCTACCATCTTCTATTATTAGAAGCAACCCACCAAGTCCAGCCTGCACTCAAGGGAGGAGAATTAAGGTCACCCTTTTGAAGGGAGGAACATTAAAGAATTTGTGAACATATAAAAAAAGATTTTAGTTTGTGTTTTGTGGCCATGAGTTATTTTCATTTTTCCACATGCCAGATATACTTACCTCCCAAGATTGCCCAAAAGTCATGTCCCTTTCTTTTTTTTTTTTTTTTGAGACAGTCTGGAGTCTGGAGTACGGTGGTGCAATCATGGCTCACTGCAACCTCTGCCTCCCGGGTTCAAGCGATTCTCCTGCCTTAGCCTCCCTAGTAGCTGGGATTACAGGTGCCCACCACTACGCCAGCTAATTTTTGTATTTTTAGTAGAAATAGGGTTTCACCGTGTTGGCCAGGTTGGTCTCGAACTCCTGACCTTAAGGGATCCACCCACCTTGGCCTCCCAAAGGGATTACAGGCGTGAGCCACCACGCCTAGCCAAAGTCTTATCTCTACAGCATTTAATTAAGTCTAAGTATGGCTGAAGCTTCTCTGGTGAGGTTCCTTGAATATAGTTCCTTGATGAATACAGTTTCATTTGATCTGAAGACGTGTGAACCACAGAGAGAACTTACCTGCTCCTGTATATATACCCAACATATAATAGCTGGTTAGTCATTGGATAACATCTATAGACTCTTTTTTCAAAAATGGGGAAACAAGAAGTACACTGGAGTCACTGATATATATAGCATTTCTGAAATCCAGGAGGACGTGTGTTGGTAGTTCCTTGATTAGGACTTATGATTCTGCATGATGTACTTTCACCTCTTTTATATTTTCCATCTCATATTTTTTGTATGCCATTATGGGTATTTTCTTCAAATCTGTCTTTTAGTTTGCTAGTTTTCTTCTTAGCTGTGTGTAATCTGTTACTTAACCTGCCCAGTTTTTCCTACGATATTTCCATTTTTGAAAATTGTGGGCCAGGTGTGGTGGCTCACACCTATAATCCCAGCACTGTGGGAGGCTGAGGTGGGTGGATCACTTGAGGTCAGGAGTTCAAAACTGGCCTGACCAACATGGTGAAACACTGTCTCTACTAAAAATACAAAAGTTAGCCGGGTATGGTGGTGGCGCCTGTAGTCCCAGCTACCTGGGAGGCTGAGGCACGAGAATCACAGAATCACTTGAACCCAGGAGGTGGAGGTTGCGTGAGCCGAGATCGCGCCACTGCACTTCAGTATGGATGACTGAACCAGACTCCGTCTCCAAAAAAAAAAGAACTGTTTGGTTCTTTTTTAAATTTAATTTTTAATAGTTACATTATAATGCAGTTTTGAAAGATTAATTTTTACATTGGTCCATAAAATGAAGAACTATGAGACAATATAATAAAAAGTTCATTTTCCCATTTTGATTCTCTACCTTTCACCTTCCTACTTTTCACAAGTAAGAATTACTAATTTCCTGTTTCCTTATAGATTTTTAAAATATGCAAATGTAGGTAGATTTTTTTCTCTCATGTTTTATACAAATACCATATTGTACCCACTCATCTTTTTTCTTTTTTGAGATGGAATTTTGGTCTGTTTTCCAGGCTGGAGTGCAATGGTGCATCTTGGCTCACTGCAACCTCCACCTCCCAGGTTCAAGTGATTCTCCTGCCTCAGCCTCCCAAGTAGCTGGGACTACAGGCGTGCGCCACCACACCCGGCTAATTTTTGTATTTTTAGTAGAGATGGGATTTCACTATGTTGGCCAGGTTGGTCTCGAACTCCTGACCTGTGATCTGCCTGCCTCGGCCTCCCAAAGTGCTGGGATTACAGATGTGAGCCACTGTGCCCAGCCTTTTTCCTTCTTAAAAATGGACCCTGGAAATCGTTTCTATTATAGAAAAGAGTTCCTCATTCATAGTCCTTTTGTAGCTTAGTTTTCTCATGATAATCATAAACCTACATCTGTAGTCCAGCTAGAATTGGAAGATGAAATGGGAAATATGAAACCCTTAGAATTACAGCAAATGAGCACACAAAGATTATGGATTTTAAAGCAGTCTGGGAGTAAATGAGATAAAACAAAATTAAATTTGAAACTTGCCCTCAGTCAATATTTAAGACCTTCTTGCTTGTTTTGCACCTCTAGACCCTAAACCCGTCTTCACTTTCACAGTATTCATGCCATCTTTTACCTTTCTATGGTGGGCTTATATGTTATGTCAGCTAGGCTGAACTACATTGCCTAGAAACTCCTTTCCTGTATCTTTCTAATTTTTAAAAGTTATTTTATTTTTTTGAGATGGAATCTCTTGCTGTCGCCCAGGCTGGAGTGCAGTGGAGTGATCTTGGCTCAGTGCAACCTCTGTCTCCTGGCTTCAAGCGATTCTTCCTGCCTCAGTCTCCTGAGTAGCTGGAACTACAAGTGTGTGCCACCACATCCAGCTCATTTTCTTTTAAATTTTAGTAGAGGTGGGGGTTTCACCATGTTGGCCAGGCTGGTCTTGAACTCCTGACCTCAAGTGATCCACCTGCCTTAGCCTCCCAAAATACTTTGATTACACTTTCCTGTGTCTTTCTTGTAAGGTTGGGCACAAGAGAGATTACTGTAGGAGATTTGGAGAGTGGCCATTTTGTTGCTTATATACATTGTTGCTTATCTGTTGAGTCACCTCACTTCTTTGTAGTGAAGCAGCTTATGGGACTGCAACTGTTCAGCTCTCCCCTAGATCTCCTTCCTGATCTTCTTCAGCTCTGCTGACTCCTGGGCCAGGTATATGTTTAGCTGTTTGACAAAGAGGTTTGGTTCCATAGGACATCTATACCATCAAGGTTAGAGGCAACAAGAACTAATACAGAGTTCAGTTTGTCCTGTGGACTTAAGCTTGTATGTGTGATTTCTAGCTCGTTGTTTCTTGCTCTCTCCTACTTGTTCTCTGCCACATCCATCTTTCTGTCTCACCTGCGGCCCTGTGGATTTTAAGCACCAGCATCAGATGCAAAGATAGCCTTACAGAAAGTTCTTTATTGTGTGTGTGTGTGTGTGTGTGTGTGTGTGTGTTTGTGCTGGGGGCAGAGGGTGTATTTTTAAGACCTGGTGGTTCTGTTTCTCTGACCAAACCCTGAATTATTCATTTTTCCAAAAGACCACATTTGCTATCTATCTAATCAATCAATTTTATCAGTTTATGGAAACTGGGAGTCATTTATACTGAGTTCAGGATTTGCCAGGGACAAGATGTCAGATGTCACAGGATACAGTTTTTTTTTTTTTTTTTTTTTAAGACAGAGTCTTGCTCTGTCACCCAG
Organism: Pongo pygmaeus; assembly: GCF_028885625.2. NCBI lineage: Eukaryota > Metazoa > Chordata > Mammalia > Primates > Hominidae > Pongo > Pongo pygmaeus. The sequence goes on from NC_072390.2 coordinate 60,870,917, forward strand.
GCAGGAGCCCAGTGGGGCAATCTTGGCTCACTGCAACCTCTGCCTTCTGGGTTCAAGCGATTCTCCTGCCTCAGCCTCCTCAGTAGCTGGGATTACAGGCACGCGCTACCACGCCCAGCTAATTTTTGTATTTTTAGTAGAAATGGGGTTTCACTATGTTGGCCAGGCTGGTCTCAAACTCCTGACCTCATGATCCATCCGCCTGCCTCAGCCTCCCAAAGTGCTGAGATTACAGGTATGAGCCACTGCACCTGGCCAGGATGGGGTTTTTATGGTTGGGCTTTGGCACAGGTAGGGCATCTGAAGTCTGGCTGTAGGTAGCAGTATCCATGAAGTGGCTTCTTATTCATTTCTACAGCTGCAAAGCATTGCATTGGAACTCTGGATGTTTTTTAGCATCTGTTGTCATTGTCCCTGCTCATTTTGATTACATCATTTTTTTTTTTTTTTGGGACAGTGACACTAATGTAGCAGTTATTTGAGAATATCTTATTTCATCCTTAACTAAAGTGCCTAGCTCATGCTAACTACACAGAAATAAATGCCTTTTCGGTGTTGAATGCCTTTTCTGTGCTACAAGTACATGGGTGCTAGTAGGGCACCACTACTATTTTGATTACATCATTTTCTGTCTTTTTTTTTTGAGACAGGGTCTTGCCCTGTCACCCAGGCTGGAGTGCAGTAGTATGATCACAGCTCACTGCATCCTCAACCTCCTGGTTCAAGCGATCCTCCCACCTCAGCCTCCCGAATAGCTGGGGCCACAGGTGCATGCCACCATGTCCTGCTAATTTTCAAAATTTTTTTTGTAGAGATAGGATCTCCTTATATTGCCCAAGCTGGTCTTGAACTCTTGAGCTCAAGAGATCCTTCCTTACCTTGGCCTTCCAAAGTGTTAGGATTGCAAATGTGATCTACTATGCCTGACCTTGGTTTTTTTTTTTTTTTTAAGTTTTGAAATACTTTTCATATAGGCTTTCAAAAAAATATGTGTAGGATGATTCCTTGTGGGTTTGAATATGTATTTGTAGTTTCAACAGACTCTGTGAAGTAGACTTGTTTTTTTGTCCATTTTGGACTTTTTTTTGTCCTATAAACTCTATTTGGTTAAATTTATGTGGTGGAGATTCTGAGATCCTAGGGTAATGATGCTTTCCTTCATTGCGGATGTCTTTGCTTTTTCAGGGTTTCTTGACCACGTGGACAGTGTAAATTTGAATTCTAGATCCAAGTGATAATAAGGAAGTAGTATCAAATTTTCTGAATTCTGATCTCCCGGCATTGACCTACAAGTTTCTTGGTAAGCCCTCTGTTGGCAGGTGTTCTTTTTTCCCCTAGATCTCCCTTTCACTAGTGGTATAAGCTACTGTGAGGGTCCCAGCTCATGGCAGGAATATCAGATCTAGTTTTCTTTTTTTTTTTTTTTGAGACCGAGTCTCACTCTGTTACCCAGGCTGGAGTGCAGTGGAGTGATCTCGGCTCACTGCAACTTCTGCCTCCTGGGTTCAAGCGATTCTCCTCCTTCAGCCTCCTGAGTAGCTGGGATTACAGGCGCGCACCCCTACGCCTCGCTAATTTTTGTATTTTTAGTAGAGACAGGGTTTCGCCATGTTGGCCAAGATGGTCTCGAACTCCTGACCTCAAGTGATCCACCTTCCTCAGCCTCCCAAAGTGCTGGGATTACAGGCGTGAGCCACCATGCCTTGCCTAGATCTAGTTTTCGTAACTTTGCCCTGACCTAAAGCTTAATCTTCTGTTCTCAAAATAGTATGGTATTTGCTCTCAGGACAACTCTAGTATTTCTAGGTTGTTTTGTGTCCAATTTTTAGCTCACTGTTGTGTCTGTGTTGGGAGGTACACTTTGAGTTTTTCTTACTTTGTTGATAGTTCGCAAAATATTAAAAATGTTGCAATTCCTCAGGATCTAGTTGCCCTTTTTGGATAGCATGCACACTAGCTGAAAAGTGCCCTACTAGCATCCATGTACTTGTAGCATAGAAAAGACATTTATTTGTGTGTAGAAAAGGCATTTATTTGTGTGTAGTTAGCATGTGTGTAGTTAGCATGTGTGTAGTTAGCATGAGCTAGGCACTTAAGGATGAAATAAGATATTCTCAAATAACTGCTGCGTTAGTGTCATTGGAGGGATTATAGAGAAGGAAGAGACTATATTTGTTTGAAGAGATTGTGTGGACTATATTTGTGTGGAGAGGCTGAGGAAGTTGGATCACCTGAGGTCAGGAGTTTGAGACCAGCCTGACCAACATGGTGAAACCCCGTCTCTACTAAAAATACAAAAATTAGCTGGGCGTAGTGGCGGGTGCCTGTAATCCCGGCTACTCAGAAGGCTGAAGGAGGAGAATCGCTTGAACCCGGGAGGCAGAGGTTGCAGTGAGCAGAGATTGCTCCACTGCATTCCAGCCTGGGCAACAGAGTGAGACTCGGTCTCAAAAAAAAAAGAAAAGAAAAGAAAACTAGATCTGGTATTCCTGCCATTTTCTTTTCTGTTGGAGACTGAAATAGAAATATGTAGATCATGTGTCTTCTAGATATGATGGACTTGGAGAGAATACTGTTTTACTTCCACCAGAATGACTAAAATAAATGCCTGAAACAAACAAAAAACCAACCATGCTAGTGTTGGTAAAGCATGAAAAAAACAGAGGCTCTCAGACATTGTTGGCAGGAGGACAAATTGATGGAAGCATTTGGGAAAACTTTCTAGTAAAGCTGAACATAAGCATATTCTATGACTTAATCTAGGAGTTGTATTAACTCCTGGGTATATATACAACAAAAACATATGCAAACGTGCGCAAGAAGACATGTATGAAACTTTTCATGAATGCATTGCTCATGATGTCCCAAACTGAAAAAATCACAAATGTCTATCAAGAGTAGAATGGATAGCTAAATTGTGATATAGTTATACAGTGGAATACTTTGCAGTAATGAAAATAAGCTGCTATTGCATACTGTTGCATGGATGAGCCTGAGAGACATTGTTGGACTAAAGAAACTTGACACGAAAATAAAAGAACAGGCAAAATGATTTGTGATAAATGTCAAATAGTGGTTACTTTTTAGGGTGAGTAGTGACTAGAGGGGACACGAGGGGTGCTTCTGGGGTGTTGGGAATGTTCTGTATATGGTCATTACGTGGATATGTTGATTTTATATAAATGTGTCAGGATGCGCACTTAACGATGTGCATTTCTATGTGGTAATATTACAATCAAATTTTTCTTAAGGTTTTTTTTTTGAGACAAAGTCTCACTCTTGTCCAGGCTGGAGTGCAAGGACAGGATCTCAGCCTCTGCCTCCCAGGTTCAAGTGATTCTTGTGCCTCAGCCTCCTGAGTAGCTGGGATTATAGGCATGCACTACCATGCCCAGCTAATTTTTGTATTTTTAGTAGAGATGGGGTTTTGCCATGTTGCCCAGGCTGGTCTCGAGCTCCTGGGCTCAAGTGATCTGCCCGCCTCGGCCTCTCAAAGTACTGGAATTACAGGTGTGAGCCACCGCAACCCCCCAAAATGTTTAAGGAGTCTGACTCATTTGATTTAAAGAGCAGATAACTCAGCCCCTAGTTTGTTTTTTAGTGGGCTCATATTCCTTTTGAAAATTTGTTGGCGTAGATTGAGTTTTTACGGGGAGGGAAGTGGGTAGGAATTTAAATATTGAAGGTAAGAATAGACCTGCATGGAAAGTTGATCTGTAGTATGTGTCTTATAGACTTATTTTTATGTTCTTTTTTTTTTTTTGGTCACAATTACAGAATTTTTAGTATCAATTTTATATAAAGTGAAAGACTGCAGTAATCTTAGAAAAAACTGTGATAAATTCTATTCAAAATACCTTGTTCTCTCATTCTCTCAAGGGAGATTGGTATATACCCTATCACTTGATATTGAAGCTAAATTAGATAAAAAGCATAAGGTTTCCTGTTAGGCCCAATCCTAGATTGCAAGGGAATCAACAGGATCACCTGTTAGGCTTTCTTTTTTCTTTTTTTGTAAGCCTGAATTTCTGTGACAGGAAAAGTACTATAGCCTCTTGTGTGCAAAGGCTTTGTTTTGTTAGCAAAACATTGACCTTCTTTAAAGTTGCCTTTCTTTTTTGGTCTAAGTAGAAAGCATTATTTAATTCAGTGTTGCTTTGTAAAATAAAGCAACATCGAATTCATGAATTATCTAATATTAATACTTTTGCATGTGGAGCAGCAATATAAGTTAACTGGTTCATGTAGACCATATTTGAGGCATTAGCTGCTTGTGTTTCTTACAATTCTAGGTTGGTAATATAAAATAAATAGATGCAAGAATGCTAGCAGTTAGAATACCCTATTTTACATGAGTGTAGAGGAAAATCTTAGAAACATATCATTTAATGGGCTGTGGTTTTGTCAGTTTATGGTGTCAACTTGTGGTTTCAACTGAAAAGGAAAAGGGCCTGTGGCAACAAAAAACTTGTAACAGCAGATGACTTTTTGCATTCCTTACATTAGGAAGGACGATACAGTTTTAGTTTATTCGTTTTTTTTTTTTTACCCGCTTTCTTTTCTTTTTTCTTTCTTTTTTTTTATTTTGAGACAGAGTCTTGCTCTGTCGCCCAGGCTGGAGTGCAGTGGTGCGATCTTGGCTCACTGCAACTTCTGCCTCCTAGCTGGGACTACAGGAACCCACGACCACGCCTGGCTAATTTTTTGTATTTTGGTAGAGACGGGGTTTTACCATGTTGCCCAGGCTGGTCTCGAACTCCTGAGCTCAGGCAATTTGCCTGCCTCAGCCTCCCAAAGTGCTAGGATTGCAGGCGTGAGCCACTGTACCTGGCCTATTCATTTGTTTTAATGGGAGCATTATGTCATTTTAGTGATGTTTAAGGATGGTTAATGATGGTTGCACAGGTAGTATGGAAAGGGGTAAAAAGCAAGTCTTAGTTATATTGAGTGCTTAATGATTTTATGCATTGCTATGTCTAAATCTTCAGGAGGATTTCCGGTAGTACTTGGTCTTTGGTAAGATTCCATTAATCATGGTCCTTTCTTACAATCTAAGTCTACAGGAAGTTGTTAACAATCAAAAAAGAGCATTTTGAGAAGGAATGTTTTCTCTGTGTTTTACGGGTATGTCTTATTTCCCTCCAAAAATAATTCCTTGACTATCAGTTTATATATGAAAACAATTGGTTCACATGTTCTGAACTTTAATTTCTGTAAAAGTCTCTTCTGTGTTCACTGTGGTTTTTCCCTGGATGAACTGATGTATTTAGTCATCATCTGTCCTTATATCAATGATGTCAAAATATGTATTTCTATATTTTTAAGACCTGTGGATTGTTTTGTTTTGTATTTTTGAAACAGGGTCTCATTCTGTTGCCCAGGCAGGCATTATTTAATTCAGTGGCGCAGTCATGGCTCACTGCAGCCTTGACCCTGTGGGCTCACACCATCCTCCCACCTTAGCCTCCCTAGCAGCTGGTACTACAGGCGTGTGCTACCATGCCTGGCTAATATTTTTGTATTTTTTTCTATAGGTGGGATTTTGCCATGTTTCCCAGGCTGGTTTTTAACTCCTGGGCTGAAGCTGTCCTCCCACCTCTGCCTCCCAAAGTGCTGGGATTACAGGCATGAGCCACTGCCCCCAGTAGAGACCTGTGTTATGAGGATTATCCAGTCCAAATCCAAGTTGATTATTTCTCTACCACCAAACTTTTTTTGTTCTTTTTTTTCTTTGCTCTGTCTCCTAGGCTGGAGTACAGTGCCATGATCATGGCTCACTGCAGCCTCAACCTCCGAGGCTCAAGTGATCCTCCCACCTCAGTTCCCTGAGTAGCTGAGACTACCAGCATGCACCATTACACATAGCTAGTTTTTTAATTTTTTGTAGATACGGAGTCTCACTATGTTTCCCAGGCTGGTCTGGAACTCCTGGCCCTAAGAGATCCTCCCACCTCTGCCTCCCAAAGTGCTGGGATTATAGGGGTGAGCCACTGCTTGGCCTCTACCACCAAACTTTTTACTCTTCTGGTGGTCTACCTGTAGTCACCCAAAGAGTGGTCTTCAGCCCTATTTTTTCTCTTTTAGAGAACTTCCCTCATCTGTGACAAGGAAACCTTGTCTCCTCTCTCTTTAAAATATCTTCTCTCAAATCTGACTTTACTGATACTGTTGGATCTCATTTATGGGTAATTTAAATAATCATTTCATCTCAGACATTAAACACTAACTCTTTGAGACTCACTCAACTGAGTTGTTGGGAATACTTAAAACACAGTCCTTTTTTTGTTTTCTTCCCCCGCTATCAAACATTGAATTTATTCCTTTTATCTTACCGTATGTTTGTACCTTTTAACCCACTTCTCTTCATTCTCCCCCTCTCTCTGCCATAGCCCTTTTTTTTATTTTTATTTTTTTGAGACAGGGCCTCACTCTGTCACCCAGGCTGGAGTGCAGTGGCATAATCACAGCTCACTGCAGCCTTGACCTCCCAGGCTCAAGCCATCTTCCCACCTCAGCCTCCCAAGTAGCTGGGCTACAGGCATGCGCCACCATGCCCAACTAATTTTTAAATTTTTTGTAGAGACAGGGACTCACTGTGTTGCCCCGGCTGGTCTTGAACTCTTGGGTTCAAGCAGTCCTCCCACTTTGATTTCCCAAAGTGCTGGGATTATAGGCATGAGCCGCTGAACCTGGTCAATTCTTACTGATTTCAGTGTACACATAAGTGATCCTTCTGACACTACTCAGTAAGTTCTGTGAGGAACTCTCCTGTAAGATTTTGTCCACTACCTTTCCTCAGTCACCTACTTCCGTGGTTGTACCCTCACCAGTGCTTCTTGAACTATCCATTGTGAAGGACCAGTATATTTTTATTTCTAGTCCACTGTGGATTGATTCTTTTATAACATATGATAAAAATTGATTACTAGGAAGTTGAAGTACTGATTTTGATTGTTGTAACAATATAAAGTTGCTCTAAGTTTCTCAGTAACTACTCAGTTTCTATACTTTTTTTTCTTTTTTTTTGAGACGGAGTCTAGCTCTGTCACCCAGGCTGGAGTGCAGTGGTGTGGTCTCAGCTCACTGCAACTTCTCCCTTCCGGATTCAAGCCATTCTCCCGTCTCAGCCTCCCGAGTAGCTGGGATTACAGGCGCATCCCACAGTGCCCGGCTAATTTTTGTATTTTCAGTAGAGACAGGGTTTCACCATGTTGGCTAGGCTGGTCTTGAACTCCTGACTTCAAAGTGCTGGGATTACAGGCGTGAGCCACGGCGCTTGGCCTTCTATACTTCTTTCACTGCAGGTGTACGTTGATTTACAGACAACACTTTCAGTAGCATTGTTTTAGATCCTGTCAGTTATCAATAACTGCAACCCTTCCATAATCTGTTTCATTCACAGCACTCTTGGATTCTATCTTTCTAGCTCATTCTTTACCGTACCCTGATTTCAACATTCTTTGGCTCTGTTGGGATGTCCATTCCATTGGCCTACCCCATTTTTAGTGCTCTGTACTTTCTTGATGTGATCATTAGAATGATTTCCTTGCATATACTCTTGCTTCTTTCTTGCTTCGTTCTACTTGTTGGGCAAAACTAAAATTCTGGTTAAATCCAACCTTTACCTTCTCTGCACTTGGATTTATGCAGCTGAACTTGAAAGGAGAAAAACATATATCTATATACCATTCTTTAAGTTCATGACTACAATCCTTAGAGTGGGCCCTTACTATTGCCTGGAAATTGTATTATACTATGTTGTACTTCCCTGGTTCTTTCACTTTCCTAGTACTGTTTCACACCTAGTCCTCTGATCAACTTCAGTACTACCTCCTTCATCCTCACCTTAACTGATGACCTTGCTTTATGCCCTAAGAAATTTGCAATCCAGGGAGAACATACACAGATTCTTACAATGTTTATCATTAGTCCATGCAAAATTAGAATGATGCCTTTTTTCTTGATAATACTTTTTGTGTTAAGGTCTGTTTTGCGTATTACAGATAGAGCTAAATCAGCTGGGATGGTAGTTGATTATATGATTTTCTGTTCTTAAATCTTTTTTTTTTTTTTTTTTTTTGAGATGAAGTCTCGCTCTGTCGCCAGGCTAAGAGTGCAATGGCGTGATCTCGGCTCACTGCAGCCTCTGCCTCCCAGGTTCAAGCGGTTCTCCTGCCTCAGCCCCCCGAGTAGCTGGGATTACAGGCATGTGCCACCATGCCCAGCTAATTTTTATGTTTTTAGTAGAGATGGGGTTTCACTATGTTGACCAGGATGGTCTCGATCTCTTGACCTTGTGGTCCATCCACCCCGGCCTCCCAAATGCTGAGATTACAGGCGTGAGCCACCATGCCCGGCTCTGTTCTTAAATCTTTTATGTGTCCTTATGTATGTGGAATGGACATCAGACAGTTACAGTATACAGTTACTTAACTAAAATTGTGCAAAGTACTGTGAAGGAGGATAATGTGGGTAATATGCATTTCATAGGAGTAATATTAGTATGTAATTTTATCAAAGGCTAAAAATATTAGCCTGTATCATTTACCAAAGGGTTATTCTAATTTCTGAAGGGTAGCCAGCAAGAGGATAGGTACAAAATGAAAATGACTGTGAAAGGCCGGAGATCTGGAAAAAACTCTTTTTATGTGACATTCTTAGTAGTTGGAGGGAGCTAGGGTGTGAGTGGTCCAAGATGAAAACTAGAAAGGTGGGCAGGGGTTTTGAGCAGGGGAAAGCAATCACATTTTCCCTCTTAAGTTTGTGTTAATGGTCCCATAGTTTGGAAATTAAGCATTGTGAATTGTTCTGACTATATGAATTATTGTACTCAGCAGTTTTAATCTCTGTCAGGTTCTCTGTAGCAGATGTTATAATACTTCTCCATTTTTTTTTTTTTTTTTTTACAAACCCCCAAGCCTGCCTTCTTTTCACTTTGTATTAAGTTTTGCTGACCAAGAAGGAGGTATGATATGAATTTCCTTAACTTTTCTCTTCCAGGTTTTCACAAGTAGCCTCATTCAGCTTTATACTTTACAGTTCCTGTCTCCTGTTTGAGCACTGTATACTGCTTAAATTCCATGGTTTAACTCTTTGAGCTGTACGCATCTTTTGTCATCTTAGTTTCTTAAAGAGTATAAGGGCTAAAAAGTGAATTCATTTTCATTGTCCATAATTAACAACCTGTTTTTTTGTTTGTTTTGTTTTTTTAAAGATGGAGTCTCGCTCTGTCACTCAGGCTGGAGTGCAGTGGTGTGGTCTTGGCTCACTACAACCTCCGTCTCCCGGGTTCAAGTGATTCTTGCACCTCAGCCTCCCGAGTAGCTTGGACTACAGGCGTCCGCTACCACACCCAGCTAATTTTTGTATTTTTAGTAGAGATGGGGTTTCACTATGTTGGCCATGGTGGTCTTGAACCCCTGACCTCGTGATCCGCCTGCCTCGGCCTCCCAAAGTGCTGGGATTACAGGCGTGAGCCACCGTGCCAGGCCAACAACCTGTTTTTTCAGATTATTGCATATAGTCTATTTCCCTCCACATTCACCACTGATCAAAAAGCAATATTTAATCCCCTTTTAAAGGGAGAGAAAAACATCAGATAAATCTCAACTTGCCTTTACCTATCCTCCTCTACCCTACCTTCTAGGACTTAAAAAAAAAAAAAACTTTCTCTCATAAAGATAACATATTTACCTTGTAGAAATATTGTTCTGCCTGCTTTGTAGCGAACAGGTTGGTGCATAGGAGAAAGACTGAGTTTGAAGAGACAGGTGATGATAGTCAGTACTATTGAAAATAAATGATGGAGGTTGTGTCTAAGTGGTGACAGCGGATATGGAGAATAGTGGACAGACTAGAAAACTATTAAGGAGGTGGGATTGATAGGAGTTAGTGAATGATGGACGTGGTGAGTGATGGGATGCAGTGAGTAAAGAAGAAGCCATTGCCGAAGATAACTCAGGCTTTTGACATGAGCAACTGAGATAATAGCAATAGCAGTGCTATTTACTGAGCTAGAGAAAGCCAGAGAAGGAGCAGAGTGGGGTAGATCAGAGATGATCTGGATTTGAATATGATGTGATTGTGGTACCTTTCCAAAATCTAAATACAGATGTCAACTGGGTATTTGGGTGGACTGGTATAGAGCTCAGAGATCTGAGTTGGAGAAATAAAATTACTAGTCTAGAGATGGTATTGGAAAATGTGGGTTTAGAAGAGCTCATTTTGGGCCAGGCATGGTGGCTCACACGTGTAATCCTAGCACTTTGGGAGGCTGAGGCGGGTCGATCACTTGAACTCAGGAGTGTGTAACCAGCCTGGGCAACATGGTGAAACTCCGTCTCTACAAAAAATACAAAAATTAGCTAGGCATGGTGGCTTGCACCTGTAGTCTCAGCTACTTGAGGGGGCTGAGGCGGGAGGATCACTTGAGCCAAGGAGGCAGAGGTTACAGTGAGCCAAGATGGCGCCCCTGCACTCTAGCCTGAGTGACAGAGTGAGACCCTGTCTTTAAAAAAAAAAAAAAAAATCATGTTGGTGGATGGGAAAAGGACCTAGACCTAGGATTAAATCCTGAGATTTGGTAGAGGAAGTTAAGCCTACAAAGTAGATTGGGAAGGACCAGCCAGAAGAATAGAGAAACCTTGAAGCCAAAGAAAGGCATTAATTGGTTTAAAGAGCAGAGAGAGTCATCAGGCATAAAATGCTGCTTAAATATTAAGTAAAATTAGGGCCAAAATATGTTGGATTTAGAGATAGGGAGGTCATTAATGACCCTGGTAATAAATGTTCCACTGTTTTTTTTACTTTTGTTTTTATTTTTTTGAGACAGGGTCTTGCTCTGTTACCCAGCCTGGAACGTACTGTTGCAAACATGACTCTGACAGCCCTGACCCCCTGGGCTCAAGGCATCCTCCTTGCTCAGCCTCCCCAGTAGCTGGAACCACAGCACGTGCCACCATGCTCAGCTGAATTTTAAATTTTTTGTAGAGATGGGGTCTTGCCATGTTGCCTAGGCTTGTACCAGTGGTTTGATAGAAGGAGATGTCAGGTTGGATTGGGTTGCAGAAGGGAGTGTGAGAGTTAAAGAAATAGAAGTTTATACAGCTCTCATAATAAGATTGACTGTGAAAGAAGAGCATGATACCTGGAGGGGGAGATGCGAGATTGAAGGTGATAGGTCAAAGGAGGATTTCAAAAATGAATGAATGGTCCAGTTGGGTGTGGCAGGTGGACGAGAGCCAAGGAATAATCAATAATGTAAGATTCTAGGGAAATGAGAGGGGGATGAGCTCTAGTACTCATGTAGAGGAGGTTGCATTTAGATTGGAGGGAAGAACAGCATGGGGGAAAGTGCTGTTCTAATAGGAAAAATGTTGTGTATTTATTGCTTCACTTAATATAAATTTATTGTCAACATTAACCCAGAGGGTTGATAGCCTTTTATGCCATTTATGTGATGCAATTCCTATTTGACAATTATATCATTTTATACTGCTAGCTACTTGACTGTTCCTACCAGAAAAACCTATTTTTTTCCCCTTGACCAAAAACAATATATGCAGTAAATAATCTGGTCATGTGGAAACATTAATCTTTATGTATGACATCATTTCCCTCTGTGGTTAGGGCACTTCGTTTTTATTCCACTGAAGGGAGTTTAGTCAGAGCTTATATTTTCACTTTCTGTGACTTTTTTCTCCTGTATTTAATTAATTATAGCAAAATTCCACTATAGGAAGAAAGCATAGTAGAATTTATTGACTAAACTTGACCCAAAGAGTAGTCTAGTGTTATGGCCCAAAAAAAGCACAACTTCTTTTTCTTCAGAAGACTTTTATGTCAGAGTGGATTTTTGAATAGATAATGTTTGTATACGTTACAAATTCAAGAGATACAAAACTGCATACCGCACTGTCTTCTCCTGTTGCCTTATTCACCTGCTTTCCTTCTCAACTGGTATTACTATTTTCTTAAGTATCTTTCCGGAGTCTGTGCATCTACAGATAAACTGATATAGTTTTGTTATTTATTTACATGAATGCTGTAATGTATCTTTTTTCATTAAAATTGAGTGAGAACTGTTTCCTATCTCTATATAAAGTGCTTTCTCATTTTTTTAATGGCCACATTGTATGAACATACCATGATGAGCTAACTTTTGTCCTGCTGGTGGTCAATACTAGTCTTTTGTGATGATTTGAGCATATTTAAGTGATTTTGACTGCAATACTGGTTACTAATTTAGGTAGTAGAAATTAAATCTCAGTTAACACTCAAATTTAAGGAACTTGAAAGATAATCATTAAATTGAATGATATGCCATATTGTCATTTTTTTTTTTAACAGGGAAAAACAATCTAGATTTACTTGTGTTATCCACACAACTTATTTCTTGAAGAAACGAGTTGTATGGTCATTTTAACAAATTTACTTTTTAGTCTGATGCTGTATTATGTACTTTGAAAATATCCAGTGCTGCCTTCTTTCACAAATTGAGACTTTTGATGCTTGTCCTATATAGCTGACATTAATTCCATCGGAGTATATTTTCTCAGATATTTTAGCTTTAAGAAGAATTTTTTTTTTTTTTTTTTTTTTTTTTGGAGACTGAGTCTCACTCTGTCACCCAGGCTGGAGTGCAGTGGCAGGACCTCGGCTCACTGCAAGCTCCGCCTCCTGGGTTCAAGTGATTCTCCTGCTTCAGCCTCCTAAGTAGCTGAGATTACAGGTGCCTGCCACCATGCCTGGCTAATTTTTGTATTTTTAGTAGAGATGGGGTTTGACCATCTTGGCCAGGCTGGTCTTGAACTCCTGATCTTGTGATCCACCCGCCTCTGCCTCCCAAAGTGCTGGAAATACAAACGTGAGCCACCGCACCCAGCCTTAAGAAGAATCTTTATTCCAGAATATACAACTTGAATCTCCATAATAGAATTAACTCTCATTTTTATTCAGTTAGAAAATCTTGGTCCCCCCCACTGCTAAATTTGACTAGCTTAAAAAAAAGAACTTGGATTTATTCCTGATACCTGGGGGTATTTTCTATCTGTGAATATTTTATTTCATGTTTGTATTGACAGCATGCTTTATTTATAACGGTCTCTGCTGGTTTAACTGTTACTCCCTCTGTTGGCTTTCAGAGGTGTTACATTTTTTTGTAATGGTGTCAGAAAAAATATTTATGCTGATTTTCACTTAGCCTCCAACATTAGTATTATAATTGATACAAATATGCTTGTGAAGTAGGCTACACACAAGATTGTTTTATTTATTTTTTATTTATTTTATTTATTTTTTTGAGATGGAGTCTTGCTCTGTCAGCCAGGCTGGAATGCAGTGGCGTGATCCTGGCTCACTGCAACCTCCGTCCGCCTCCCAGGTTCAAGCAGTTCTTTTGCCTCAGCCTCCCGAGTAGCTGGGACTACAGGCGCTCACCACCATGCCTGGCCAATTTTTGTATTTTAGTAGAAACGGGGTTTCACCATGTTGGCCAGGCTGGTCTCAAACTTCCAACCTCAGGTGATCCACTTGCCTCCACCTCCTAAAGTGCTGGGATAACAGGTGTGAGCCACCACTCCTGGTCTAGGATTGTTTTAAATTAACAAATGTTTCAGTGGCCATGAATGTTCTGGTTTCCATGAATGTGTTAAGGAAACTTAACCAGAATGCCTGTTTTATCAACAGCTGAGAACAGGGCTATGAAAAACAAAACAGGTATATAGAATATTTATGTTTGTATTAAGCAAAAAGTGGGCTTGGCATGTTAGATCTGTTTTAAAGGATTTTTCAAATATTTCCTAGTTTTTGTCTGCTATAGATTGAACTATCTAGGTAACTTGATGGAGTGAGCTGATGGAGATGCCATATTGCACCTAGCATACCGTATAGAATAATGGTTATGTGTGTCTGTGACCTATGGACATGATAGTTGCTTTCTGTAGTGTAACACATACAGGGCAAGGTATTTACTTGTTTTCCATATTTAGCATCCTCTTTAAAAACCACCAGATTTTCAGTAGGTTCTTGGAAACCGCGACTTTAAATGGAACAAGATACTGCTGGTCTTTGAATGATGTCCTTTAGTTATAAGGTTAATGAGAAAAATTGGTTTTGTTAAATGTCATTTCACTTAAAGTCTCAGTTTCCAAGAACCTGTTGACAATGTTAAGTAAGCACTTAACTGTATAGGTCATAAGTTTTTGAGGTTAAATATTATGTCCTGTACCTGTATGGTTAGTTGGAGTTGTATCACTCACAGTGGTGGTAGAGTGTTAGGTTCTAAATTTAGCATACAAAGTGTAAAATGGGTGTAGAGTATTTTCTCTTAAATCCCTTAATTCATTCATAGAATATACTAGGCTTTCTGGGTTCTGTATTTAGTGACCATCGTGGATAAAACATCTATTTAAACACTAGACTCACATTCAGCATGATGAGGTATGTGGGAGCTAGCTAGGATTGAGGAAGCATCAAATTCTGGCCTTTCATCTTAATGCTTCACTAGAGCAACTCCTATTGAGGGGACTGCAGACAAGTTGGATGCATAGTATTTGGTTGCTCATTTGCCAAATGCATGTAGTTGGAGTGTGTTTGTGTTTTTGTTTTTTTAAACATAAGTGTAGGGGCCAGGCATGGTGGCTTACTCCTGTAATCCCAGCAGTTTGGGAGGCCACAGTGGGTGGATCACTTGAGCTCAGGAGTTTGAGACCAGCCTGGGCAACATGGTGAAATCCTGTCTCTACAAAAAATACAAAAATTAGCTGGGTGCGGTGGTGTGTGCCTGTAGTCCCAGCCATTTGGAAGGCTGAGGCAAGAGAATTGCTTGAGCCAGGGCAACGGAGGTTGCAGTGAGCTGAGATTGCACCATTGCACTCCAGCCTGGGTGGCAGAGTGAGACCCTGTCTCAAAAACAAACAAACAAACAAACAAACAAAAACATTTGATGTTTCTCTATTGTAACTCCCCTCCTCCCACCTCCTTTCTTTTTGGATTCGAATGTAAAAGTAGTCATTCCAGGTAATGCGTTTCTAGACTAGTTTTAAAGCGTTCTTTTTCATTTATATCAAAGCCAATGAATGCATATTAATTATATCAGAGTTTTGAAGATTTCTTTCTAGAACACTTTAAATAAAATTGTAAACTTGAAAATGTTCATTACATGTTAGCTTTGCAAGTTAGAGGATTAATATTATGGCATTTTTAGTAGCTCAGTATGCTTAGATTTTGACCGTATTAAGTCCTTTGAATTTGACTGTTGATCAAACAAGCAGATAATAATATATATATATATTTTAAAGGCCTGTGTAATGGTAAGTTTTGCCCCACTCACTTAGAAAGGTAGGCATGTTGTGTTGACTAAATAATCTGCCATTCTGTTTATTGACTTTGTGTGTTTTTGTACAGGTTGCTTTCCTGTTGCATCTTTGATATCATTTCCTAGACTCTACTCCATGATTTAACTTGAAATTCTGAAATGAAGATGGAGGAGGCAGTGGGAAAAGTAGAAGAACTCATTGAGTCCGAAGCCCCACCAAAAGCATCTGAACAAGAGACAGCCAAGGAGGAAGATGGATCTGTGGAACTGGAATCTCAAGTTCAGAAAGATGGTGTAGCGGATTCTACAGTTATTTCTTCAATGCCCTGCTTGTTGATGGAACTGAGAAGGGACTCTTCTGAGTCTCAGTTAGCATCCACAGAGAGTGACAAGCCTACAACTGGCCGAGTTTATGAGAGTGACTCCTCTAATCACTGCATGCTTTCCCCTTCCTCTAGTGGTCACCTGGCTGATTCAGATACGTTGTCTTCTGCAGAAGAGAATGAACCCTCTCAGGCAGAAACGGCGGTAGAAGGAGACCCTTCAGGAGTGTCTGGTGCCACAGTTGGGCGCAAGTCTAGGCGGTCCCGATCTGAAAGTGAAACATCCACTATGGCTGCCAAGAAAAACCGGCAATCCAGTGATAAACAGAATGGCCGAGTCGCCAAGGTTAAAGGTCATCGGAGCCAAAAGCACAAGGAGAGGATCAGGCTACTGAGGCAGAAACGGGAGGCTGCTGCAAGGAAGAAATATAACCTGCTGCAGGACAGTAGTACCAGTGATAGTGACCTGACTTGTGACTCAAGCACGAGCTCATCAGATGATGATGAAGAGGTTTCAGGGAGCAGCAAGACAATCACTGCAGAGATACCAGGTAGAGGATGTTTTTTAAACTGACTGTAAAGTACCTGATGGCATTTCTCAGCTGTCAGGTTCGGTTAGATGAGTGACACTTCAAAAAATCCAGGAGACCTGCAGCTCTGTGTAAATTTGAAGACTGCAGTCTATTAACAAGACATGGCCAATTTATAAAACCTGTTCTGAGGTTTCCAGTGCACTTTAGCACATCAGGAAAAAAAAATTAAATGGTTAATGATAGGGACAAGATTATTTTTAAGTAATGGAATTTCTCATAAGTCTGTAACACATTACCTGAACTCCCAATCATTGCCTTTTTGGCACTGCTTAGATTTAATACTCACTGTTCAGCATCATTACTGAGTACATTCTCCTCAGGAATAGGTACCTTGCTTTATTATATAGCCACTGCACTCGAGCTTATAGTGTCTGAAATAACACATTCTATCTTTTGTTAAAGTTTTCTAATAATTTTTCCTCCAAAAACAGTAGTTTTATGTTTTCCCCCATATTCAATGCATGAGAAGCTAGTTATCCTTGTTACAAATCTTTCTATCCTCACGTTGAAAAGAATGTCTTTCTGAAAAATTTCCCATTAGTTCCCCAAGTTTTAAAAAAGTTTGTTAAAAATCTGCTTGTTCTAGCTCTCATTGGTATAAGGGTCTGTAATTTATTACATATTTGGTAAATCTGCTTTCCCCATTATTATTGCATCCGGTACTGTGTACTATAATACAAAGGCAGTCTTGAGATTTCATAGTGGAAGATAGATGTATCTGAATGGTTCTTAAGTAGTGAATTCTTATTATCCAAGAGATCCTTGCAATATGATCAGGAACATTTTGTAAACTGTATGGCATTGAATAGGTCATGGCAGTATTGTTTATTGCCACATTGAAGAGGGGCAAGTTCGGGTTTTCTAAAGTTTTATGGGTGACTATGTTTTTTTCTCTCTTGTTCTCTGAAAGCCTTCTGTTTCTACATGTGAAGACAGCATATTGCTGATATACAAAGAATATTTCAAGAGAAATCATATTGGTTAATGAAATCTATCTATAGCTTCCCAAACTTATATAAATTCAGTAACAAGAATGATTGGTTTTAAAGCACTTTATAGGTGTTCAAGTTCTGATAATAAGTCTTGTTCATATAATATAAATGAGTCTCAGACGATCTTTAGAAATGCTTTTTACTGTTTTAATATCTCTATTGGATTCCTTTGCTATTGTTCCTTATAATAAAACTACCGGGAGGGGGATTTCAATGAAGCTCATCAGTTAAATGCATGAGAGAAACAGACTTTGGGGTTGTTCTAAGGCAGGTTTTAGGTATATATTTTAGTTTTACATGTAATAATATTTTTAAGAAAGCCTTATTAATACCTGTAAAATTGTGCATTCCTGTATCCTGTTCTAACCTCTTAATCAAGACCTTGATGGAACTCTTAATACAATATTTAATTCCACTTACTAAACAGGATTTTATGTAACTACCCCAATACTTTGCCTTTTTATGGAAAGGAAGAAGGTGGGTAAACAAAATTCTCTTTAAAGTCAGAACCCTATTGTAAGGTGGCTTGAGAAATGTCTTCATAGGCACTTTCCCTGTTTTGCTTAAATAGGTTAGATGTGCTTTGTTCATATTTTCCTAATCTTCTTTCTAATTGAGTATCTTGACTACTGCTTAAAACTTAAAACACCAGTGGTCTGTTTCTTGTCTCTTCTGAATTGTGTACTAACTGAACACCAAAGTAAATTAATTTGAATCTATAGTTTGGTTTCTATTGTTCACACCATTTAGTAACTTTGTGGCTTTTGAAAATACACATAGTTTTCTAAGGTAATCCTGGAGAATCAAATGGTAGATTGAGGTACAGGGTCACTGTATGTGACTGCCTGTGTGTGTGCTGGCAGTTTTGGGAGGTGCCATTCCCATAAGACAGGTATGAATGATCTTTACTGGAATTATGCAAAGCAGCAAAAATGGAACAACCTAGAGTTCAAATATTAGGAATTTCATTTCAATTGTCCATATTGTTGTCTCTTGAAAAATTGTGACATTGTGAATTTTTAATGTAACAGTGATGTATCTTTCAGTTTCCTGAGTCACCTTATGACTTTGGGGAAGAGAGGAGGCACACTCAACCTTATAGTAAGAGCAGTTGTGGAAAAGTTGCATAAATTGTAAAGGTAGGATAAATTATGAACTGACTTGAGTTCAACAACATGGACATTCAGGTGAACTTAAGCTGGATGGGCCTAACAGAATCTCTTGGATGTCGGAATGTTAATTCAGCTGTTTACACAGAATGGAAACCAAGTGGAAAAGTAAAAACTGATTATTGCCATACTCTTTCATTAAGGTACAGCCAATTTAGTAATTCAGAAAATGCTCTTTATAAGCTTTTGTTTGGGCTCAGCTTAAAAGTTGAAGGCATTACCCTAAATAATTCCTGTTAGGATATCCTAATACCTTAATCCTAAATGTTATCTTATGCCAAATAATTGTAACTGTTAATGCATTTTCTTTTAGAGAGTACAAATAATTAATAATGCAGACCAGTGTAGTGCATGATCATACTTTAATTGAGTTTGATATCTGGGCAACAGATGTTTATGACGATTTTTTAAAGTCAGCAGTTACTGACAGGCAGCTTAGTATCGGCACTAGATCATCTCTCCTTGAAGTTTTTGGAAATATATTGATGTTTTAAGAATCTGTTTGGAGGTATCATATCAAAATAATGCTGGCAGTACATTCATTTGGCAGACTTAGAGATGAGTAAAGGGCATTTTATAGTAAATTTATAATATCTTATAATGAATTCATGTAAAAGTACTATGTGATGGTTATCTTGAGTATCAAGGCTTTTATCAAGTGATTTCTTTTTGTTTTTTGTTTTTTGAGACCGAGTCTCGTTCTGTCACCAGGCTGGAGTGCAGTGGCGCAATCTCTGCTCACTGCAACCTCCGCCTCCTGGCTTCAAGCGATTCTCCTGCCTCAGCCTCCCGAGTAGCTGGGACTACAGGCATGCGCCACCATGCCCAGCTAATTTTTTTGTATTTTTAGTAGATACGGGGTTTCACCATGTTGGCCAGGATGGTCTTGATCTCCTGACCTCGTGATCCGCTTGCCTTGGCCTCCCAAAGTGCTGTGATTACAGGCGTGAGCCACCACGCCCGGCCATTGTCAAGTGGTTTCTTTATGCATTATCTTTTTGTGCTTTGATCATTCTCTGCGGTTTTATGATTAGAGTATTATTTTTCATGGGCGGCCAGTTTCTCTGTAAAAGCAGTTTTGAGACTAGCTCTATAAAATCTGTAGTTGGAGGGATTTTGATTTTAATGTAAATAATGGACGTTAGCCTTCATTCAGTTTGAAAAAGTTAATTTTCTGAACATACTAACATACGTGCATCGGTGTACATGGTCACTGGTGAAAAGTTTTTCCAGTAACTGTTTTTCATAAATATTTAGCAGAGTGGACCTTCCATACAGGGTAGCTTTATCTTGTCTTGTCTTTAAGGACCTGCTTTATCGTTAAATGCCTATTTACACCGAAGTTCCAAAAATAATACCCCTCGTGGTAGGTAAGAGTCAGTTGTCTTGGTTTGTTTGCATTTGAAAATCTCATTTCTTTTGGAGAATGTCATTGAGTCTACTGAGGACAGCTGTTTAAGTTTACCTGAATTCTCAATCCACGCAGCCAGGCTAGACCAGCTCAGCCCCACTTCAAGACAAAATCTCAGCACCCATTACTCACCATACATATTTATGCAGTGAGCTGCATCATGATAAGCTATCATCTTACCTCATAGTTTTTTTGTCTGGTAGAGATAATTAACTTATAATGCTTGATCAGTTAACTCTTGCTTAGAAATTTAAAAAATATTTTTAAGTGACAAATTCTTTGTAGAAATTTTTGAAAATAGAAATATGTGAAGTAGAAAGTTAAAATCACCCACAATTCTGCTTTCGTTAACATTTGAATATGTTGTCTTCCATGATATATAACAAAATTTGTCTGGGTATTGCGTATGTCGTCCTTTCCCTCTTAATATTGCATTTTGAGCATTTAACCAGAACACTAAATATTCTCCCTAGAACATATGGATTTTGAATAATTTAGCTAATTATAAAAATAACTTCCCTAATGGTCCTTTGGGCTCTTTTAAGTTTTTGCTTTTACGAGTTAAGGGTATGAACACTTAAGGCTCTTGACCACATACTGCCATACTGCCATACTGCTTTTAAAAAATAATTAAGCTGAGTGTAATGGCTCACGCCTGTAATCCCAGCACTCTGGGAGGCCAAGTCAGGTGGTTCACTTGAGGCCAGGAGTTTGAGACCAGCCTGGTGAACTTGGTGAAACCCCATTGCTACTAGAAATACAAAAGTTAGCCGGGTGTAGCAGCACGTTATCTGTAGTCCCAGGTGCTCCGGAGGCTGGTGTGGGAGGATTGCTTGAGCCCAGGAGGCAGAGGCTGTAGTGAGCCATGATTGAGCCTCTGCACTCCAGCCTGGGTGACAGAGCGAGACTCCGTCTCAAAAAAATCCAAACAAAAACAAAAATAAGTTTATTTCACCCAGGAGCTTGAGTGTTCATGCATTGTATTCTTGCTATTGAATATTAATTTTTTTTAAAGCTTGCTGATTTGATAGAATGATATCTTGCTGGTGTGGTATCTCACGCCTGTAATTCCAGCACTTTGGGAGGCTGAGGCAGATGGATTACCTGAGGTCAGGAGTTCGAGACCAGCTTGGCCAACATGGTGAAACCCCATCTTTACTAAAAATACAAAAAAAAAAAAAAAATTAGCCGGGCGTGGTGGCGCGCGTCTGTAGTCCCAGCTACTCGAGAGGCTGAGGCAGGAGAATCGCTTGAACCTGGGAACCTGGGAGGTGGATGTTGCAGTGAGCCGAGGTCATGCCACTGCACTCCAGCCTGGGTGACAGCAAGACTCCATTAAAAAAAAAAAAATGGTATTTTGATGTTAATTTGCATTTCTTTGATCACTAGTGAAATTGAAAAACGTTTAGCTATTTGTATTCCTTTGGTAAAGTCTGTTCATATTCTTTGCACATTTTTCTTCTGACGTGTTTTTTCTTACTAATTTTTGAGGCTTTTTAACCTTTTGGGGGTTTAATTGCTTGGCAAATTTTAAATATAAGGCAGTGAGGAGGATTCATAGTTGAAGATCCCAAACCCACATGGTGAATCCATGAAGCGCAGTAATTGACCTTTTTCCTAGATTGAATATCAAAGGATTTCAGTGGCTAAAAGCCTCATGTCCCTATTTTAAGCCTTTTGTAATCTGGTTGTAGTTTGGTAGCTATTTAAGAGACTCACAAAATACATTGATAACAAAACACTGACGCAGAATAATCAGGTAAAAACTGTCTATTTTCAGATTGGTAAATGCAAATCAGGTGGGTAAAATACATATGGTTTTCAATCTGGCTATGTATTAGAATCAGCTGGGTGACATTTAAACCGTCTGATGCCCAGACCCCACTTTAGCCCCATTCAATCAGAATCTTTGGGGTCTGACCCCAGGCATCAGCTTTAAAACTGATGACGTTTATACGATTGGCCTTAGGTGATGACACTGAGTAGCCAGGGCTCAGAACTGCTCAGTTAAGCAGTGATATGTTAAGTTTCCTGTATCTGAAAATCACTGTGAAACTGGTAGTCTGGTTCAATTAAGTTCTCTTACTGCTAATGGGTATCAAGTTCTAAACAGTGGAGTCTGGTTTTTTTGAAATTACATTAGTTATAAATCACAGCACAGTTCTATATTAATTAACAAGCATTAAGTGCCCTCTTTTGCTTCATTTAAGCGATTATTTGAAAAGCATGCAGTGTCTAAATGTGGTTTTCTATATGCTACAAGGTCTAGATGATGTTAATTAAAAAAGCTTTGAAGTCTTACTGGTGGGTATCCTTTGGCAATTTCTCATGTTAAAGCACCAAGATACTATTTTTGGCCTGCTTTTCTTATTTCCTGAAGTGAGTGCCTATATTAACTTTGTAAAAGGAAGAACAAAAGTCTTTTTCTCAAAATAGGATATATCTTAGTGTTAATAAAAGAGCATGTGTGTGTTTAAGGTGAGAATGTGATCCCTTTTTTTGGTCACTTTTTTAATAGATTTTGCTTTTAGAGCAGTTTTAAGTTCATAGCAAAATCGAGCAGAGGAGACAGAGAGTTCCCATGTACCCCCTTCTCCCACATAGCCACGGCTTCCCCTCCTATCAACATCCTGCACTAGAATGGACATTTGTTACAATGATGAACCTGCATTGACACATCATTATCACCCAAAGTCTGTAGTTTACTGTTAGGGTTCACTCTTGGTGTTGTAAGTTCTGTGGGCTTTGATAAATGCATAAGTGGTCCCTGTTTTTAAGGCCTCAAAATGTCTTGCTTTATCAGTGATTATTGCTTGTAGGAATCTTTATGAGGCTACAACTTATCTCACTGCCCCCAGCATAAATGTTCTTATACCGTTATCAGCTTTTAAATACCCATTTTTAGTATTCATTGAGAAATAAGTAATGCGAGAATCTAAAGCAGATCAAAGGAGCCATCCGATTTCTTGTCCTATGCTTAAGTTTGCCCAGCACTTATATAATGGGGCTTAAAGGAAGTTAGTTAAGCTTTAGATTTCATTTAGTCTTTTTTTCCGTAAGCTAAACATACTAACCTTTGGGGAAAGGTATGTCCTTCTTGAGGGAGTTTTCATATAAACAAAACTTTTTTAAAAAGTGAAAACAGCATAGGGGATGGAGTAATCAGAGGAAAAGGAATAATGTGAAATTAGACAGAGGTTGGTGACTGACTTCATGAGGTTTTTGTTTGCTGGATAGGACTGGACTAAATGTTTGTCTCACAGCCTTTTAGGCATTGAAAATAGGTGGCCTGACTGATTTAAACATTCCTTTTTATCTAGGAGAAACACAGTTATATTTGATAGTGAGACATGGGAAACTTCTCTTTGCATCTTCATAAAAGGCCACTGTGTGATAAAGCAAACCATGTTTTCACAAATTAGTTTAACAAATGCTCAATAGAGCATTTCATAAGAGCATTATTTATAAGACTCTTGATGTAGGTTGATGGTATAAGGCCAAGATTGGTTGATTCCATCAGTCATTCTTTTATTCAGCAAGTATCTGAGCACCCAGTCCATGGCTTTGGGGATACAACAGTGAAAGAAGTCTCTGTTGTCATGGAACTTAATCTTTCATGAGGAGACAATAAATGAATTCATCATATGCTATCAGGTAGGGATATATGATGTGAATAATAATAAAGCAGGATATAAGAGATAAAGATTGATTAGGAATGGGGTAGAAAAGCTATTTTAGTTAGTGTAGTCAAGAATGATCTGAGGAAGTAACATTTTTGTTAGGTCCCTTAGAATGAAGAGTTCAATATAGTTAGTTTTATTAGAGACCCAAACTATAGTGGACCCAAACCAAAGATGATCTAGCCTAGTTCAAGGATGAAATTATATATGTATGGAGCCATATCCTAAACTGGACCACTATGCTACTGGGTATTAATAGTTGTACACATGTTCAGGTGTTTGGAAAGTGCTGGATTATGTGTTAACAGATGCCTTTTGTTTTAAACCACAGGGCACTTCAGCCATTAATGAATGTGCTCTCCAGAGGGGAAGGATGTGATTTGTAGTATATCCCAAACTTAACTACATTTTTTGTGTGTGTGTATGGCATGCATTTTAACACTTTACACAGACCAGCGTTTGTAAAAGCTGACCCAGAGGTATTCTGTATCATCTCCTTCATGTGGTTTTCCGTAAGAATTAAAAAAAAATTAAAACAGATCTTTTGTGTGATAAGAATCATCACTTGAGAGTGATTGTATAATGATTGAGTATGGGCCAGCTGACAAAACAACTTTTTAGAATTTTAAAGTGAAAGGAGTTAAAATACTCAAGAATGTAGTGGTTCTCAACTAAGGATGTACATTAAAATCACCTGGGGAGCTTAAACCGAAACAAATCTTAGAAGCCTTGGAGCCACCCTAGGTTTTGGTATTTGTTAAGCCACTCCAGTTCTTATTGTTCAGCAAAGGTTGGAAACTACTGTTAAAGATTCAGTCAGTTGTAGTCAGTCTGTGTAGTAACAGAATACATGCTGCCAGGTAGATATATTAAAGCTATGAAAAATGATAATGTTAGTCATTTTATTTTTTTGGGATTAGTGACCTTGATTAATGAATTTAATCACTGCCTATGAATGCTGGATCCATCAGGCTCTTCTTAGCAATGCTTATGTCATTTTCCTGAGTAAGTGTGTCTTAATAAAAATACAATTTCTGAAGCAATAATGTTTTATGAAATGGCCTCAGTGTCTTTAAAGGTGCCTTCAGTCATGCTGGGGGATCTGAAGGAGCGCCCAGGGAAGTTACAGGATTACTTGACAGGGGTACTGTGTGATAGGAACTGCACAGGCAGTGTCCTAGAAGAGGCCAGGAGCTGTTTTTCCAAGATGCAGAGGCAGACAGAGAAGTTCCACATGTGGATGGAAAAGGTAACTCACCTTGACACTGGCGAAGAGAACAAGCAGCTACTGGAACCCAGGGGACCTAAGATGCAACTAGTTGGCCAAAGAATTTTCCCTATCACCCCATCAAGTGCTTACATGGCAGATGCCTGATTTCCAAGTACTGCCACAGCAGCCCTTTGGTTCTTATGTGACTTGTCCAAATATTGACAGTATGTCAGAGTTCTCAAAGATGTATAATTGCAATTTTCTAGTTAATGTTGCTGGAAATGGGAATATTGCGGAACAACCTTTGAATCTATCACAAAATTAATTGTATTGACAATCTGCGTTTTGGATTGTGTAAGAAATAATATGCTTTTGCCCATTGTAAGTTTCTTTTGATGATGTTGCTGTTTTTTTTTTTTGAGACGAAGTCTTGCTTTGTCACGCAGGCTTGGAGTGCAGTGGCACAATCTCGGCCCACTGCAAACTCTGCCTCCTGGGTTCAAGCGATTCTTCTGTCTCAGCCTCCCCAGTATCTGGGATTACAGGAGCCCGCCACCATGCCTTGCTAATTTTCTTTGTATTTTTAGTAGTGACAGGGTTTCACTATGTTGGTCAAGCTGGTCTCGAACTCCTGACCTCGTGCTCCGCCCACCTTAGCCTCCCAAAGTGCTGGGATTACAGGCGTGAGCCACTGAGCCCAGCCCTGATGATGTTTTAAAAGCTGCAGTAGTAAACAGTTTCTTTTTTAAAAATTAGGTATTCACAACAGAAAGCCCCAGAATTTGGTAAATTTTAGCTTGAGTTTTGTTATGTATGGTAGGAACATAGAACCATATTTATACAATAGTGGGAGCCATTCTCTTCTTTGCTTTTTACCAAAAATATAAATAAAACAAAAAACTGGAAATTTTAGTGAACCGAAATAGGTAGATGGTTAATTCCTTGAGAATCTCTTAGCACTTATTCTCTACAGACACTGTTGACTTCTGCTTCTAATTGGGGGACCTCATAGTTAACTGTGAATGTACTCCATGAACATTTTTATGTCATTATTCCACATGTCATTTAATAATCTTAATTTGTTGCTAGATTTCATGAATTATATTCCGTATCACTTGTATGCAGGAAGAACACAATTCGTTTTTGAGCAAATATTTGCTATGTGCCTACTATGCAAGATAATGTAGGAAAAGCAGATTACACTGCAGCTTGATTTCATGCATGAGAAAAATAGTATTTTTCATTGATATGGAGATGGATTTTTATTTTGAGCTTTAATTTAAAGCTCAGTGCCCAAGGCAATAATCTGGTAGGCATCAGCCAGTGGAATTTCTGGTACTCTGATGTAAAGGATACCTGTAGAGGGTAAAGATAAAATGGTCACTGTATCAAGGGTATGTATTGGGTGGGGTTTTAAATTGCTAGTGACTGAGTTTATTAGTGAATGTACTACCAGTTTAATTTTGTTTTCAATCCTCGAACTAAAAATAAATGGGCCTTAGTTATGTTAAAGAGCTCATAGAGCGTGTCAAAAGATAGAAAATACCACAGGATTGAAGGTCTTGGAACATGATAAATGTTTTTATGTGCAGCCTGGGATTGGTAAATGCTGGCATTTTATCTTTTAAAGATTTCTAGTAATACTGTGAGACACAGCTAAATTAGGATAACAGTCTTCAGTAGGAATATGTAAGTTTGCTGACACTAAGTGGTTTTTTAAAATTGGGTTTTCCACTGGATTTACTTTTTTTTTTTTTTTTGAGATGGAGTTTCGCTGTTGTTGCCCAGGCTGGAGTGCAATGGTGCAGTCTTGGCCCACTGCAACCTCTGCCTCCGGGGTTCAAGTAGTTCTCCTGCCTCAGCCTCCCAAGTAGCCGGGATTGCAGGTGCCTGCCACCATGCCCAGCTAATTTTTGTATTTTCAGTAGAGACGGGGGTTTCACCATGTTGGCCAGGCTGATCTCGAACTCCTGACCTCAGGTGATCCACCCGCCTCCACCTCCCAAAGTGTTGGGATTACAGGCATGAGCCACTGCGCCTGGCCTGAATTTATTTTTGAGAGGAAATTATTCTTTCACATTTATAATAACATCAATATGAAAAAGGTTCATTTTATTTAATGAAGTTGCCACTTTGGAAAAAACCTGATTCTGCATGTGTTTTTTAAGAGGAAGTATAGGTGGTATATTTAGAGTCTTATATAAACAATCAAGATCTTCGATGTCTCTCAATATTTGTTAGTAACGTTACTCAGAAAAAATGTCACCACTTTGTTTTAATTCAGTTCTGTATCCACATATTCGTAACTTGTAAATTACCAGTAATAGACTGAACCACATTTTTTCCTTTTCTGGTTTTGAATTGAAAAATTGCTGCTTTATTTGTTTTTTTCCTTTTAGAACTGGTTTTATGAGAATTGGAAGTTAACTTTGGGGATGGCTTATTTCTGTGCTCAGTTTTTGTTTAAGGATATATACATCCTTGTATAAGGATACATATATAAATATAGACATATATATACATATATATATATGACTAGAGGTCTCTGCATTTTTTTTTTTCCATTTTTTGAGATGGAATTTTGCTCTCGTTGCCCAGGCTGGAATGCAATGGCACGAATCCGACTCACTGCAACCTCCACCTCCCGGGTTCAAGTGATTCTCCTGCCTCAGCCTCCTGAGTAGTTGGGATTACAGGCATGTGCTACCATGCCTGGCTAATTTTTGTATTTTTAGTAGAGATAGGGTTTCTCCATGTTGGTCAGGTCGGTCTTGAACTCCCAACCTCAGGTGATCTGCCTGCCTTGGCCTCCCAAAGTGCTGGGATTATAGGCGTGAGCCACTGTGCCTGGCCGATCTCTTTTTTTGTGTGTGTAATGATTTTTAGATTTTCTGAACTTAGTATTTGACCAGTAGAGGTAAGGTTTGAACACCAAGCAACTTACAATAAATAATGTTAGTATGATTTTTCACTATAAAATATATGAGTTTATTATAACTGATGGGTTTCTCTCTGAAATTATAGTGCAACATTGGTTAACTATTTCCTCAAACATATTTTTTTTTTTAATTGAGTTTTACATCAACAGGAAGAGCATGTTGGTTTTGGATGACTGACTGAATTTTAATGAATCTACAGTCTTTACTTGAAGTTTAGGTGTTTTCAGGGAAGTTCTGTCTTCACCTTTTTCCTGGAATCCCAGATTTTTATTAGACATGGATTTTTAGATGTAAGAAAATATTAATTTATTTTCATCATGTTAAGGACTACTTTTCTATGCATGTGTGAACTGCTTCAAGCACTTAACAGGCTTCTTTTTTGTTTTATGATACAATACTTAATATATTAAGCATGCTTTGAAATGCATTTTAAGATAGAAAAGGTTAGTCTTTTAAGAATAACATAGTCAACTTATTGCTAGTATTGTATTGACTGGATTAATTTTAATTTTTATTGTTATTGAATAATCAGGCAAGAGCTCTGTAGATTTTTTTTTGCCTTTAAGAAAAAAATTTCAGTGGAATGGAATTAACAAACATAGGTAGCCTTTTTTTGGGGGTGGGGGGAGATAGGGTCTCACTCTGTCATCTACGCTGGAGTGCAGAGGTGCCATCTCGTCTCACTGTAACCTCTGCCTCCCAGGCTCAAGCAATCCTCCCGTCTCAGCCTCCCAAATAGGTGGGACTAGCACCTGGCTAATTTTTATATATTTTGTAGAGACGGGGTTCTGCTATGTTGTTCAGGCTGGCCTCAGACTCCTGGGCTTAAGTGATCTGCACACCTTGGCCTGTCAAAGTGCTGAGATTCTGTGGGATTCGCACCTGGCCTAAAACATAGGTATTAATAGTTATATTCAAGGTAAGAATACCATTTCGAATATTTGAAAAGGTGTTGAACACTAATAATTTTGGAAAGCCTTTTCTACAAAATTTTGAGGAAAGGAAGAAAAAAGTTTTGGCAGAAAGATAAGGAACGCCAAAATACACTGATTAAATTCTTAGAACCTATACCAAAATATTAAAAATTTTTCCTAAAGTAAAATTTGACATTCTGCGGTTTGGAGAGTTTAACTTTAGGAATAATTTATAACAGAAACATATGTATGAAAAATTTTTATCTTGATTTTCAGTTTTTACAGAGTGCTTTGAAGGTAATACATTGCTGTCTTAAGGAGTGTTGTTTTGAAAAAATAGGTTTTGCTTTAAAATGGTTGCACCTTTTCCAGGTAGCGCAATTAAAAAATTCCCCTTTCAACATACTTTGTTTTTATACTACAGACATTTAAAAAAATGTCAATATGGGAAGTACTTTTTTTTTGAGATGGAGTCTCGCTCTGTCGCCCAGGCTGGAGTGCAGTGGCGCGATCTCAGCTCACTGCAAGCTCCGCCTTCCGGGTTCACGCCATTCTCCTTCCTCAGCCTCCAGAGTAGCTGGGACTGCAGGTGCCTGCCACCACGCCTGGCTAATTTTTTGTATTTTTAGTAGAGACAGGGTTTCACTGTAGCCAGGATGGTCTCGATCTCCTGACGTCATGATCCGCCTGCCTTGGCCTCCCAAAGTGCTGGTGTTTTTTTTTTAATTTTTTTGAGACGGGGTCTTTCTCTATTGCCCAGGCTGGAGTGCAGTGGCATGATCACAGCTCACTGCAGCCTCAACCTCCCAGGCTCAAGTGATCTTCCCTAGTAGCTGGGACCACAAATGTGTGCCACCATGTCTGGCTAATTTTCTAATTTTTGCAAAGGTGAGGTCTTGCTATGTTGCCCAGGCTGGTCTTAAACTCCTAAGCTCAAGGTATCCCCCAGCCTCGGCCTCCCAAAGTGCTGGGATTACAGGTACGAGCCACCACGCCTCGCCTTGTGAAGTAGTGTTTTTTGTTTGTTTGTTTGTTTTTTGAGACAGAGTCTCGCTTTGTCGCCCAGGCTATAGTGCAATGGCATGATCTTGGCTCACTGCAACCTCCACTTCCTGGGTTCAAGCAATTCTCCTGCCTCAGCCTACTGAGTTGCTGGGATTACAGGTGCCCATGACTGGCCCTGCTAATTTTTGTATTTTTAGTAGGGATGAGGTTTCACCATATCGGCCAGGCTGGTTTCAAACGCCTGACCTCAGGTGATCTGCCTGCCTCAGCCTCCCAAAGTGCTGGGATTACAGGCGTGAGGCACCGCGCCTGGCCTGTGAAGTAGTTTTAATATGTACATTTTTTACATGACTAGTGTGGGTTATTGCATTCTCTTTCCCTGAGGCAGTCTGTATTCTCAAGATTACATGTATAGTACTAATAATAGTAGTAAGTGGGAATTACTTTTGGATTATGTGACGGCATTTTTATGTAGCTATTGTTTAAGTCCCTAGTGGTCCTCCCTTCGTTTCCTCTGAATTCGCTTAATTTCCTAGAATTTTAAGAAGGTTAAGGACCGTGTCCTGTTTGTATTTATTTGTACTCTATGAAGGGTTAATGCTGGAAAGAAATCTCTTTCAACCTACAACACTAATCCAGAAATGGTTGAAATGCTTTTTTATTTAAGAATAAAATCCCATATCTGGACTATTGCATCTCTCTAATATGTGCATATGGAATTTTCCCTTTGTCTAATCTATCAGGTATTTTTTTTTCTCTTGTTTTCATGGGAGAGAATTAAAAGGATTAAGCTGCAGACTTTTAAAAAAGTTACTTCATTTAAAAAACCGCGGAATGTTGTAAAAAAAATAACTTGAGAAATGTTAGGAAACAAATTATAGTTTTAACTACCACAGTTATAATTTTATTACTGGTTGTTACATGTTGATACTTCCTTTTAGTGTTTCTCTTTAGTTGGCATTTAAGAATCCATTATCCTCTCACTAAAGGTAAATGTGTTTTTTGATAATCTAGCTACAGCCTGCTTTCTGCCTAGTTTATGCTAGCTCAGTCCTAGGACATTAGATACCTAATCATCTTAAGAGAATTTAACCAGCAGATTAGAGTGATCTGGTTATTTGAGCCACTTATTAGACAATAATAACTCTCTTAATCATATTGATGTGTACTTTTTGTGCATTATTAAAATTGAGCATAACTTTTAAAGCCCACATAAAATTTTAATTTAGAGCCCAACAAGGTCAAATTAAAATCTTAAGGCTTAATATTTTACATGAAGTTTTACTTTTTTAAAAAATTAGGAGTAGCATACAAATTATTTGGAGGGCTCCAAGGGAAAGTGTTATCTGTTTTTTGTTTGTTTGGATTTTTACTAAGAGAAATTAGCCTAGTTTCAGGGATGTGTGTATGCATGTGTGTACCCATCTTCAGAATTCTGAAGTAACTGAATTTCATTAATGTTAGACTTGACAAGTGGCTAGAGGCAGATAACTGTACAGTTGCTACAGTGATTTCTAATGGATTCAGATTATTAATATAATACCTGTTTACTGCTTCCTAAAGGTATGTAAGAAAGTAAAAGTTGCCTACATTTAAACCTAGTTATGGTAATTAAGCTTGAGAAAAAATATCTTTTTAAAAAAGATTAAAGGTTTGGGTTTTTTGTTTTTTTTTTAATCTCACTAGCAGACCGAATAAAAGAATATACAGTAACTTATTTATTTTGAGTATTGCTTTTGTCATTCCCTGCTGTTACTAAGATTTAACAGCAAGAGTCTCTGGGTCTAGGTATATCTCAATTTACATAAGATTTTTATTTCTTTTTGTTTTTTGTTTTTTGTTTTTTTTGAGACAGAGTTTTGCTCTTGTTGCCCAGGCTGGAGTACAATGGCATGATCTCGGCTCACTGCAACCTCCACCTCCCAGGTTCAAGTGATTCTCCTGCCTCAGCTACCCGAGTAGCTGGGATTACAGGCGCCTGCCACCACGCCCGGCTAATTTTCTGTATTTTTAGTAGAGATAGGGTTTCACCATGTTGGCCAGGCTGGTCTCGAACTCCTGACCTCAGGTGGTCCATCAGCCTTGGCCCCACAAAGTGCTGCCACAGTGCTCAGTCTGATTTATTTCTTAAAAGTTGTATGCAGAATGATTTAAAGTGTATTAAGTCTGCTTGTTAATGAAAGAAACAATATAGTGAATTCTTTTTTAAGCAAAGTACCCTAAATTGATATTACTGGTAATTCTTGTTTTTAACATATAGCTGACTTTGCCTAAAGGTATACAGTTACGTGAATGTTATAAGAAAGATGGCAAACAGACTTTGTGTTATCATTTGTTTAAAATAGCAAATTATGGGCAAGTTATCTTACAAAAAGGTAGCCTTTTAAATTAATTGTACCTTTTATATTTTATTTAGCTTATATTGATTTTCGTCTCTCCTTTTAAAAAATTATTTAAATAGTACAGTGAGGGTGCAATCAAAAAGATTTCGTGGAATGCCACATGTCAGAAAATACAGTGTCAAAACAATTTCAGTAAATTTTTTTCTCAAAATCCTCTTCAAAAATAACATATGCCCTTAATCCTAGTACAGATAAAAAACATGTCATTTTAATTTGTTTAGAAGTTACGAGATTGTGAATTGTAAGTAACAGGGAATAACTTCCAAGTTTCTTTACTCATTTTTTCCCCCTGATTTCTATTTTTATTTCCTCTGAAGTTTAGGAAAGTTAGTGGAAGTTACAACCAAACTGTTAGTTTGCTAGTATTGAGTAGATATTCTCATGTTATATTAAATTACCACAGTGTAAAATAGAAGACGTCATAAAAAGTGAAGGAATAATCCACAAGGAAGTGTATTCTTTGGCAATTAAGTCTTATTCCTAATATAACTTTAAGATTTGGGAATAATGTTATGAAATTACTGTTTTTATTTTATTGCATTTTCTTAATATCCTTTACCTCACTGTGCATTTGACATGTAACCTAGATGAATAAAAATTTTGAAAAAGAAATGTTTCCTGTTACTCTGTTGAGGATGGGGTTATGTGGTTCCCTACCAGTTAATTCACATTAGGTGTTCCTGAATCAAGAAACTTGCTTTTCTGTAATGAAATAAATGGTATTAGTTTCTAGTTAATATAACAATAGATTTTGCATATTTGGCGGATTATTTTTAGTTTTTTTGGTAATTGAAAAAAGAATACCACTGTGAACATAAAAAGTCAAGATTCTTTTTCTTTATATGTCCTACTAAACTGTGCTATTAAAAATTGATGAATATTTGGAAAAATAGCAAAATTTAGACTGATTCAAGGAGAAATCAAAAGGCTAGAATGTGGAATGGATGACTCTTTAGTAGGGTACATAGACATAGGGATGTGGCTAATATATCTAAATTTTGTGCTCTTTCCTGCTGTATGTAGTACAGATATTTTAGTTTTTTTATCTATGGATCTAAATCCTCAAAGCAGTAGGTCATGGGTTTGTCCCTGAAATAGATAAATTGAAAGATGGTGACCTCTTCAGGTGCCTCATTTCTGTATTTATAGCTTCTCTTAAATATCCAGATGAATTACCTGAGTTATCTTTCATAACCCCACTTGAATCAGAGGCTTCATAACTTTATAGTTAGTGGTGACACATTAAATTGTTTTTTCTTTTGATCAGCTTTTCCATTACTCTGATAATCTTGGATCTTTGCTTTTACCTCTTTTGATCTTTTCAAAATGGTAAACCCTTCATGAATATCATAAATAGCCTTCCTGGGTGGACAAAATGATGTAACGTTTACCAGTATAAGGACAAATGTAATCCTTAAAATCTTATTTTCATCTTGGAAACTTTATAATAAAAAATTTAAATTTTTGATAATTGAGTATAATGGAAAAAGTACAAAATACATTCATTTGGTTTTATTTTAAAAACGACTTAACTCCAAAACAAAGTTTCAGTGCATATTGCTGCATTTCATTTCCATGTAGCCCTATCTTAGACATTTTTCCTTTTACTGAAATAATTTTCTGATGTTATTCTGAAGAAAGTAATACACATGTAGTTTTTGGTATTTAAGGCTTTTTTTCTGGAAATGGCCCTTTATAGATTTTTATCTTTTGTTGATGAAATTCTTCTTTTCTAAGAGATGTTTTGAAAATGACTGCTTTCTTTTCAAATTATTCTGCATGTATTTTCTATTTTCTTGGTTGATATTTTTACACTTGATCTTAGTCAAAAGGCCGAGAAGCGATGATTGGTATTTTTATTACTGTTTTTTACTCTTTCTTTTTTGAGATGGAGTCTTGCTCTGTTGCCCAGGCTGGAGTGCAGTGGCGCAATCTTGGCTTACTGCAACCTCTGCCTCCCAGGTTCAAGTGATTCTCCTGCCTCAGCCTCCCGAGTAGCTGGGACTGCAGGTGTATGCCACTCTGCTGGGCTAATTTCTGTATTTTTAGTAGAGACGGGGGTTTCACTATGTTGCCCAGGCTGGTCTCGAACTCCAGACCTCAAGTGATCCACCCACCTCGGCCTCCCAAAGTGCTGGATTACAGGCGTGAGCCACTGTGCCCGGCCTCATTTGTAAATATACATTTTCATCTTGGTAAATATTCTGATGTGTAATAAAACTGCTTTTTTTTTCTTGAGTAGGTCTTGAGTATTAAAATGCAAATTTCCTTCTGCAGCTCTTGAGGTTTGCCTCTTTCCCTCAGTCCCTCATGCCCACACCTTATTCCCCCTATTTAGATTCCTTGGCTAGATAAGGTGTAAGATTTTTTGCTTTTCACTGTCTGGATTGAGGCTAACTATGATGTTTACCCCTTCCTTCGTTCTCTTAGTGTTGTGTGGATAACAGAACCGGGCCTAGGCCATCAAAGGGCCTGTGATAGGGTCTTTTGACAGCAACAAGACAGATTTTTTTTCTTCTCTTGGTGAGGAGATTGGCGAGATTGGGTATGGCAAAGAGGAGGAAGGGAATTTCCTCTAGGCTTTATTGTTTATTACTATGGCTGCATAGACATTGAAATGGGGGTTAAAGGGGCCAACCATGTATTTATCCATTGCCCCACCTTTCCTTGTGCCTTAGACTTAGCAATAGAAAGGGAAGGGGGAATGACAGTCCCATGTGTCTCTGGGTTACAAGAATTATTCCTGTTTCCTAGATTTAGTTAGAGTTCATAATGAGAGAGTGACAACACTTGTGTTAGTGGAGGTGCTCTTGTAGGCAAGATGATGCTAAATATAGATTAATCCAGAGCAATTTCCATTTGGCTTTGAAACATTTTTCTATGAATACATGCAAGCTGACATTTCACTTCAAACAAAAATACAGAAGTCACATTTGTGATGACCTTATTCAACTATGAATCCTAGCCAAAGCATTTACTTACTGAGTTGGGTTCATCTATGACCAACATAAGGCACAGGCCTAGGCACTGATGTTCCTCAGAGCTTCTTGCATGCCAGTGGTGTACAGCAGAGTATACATACAAAAGTAAGCAAACAAACAACAAAATAGGGCAGGTGCTAAGTATAATGGAAAGGTAGGGCAGTGGACCAATATTTAAATTGCTTTTGTGTTCTTTGTTAATGTCTTCTTTAACCCTCACCATAACTCCGTGAAGACACTGAGGAGTGAAATAGTTTACCCGGGTCATGTAGCTAAGAGAGAGTAGGCAGGGCTTTAACTTGTGTCTGCTGCCAAAAATCTGTACTTCCTATGCTGCTCCCAATTTCATCCTGTATATTCTTCTTTCCTTCAACAATGAGAACAATTATAGTTTATTGTGGTTTCACCTAATTAGGACTCAAATTTTCATCTGTAAAATGAGAGTAGTGTTTGTTTAGTTTTAAAATCCTGTGCTTCTGATTGTCAAACCTGGAAAGGGGAATTTGTCATGGGATAAACAGTAAAGGAAAAGTTAGGTTTTGTTTTGATTTGTTTTTGTGATTCAGATTTTCTAATGAGATTTAGAACATACTTGAAAAGGAAACTAATTCGTAAAATTAAACATTTGATGGCAACAACGAAGAAGGCTTAAGGTCATAAGAGGGTAGACTTCACTGTATCAGGAATATGTGACAACACAGATACATCTATATTTTGGTATTTGAAAAGTTCGAACCTATTTATTATAGGATAGAAGCATAGTGAGGCAGTACAAACCCATTTCTAGCATAAAATGGATGCTTTTTAAATAAAAAGTAGTTGGTAGATTTCTAAAATTTTATTTTATCGTTATTATTTTTTAATAATAGAAATGGGGTTTTGCTGTGTTGCCCAGGCTAGTCTCGAACTGCTGGGCTTAAGCGGTCCTCCTGCCTCGTCCTCCCGCCTCGTCCTCCCAAAGTGCTGGGATTATAGGCATGAGGCACTGTGCCCAGCCATTGGTGGGTTTTTGACCTTTAACTTTTCTTGTGTTGTGATTGTAACAGCAAACATTTCGAAAGAATTTGATCAGGAGGAGAAATAGCACCTGAGTTAACCACAGATTGAATGGTTATTAATTATTTAACACAGATGTGTTACATTTACCTCTATAGAAAGATGCTTTTAATGATTGTAGAAAAACCAGTAAGTTCAATATTAGAAATTTGTTTTAAGATTGTGACAGACATCAGAGCTGGCAGATGGGAGAATGTGCAGCTTGGATAACTTAAATGTTGTAAGCATGGAATGTGCCTATGTTAATGACTGAATCTTAAATTGGAAATGTTTTCATGTATAACTTTATTTGAAGTAATTACTTTGATGTTTTTGAAAGTCGATACAGTCTCTTTGTAGCAATGCAGTTGTTTTAGTAGCATAGAGGAATAATCATGTGAGAGCAAGGGCAGTATCCCCATGTTTATTCTATCCTATAATGAACTGATAGAGTCAAATAGCAGCTTCTGTTTTTGTTTTGTTTTGTTTTTTGTTTTTTGCTTTTTTTTTGAGACGGAATCTTGCTCTGTTGGCCACACTGGAGTACAGTGGTGTGATCTCAGCTCACTGCAACCTCCGCCTCCTGGGTTCAAGTGATTCTCCTGCCTCAGCCTCCCAAGTAGCTGGGATTACAGGCACGCACCACCACACCCGGCTAATTTTTGTAATTTTAGTAGAGATGGGGTTTTACCATGTTGGTCAGGCTGGTCTCGAACTCCTGACCTCAAGTGATTCACCTGCATCAGCCTCCCAAAGTGCGGGGGTTATAGGTGTGAGCCACCATGCTCGGTCAGCTTCTGTTAATAATGTGCTGAATTTTCCTAGCTCCTCCCTAGTGATTTTTTTTTTCCCTTCAAGAGATGTTTCTTTTAAAAATCAGATAAAATAACTGCAGAATTTTACCTGTCGTTTACTTCTGTATAGCAAGAATCACATTTTAAAAGAATGTCACAAATTGTTACCATAAGTTAGCTAATATTTGTATAGTAGCTCAGAGTACAAATCCTGAGGCCAAGTGCTTTCTTTTTTTGAGACAGAGCCTCGCTCTGTTGCCCAGGCTGGAGTTCAGTGGCACGATCTTGGCTCATTGCTACCTCTGCCTCTCAGGTTCAAGCGATTCTCGTGCCTCAACCTCCCAAGTAGCTGGGATTACAGGCGTGCGCCACCACACTCAGCTAATTTTTTGTATTTTTAGTAGAGATGGGGTTTCACTATGATGGCCAGGCTGGTCTCAAACTCCTGATCTCAAGTGATCCACTTGCCTTGGCCTCTTAAGTACTTGGATTACAGGCGTGAGCCACCACACCTGGCCCCAAGTGCTTTAAACAAATCTTATTTAATTTTGGTTTCCTAATGGTAGTGTAAAATGACCTTGGAACACAAGATCCTTAATTGTGGCTTCTTCTTGGAAGACAAAGTTGGAAAGACAACCATTTCATTATTTTATTGAAGTTTATATAGTATTGACTTGTCATTGTTTGAATATATTGGAAATGAAAAATGACAGTGATCATAATTTATTTTCAATTTTAAGTGTAATATATGAAAATATTGCTGTCTCTGTTTATGATGAATACTAAATTTAAGCTAAGTTATAAGGTGTGCTGTTTGGAAATATGGAAGATACAAGAATGAAGCCAGATAACAAGTTTATGCTTGTATTTCCTACTGATGAAGACTTTCAGACGAGTTATTTTCATGGGTAGGTGATGTCACTCTGCATGTATACACTTATACTTTTTTGCATGATTATACATGTAGGAGTGGTACAATTTTGACTTGACTATTGACCTGTTTCCTCAATTTGGGGGTAGGGGTGGAGAATATGAGGGCAAGAGGCTCTGAATGGTATTAGTCATATAAATTTTAAAATAACTCACTAAAATAACTTACTACAAACACCTAAAAAAAAAAAGCCCTTAAAAAATAGAACATATGGTCAAATAGTCAATATTGTACTTGGCCCTTATATCTTCTACATCCAAGTATTTGGACATCACACAGTATCTTGATTCCATAATAATCATTTTGAACTCTGACGAGAACGCCATTGAATATTGCAGCTTTCTTTTCTTTTTTTTAGAAAAGAAAAACCTCAAACACGAATCCGTTTCTTGCTATTTAAACTAAAATCAATTACCAACTGATACCAAGGCCACACTGTTGAATTTTTTGGTCATTGAACTTGATTTACCCCTTAAGGGGATCTGGAAATTATTTTTAAGTAGTCAACTAAAGTTGTCATGATCGTCAGAATTTCATATTGTGACATGTCTGTTCTTTATACAATGGCACCTAACAACTCATTTGCTTTTATGTTTGGTCATTTTTTATTTAAAAAATATTACTACATAAACCTGTGGTTTGGTAGTTTAGTTTTAAGGGATCACTACCCAAAGTGTGTTTTTGTTCAGTGACAATTGACACAATGGATATTTGTATTAAAATAGTAATACTTCATTGTGTTACATTTTTATGATTCATTGGCACAGATGCATTCCTTCATAGTCAAGAGTTTAATAAAATAGGTGTGTTTAATATTCATTTGTTGGATGATATCTTAAAAACCTTAATGGAAATAGTTTGCTTGCGCTTCATTAATAGCCTTTGGGGGAGAAAACAGCATTCCTTTATTTCTGCTTTATATTAAAATAGGGGTAGTAGAGGGATTTCTTACTTGAAGGAAAACTTTATGTTTGCTTTTTGCTGTTAATGTTTTTCTTACAAAAGGGGTAGAATTAGCATTTTAAAGCATGTATCTATTCTACAAGCATGAATATTGACTTATTTTAGCATGAATTGCTGCAGTGTAATTAATTTACTTTGAAACTCAGCTGCCTTTTTCAGCCAGTTAGGGGGATTTGAGGGTGGAAGGGTCCTCTTCCAGTAAGAACTTTAATATTTTCTTGTAAAATCACCCATAAGATTGCATATTGTTTAGTTGGAGTATGAGCTGGTTGTCTTTCTTAGGGAAAAGGAAATAGAAATATCCCTCGTAAGATATCCAAAGCAAAATCCTGAAAATGGATTTTATTGTATTGTCTTTTTATAGAATGTCATAAAGTGTATAACATCCCTGTTTTTATAAAAGGACTTTACTGGAAATAGATATGTTAGTCAAACAGAGCTCTAGTGTTAACCTTATTTCTTTAGGACATAGGAAAATATATTTGATTTTCTTTTCTGAATCTACTAGAGACTTTTTATATTACCCAGTAAGAGAAAGAACTAGATTCATTCTTTTAAAAAATATAAATTGGGTTTTAATAATTTGCATCAGTTTTTTCCTTTAAGAAATCAGTTCCACTTTTTCTGTGGAGTCATCCTTTTTTTCTTAATCTTGCTCTTTAAAAGAATGACAGGAATTCAGTGTAACATAGTTGAGTATAGTCTTGTCTTCTGTTCTTCATAGTAACACTCCTTTTCCTCCTTCCAATATGTGTCCATCATCTTTGTAAGCTTGGATTATCTTTTTCACTTTCACATTTTGTGCAAAATATTGGATTTGTAAAGTGCAGCTTTTCTGATCAGATAGAATAATGAAGGCAACTGACATTAGAGGGCTCTTACTAGTTTCAGAAGTATTTTTCACCCCACACGTTAGATACAAGTATACATTTTCTTTCCTCCCTAGATGGACCTCCAGTTGTAGCTCATTATGATATGTCTGACACCAACTCTGACCCAGAAGTGGTAAATGTGGACAATTTATTGGCGGCTGCAGTAGTTCAAGAGCACAATAATTCTGTAGGCGGCCAGGACACAGGAGCTACCTGGAGGACCAGCGGGCTTCTAGAGGAGCTGAATGCAGAGGCAGGTTGGTCTTCCCCATTCCCCTTCTCTAACGGTGTAATATGCATGTGTCCTGGAGCTGTTTTCCTTGTAGTGGACCCTGATGAGGAGAACAGGTCATGCCAGAGACATCTGTCATTGAATGATTGGTTGTGACTATCCAGGCTGCCATTTATACCTGAAACAATTTGGATAGCTTGTCATTCATCTTTCCTACTCAGAAGGAAGTACAAATAAGAGCATTTAAGACATTAATTGTAGGTATTGGTAGGTTTCAGTAGGCATATTTCTTGGATTAAAAATGCCCAATATTTGCAAAAATGACCCAGATATGCTCATATTCTTTGGCCAGTTCTTTCTCTCACTTTAATTCTGGGTAGTGACCTTGCAGCTTGGATAGGGAATCGTTGAATCTCTCCCTGTGGGGCTGGCTGTTCATACACAGCGCTGCCGCTGTTTCTTGTGCTTCTTGCTGTGGAGTGACCCTGTTAATTCCTCGTCAGTAAGTTCTCATTTGTCTTTTCTAACCTCTTTCTTTTAGTTTCTGTCTCTGTTAGCTCAGGAAAAAAAATCTCTGTCCCTGTCTTACATTTTTTTAGTTTTGTGATTATTCTTTAAGGTGGTATTTATTCACTAAAAAATCCACTATTACCTTTGAAAAACTTTCACAATACCTCCAAGTCTTCTTCAATATTTTCTTCAAAACTTTCTTTCAACATTCTAATTTAAACCTTGTTTTGTTGTTGTTGTGAAAATACTAACACTGAACATTTAAGAAGAGAAGGGGATTGAGAGACTGCTTATGCAGCGTATAATTTCTTTAGTGTTGCTGAAAGATTATAGTTTTCTAGTTAATTTATAAATGCATTGGTTTTATGAGTTAATCTAATAGTTTAATAACTACCTAAAGTTATTTTTATGAAAAATGAGTTTTACAAAAAAAGGAGTTATAGTTTAGAACTTTTTATATTGAGACAGAACTCCATTGATTGTTGTTGTCTTAAATTATTCCTTTCATAATCTTTGATTGGAATTACAGAAAAATCACTTGTTTGTTGACCTGATTGATTTACTGTAGCTAATTTTGGAACTGAACCTGGATTTAGTTTTGATTTTTCTTTTTTTTTTTTGACTGGTAACTGTTGCCTGTTTGTCCTTGGACCAGTTGTTTCTCCTCTGGACTTCAGTTTTTATATGTATAAATCCTTGTTTTGCCCAACAAGTGTCTTTTAAGGATTTATTAATATGTATTAATACAAATACTTTGAAAAGAAGTAATAATGCTTCTGGGTACAGTGGCTCATGTCTGTAATCCCAGCACTTTGGGAGGCCGACGTGGGAGGATCACTTGAGGTCAGGAGTTCAAGACCAGCCTGACCAACATGGTGAAACCCCGTCTCTACTAACAATACAAAAATTAGCTGGACGTGACGGGTGTGGTGGTGGGTGTGGTGGTGGGCGCCTGTAACCTCAGTTGTGGAATTGCTTGAACCTGGGAGGCAGAGGTTGCAGTGAGCTAAGATTGTGCCACTGCACTCCAGCCTGGGTGACAAAACTAGACTGGATCCCCCCAAAAAATAAAAAAGAAGTAATAATGCTTTATATCAGTGGAAAGTAGTTTGGCCACATTTTGTACAATATGTATTTCTAATTTATTTTATTTATTTATTTATTTACTTATTTGAGATGGCGTTTCGCTCTTGTTGCCCAAGCCAGAGTGCAGTGGCGCGATCTCAGCTCACTGCAACCTCCGCCTCCTGGGTTCAAGCGATTCTCCTGCCTCAGGCTCCTGAGTAGCTAGAATTACAGGCGCGCACCACCATGCCTGGCTAATTTTTTGTAGAAATGGGGTTTTACCATGTTAGCCAGGCTGCTCTCGAACTCCTGACCTCAGATGATCTGCCTGCCTTGGCCTCCCAAAGTGCTGGGATTACAGGCGTGAACCACCGCACCCAGCCTTGTAATTTGCATATTAGATGGTTTATCTTTGTTTTTCATCCTTTGGCAATTAAGTCATCCATTCCACTTCAGTTTTATTTCTCTGTTTTCTTAGTCTTGCCATTAAATATAGACCATTTTATATTAAAGTTTTGGGGTAAAAAAATGAATGATTACCAACGTTTTGCTCTCCATATGCAGAATTCTTAATATTAGGTTGAACCATATGGAATTGTTAATATTTGACTTTTTGACCTACAACAGATCAGCCATTTCTTATGACTTGACCGAATAGTGCAAAGTTTGCGGTTTTAAAATATCATTAAAGTTTAGCTTTTGGGATGGCATTCACATTTTCAGATTCAAGTAATTGTTAGCCTGACTATTTAAAAATCACTCTTAGGAAACTACCACCATTCTTTTTAAGAAATAAAACGTGGTAAAAGTATGTGAGGAGGAAAACAACTGTGGCTTCAGATGTTTTCCTTCCCTTTGCCCTTCCCACGCCAAAGCTATCCTAAATTGGATATTTAGTGTGTGGTATTCCTGTGTATTTCTTTATATATTTGTACTACATTTTAAAACTAATTGGTATCACATTGAAGGTAATCATTTGAAATGTGCTTTTTTAGTTAAACATTTTATGAGTTTTGTTGTTGTTATGTGTGGCTCTAGTTCATTCATTTTCCACTGCTATTTAGTATTCCACTATATGAATATATCACAATTTATCCATTCTCTTGTTGGACATTTAGGGTGCTATTTTAAGTGATACTGCTCTTAACATTTCTTTATGTGTTTTTTGGTATATGTATATGATAATTTTTCTAGGATATAATTAATATATATAGAGAGCATTTGTGCATATTGGACTATAAATTTTGTGTAGGTTTCTGTATATCATAGGATGCAGTCACCACTGCTCAGCAGATCCCCATGACATTTTGTTATGAAGCTTATTGGCTCTTTCAAAGGCATTTTTTTTTTCTCTTAAATCTGACAATACTGGTATGTGGGTAATAAATAAAAATAATACTGTAGTCTTGATGTGATTATCATAGTGGAACTCATCTTGTGAAGGTATCTGAATGTGCTTACA
Source organism: Pongo pygmaeus (assembly GCF_028885625.2). Classification (NCBI taxonomy): domain Eukaryota; kingdom Metazoa; phylum Chordata; class Mammalia; order Primates; family Hominidae; genus Pongo; species Pongo pygmaeus. The sequence goes on from NC_072390.2 coordinate 60,913,716, forward strand.
GTGTCTCAATAAAATATTAATAGAATTTATGCTTAGGAGCCAGTTAATAGTTTTGAGACTTGGACTATTAGTCAGATGGTCATTCTTACGGTGTGAGTGTAAGTTAAGATTTTAATGGTTAATCTGGGTCCTGTCTTTCCCCTTCACAACAAAATAACAAGCCTAGTTATTGAACAGACTATTCAGGGGTTCACTTTAATCAACAGCAGCATCTCAACCCAGGTCCACAGCCCCATCCCACTTAGGATCACATAGGTATGCACTAAAGATAGAGTAGGTTGCCTTTTTCCAAGCAATTAGATGATTATCTTGCATCTAAAATATATATTTAGTTTTAGTTTTAACCTAGGCAAAAGACTTGAATCACATGCAGGGGTTAAAAAGTAAGTTGAAATTAGAGAAGCTACTGATCAACAAAAGACCTAAATTTTCCATTTCAATTATTGCCATGTGTTTGCTTCTTTTAAATTGATGCTGGAATTGAACACTGTAGTGGGTGGTTTTGAACCAGTGGCCACTTAGAAACTGCATGCCCTCAGGTAAATTATATAAAGCCTCAGTTTTCCCTATCTACAAAACTGGGGCACAACCTTTATAGTATCTACTCCAAAAGGTTATTGTTACCACTAATGAAATACAGTGTGTTTACTACGGAGGACAGCACATAGTAGGCCCTCAGAAATGCTAACCAGCATTATGTTAATATTAATATGCTGAAGTAGACTGAGTAAGGAAGTGATTAGTGGCTCAATCACTGGATTTCTAATTACTCTCTTGCACTGCAACGAGTTGCTCTTGCTACAAGTACTTCTTAAATTTTGCTAGAGCGTAGAAATTACCCAGTGTGCTTTTAAATATTCACACTCCTAGATTTCTCCTGATGATTCTGTCAATAAATCTGAAATGGTTTCTGGGAATCTCTTTTTAATAATAGCCTCAGGTAACTCTTGTATCCAGCATGTTTAGGAAACTGTATTAATATATCTGAAAATGGCTTCATTTTTGTTGCTAGTAAGCGCTCACTGCAAACATAAATGTAGTTGGGGCAAAAAGAAGCAGAAGTCTTGGTGAGGAAGGCTTATAGGTGTGGTAAACTGAACTTATTTAGGATTTTTTTCCCTGGGAAGTTAAAACTTTAAATACCTTATCTTTTCCATCAGCCTTCTTGTCAAGAAGGTAGGCTCTGAGCATTTTCCCCATCCTTACAATAGGAGTGGTAATCTTGATTTGTCCCTAACATGGTGGCAGTACAGAGAAATGAATCCTGGGTTTCCTGTTCCTAGTGTAGGGTTTTTAATAATTAGACCAGAATGGCCATGTTTCTGAATCAGTATAGTGAAGGAGGTGAAGTATGGTCATGTTCTTCATGTTTATCTGCATCAAATTGATGGTAAGATTTTAGATTTTTTTTTTTTTTTTTTTTTTTTTTTTTTTTTAGAGGGAGTCTCCAGTCACCCAGGCTGGAGTACAGTGGCACATTCTGGGCTCACTGCAACCTCTGCCTCCTGGGTTCAAGTAATTTTCGTGCCTCAGCCTCCCAAGTAGCTGGGATTACACGTGTGTGCCACCACACCTGGCTAATTTTTGTATTTTTAGTAGAGACAGGGTTTACCATGTTGGCCAGACTGATCTCGAACTCCTGACCTACAGTGATCCGCCTGTCTTGGCCTCCCGAAGTGCTAAAATTACAGGCATGAGCCACCACACCCAGCCAGATTTTAGATTGTTGACCTCTTCCTTCACTCTTTTTTTTTTTTTGGAGACGGATTCCAGCTCTGTCGCTCAGGCTGGATGCGGTGGCAATCTCCGCTCATTGCAGCCTCTGCCTCCTCATTCAAGTGATTCTCCTGCCTCAGCCTATCCAGTAGCTGGGATTGCAGGTACCCGTCACTACGCCCAGTTAATTTTTTTGTATTTTTAGTAGAGACGGGGTTTCACTGTGATGGCCAGGCTGGTCTCGCCCTCCTGATCTAAAGTGATCTGCCCATCTCTGCATCTCAAAGTGCTGGAATTTCAGGCGTGAGCTACCATGCCCAGCCCTCTTCCTTCACTTTTTAAGGTTGTTTAACATGCTCATTAAGGAACTAAAAGTAGGCTGGGTGCTGTGGCTCATGCCTATAATCCTGGCATTTTGGGAGTCCGAGGCGGGCAGATCACGAGGTCAGGAGTTCGAGACCAGCCTGTCCAATATGGTGAAACCCCGTCTGTACTAAAAAAATACAAAAATTAGCCAGGCATGGTGGCATGGGCTCCTGTAGTCCCAGCTACTCGGGAGGCTGAGGCAGGAGAATTGCTTGATCCCGGCAGGTGGAGGTTGCAGTGAGCCGAGATTGTGCCACCTCTCTCCAGCCTGGGTGACAGAGTGAGACTCTGTCTCAATTAAAAAAAAAAAAAAAAAGAACTAAAAGTAGTAATTTGCTGTTTTTAAAGCTAAATGAGTAGTGACTTAAGATGTTAATTTTTTTTTTTTAATGCCTAGCATGCGACTGTCATACAGTATGTAGTATTTCTCTTCAGTGTGTTGCAAAGCTCCGGCCTAGTTCTTACCCAATGGATTTACAGTTTAAAAAGTAGCTGGATTATTTCCTTTAAAGACAGAAAGAAACTGTTTTCCATGATAATTTGGTTACTACTTTTTCTGTGCTTCTTTTTCTTACCCTATTTTGGTAACTACCTTATCTTGGTAACTTTTTCTTACCCTTTCTTGTTGAAAAGGTCTGTAGTGGGAGGACAAAATTTAGAATTTTCTCATATAGTGAAAGAAGTTATCTTTCCAAAGACCTACACAGGCAGAGACCTACACAGAGACAGCCAGCTGTCACAATAGCTAAATATAAGTGCTCTGCTTTATTTTCAGTTTAATATATGGTAATTGTGGTATTTACATTTTTCTCTACAGGGCTTGTTCTTGTCTTAGAACTGGAAAAGATTAGTACCACTGACAGTATTTGAAGAACCTCATAGCATCTTTGGCTCACTTTTCTGTATGCTTTAGGCACTGTTCTGCCATTGGAATCCTGTGAAGTCCTCCATGGGGGGTGAGGCGAGGTGGGGAGGGGCAGAGCGGAAAAGGCCCAAAGGCCAGAGAATGTCAGGTTCTGTACTGGAGCTCCCAAAGGAATGTGTGGCATGCTGAAGAGGGTTACAGTGACAGAAAAGGACTAATGGTCCTGGCTCTGAAATAGAAGAGGGAAGAGGCAGAGGCATCCCAGAATGCCTTTGGTGTCTCTTGTAGAGCACGGCATCTCATTGCCTTGGTGTGGGTCCTAGCTGATTTGTTTTCTGTGTGGCACAATTTATCTAAGGCTCTGACAGGAAATTTGGCAAATGTCTCACACTATTAGTCTAGGAGTTCTTAACATTCACCAGGCAGTCTATATTTAGCACCCCCATCACTTTCTCATGCCTCTTATTTTATCTTGCATTAGTATTTTGACCAAGCATTACAGATCAGAGCAGACCCCAGGCCAGGGCCTATAAGAGCAGACCCTAGGCTAGGCGCGGAGGCTCACACCTGTAATCCCAGCACTTTGGGAGGCCGAGGCGGTTAGATTACCTGAGGTCAGGAGTTCGAGACCAGCCTTACCAACATGGCCAAACCCCGTCTCTACTAAAATACAAAATTAGCCTGGTGTGGTGGTGCATGCCTGTAATCCCACCTACTCAGGAGGCTGAGGTGGGAGAATAGCTTGAACCTGGGAGATGGAGGTTGCAGTGAGCTGAGATCACATCTTTGTACTCCAGCCTGAGCAACAAGAGCAAAACTCCATTTCAGAAAAAAAAAAAAAAAAAAAAAAGCAGACCCCAATTTTAAGTGACCAGTTTTAGCATATCATCTGGGTTTTGTAACCATGTTAAATACCAGCAGGTTTGGATTGCAGTTTTTATGGCAAAAATTGCACTGCCAGAATTGTTTGGATTATCTAACAATGTGGAAGGAATATTACTAGTTTCTAGATCCATAATGAATGAATAAAGTTAGAAGAATCTGAAATATTGGTGATGGTACCTTGTTTTTTTTTTTTTAAAGACAGTATAAAATTAACAAAAGTAGCATAGTAACTTTTCATTTCATGAAAAATAAAGTGATGACATTTCTAGCTCTGGAATAAGGCTATTGGAGGTAGTAAGGTGAGGATGGCGGGGTCCTAGTCAGTGAAGACTGGTTATTCAGAAATATTGACGACAGATATTTCACAAAACATTCCTGCTAGAGAGAGTAGAATTATAAATTAGAACGATGGTTATAGGAACCGGGCAAAGAGATACTAAGAATTAACTAATTCCATCATATTCTTGTTGTATTTTCTTAATTACCATTGTTTAAAAGCATTGAGTGATCAAGGAGGAAGAGTTTGGTTATAGTGACCCTGCCTGTCTACAGTCTGCCTTTTTAATTTGGTTTAATTAATTTCATTTATTTATTTTTAGGATCCCAACAGGCTGAACCCCTTACTGTGAGTCTGCCACAAGTGGCTTTTAGTACCTTTTGGAGCTCAGCTCCTTGCTTGCTTGCTTATTGATTGATTGAGATGGCATCTCGCTCTGTCATCCTGGCTGGAGTGCAGTGGTGTAATTCAGCTCACTGCAATCTCGGCCTCCTGGATTCAAGCACTTCTTCTGCCTCAGCCTTCTGAGTAGCTGGGACTACAGGGGCGTACCACCATACCTGCCTAATTTTTGTATTTTTAGTAGAGACGGGGTTTTGCCATGTTGGCCAGGCTTGGTCTCAAACACCCGACCTCAAGTGATCTGCCTGCCTCGGCCTCCTAAGTGCTGGGATTACAGGTGTGAGCCATGGAGCCCAGCCCAGCTTCTTGCTTCTTAGTGAGTAGGCACAGACAGTTTTGAGGTGGTTTTTCCCATAAATAATGAGTATTCATGATAGCAGGACTTGTAAGTAGAGAGAGACTAACACAGGTGCTGGGACTGTTTCATGAATGAGTAACAGTCATGGAGTCAGTAGATGGCAGTGAAACGGTAACCTCCTGGAAGACACTGCCTGCTGGTGTTGGTACATGAGGATGGAGATGGAGTAATTTGTAAGTGATCTGCATCCCAGCATTGGGGGTTAAGAGCAGCTTCCTCTTCAGAAGACTGCAGGGGAGACAATGTCTTCAGGAACGTCAGTCAGGTTTCCACAAGGAGATGGAGAGAAAGTTCAGTGTATTTTACCATGGAGTTGGCATTCCAGAAGGCAGTGGTAAAGTTGTAGGAGGGTGAGCAGTGGGTGGCTGGCGCAAAGGAAGACAACAGAGTTGGGGATAAGATGGCAAAAAATGGATGATCCCAGGTGCTTGTATTTTGTAGGTAGCTAAGAGGGTGAAAGTATAGTGTTTTACTTCTCATAACCACTGGTTTTCCTTCTGCCCCTCCTTACTGCTTTTTCCTTTTCCACTTTTCTATACTCTTTGTGTTTTTGTTTGTTTGTTTGTTTTTTTGAGATGGAGTCTTGCTCTGTCGCCAGGGTGGAGTGCAGAGGCATGATCTTGGCTCACTACTGAAACCTCCGCCAGCTGGGTTCAAGCGATTCTCCTGCCTTAGCCTCCGGAGTAGCTGGGACTACAGGCATGTGCCGCCACACCCAGCTAATTTTTGTATTTTTAGTAGAGATGGGGTTTCACCATGTTGGCTAGGATGGTCTCTATCTCTTGACCTTATGATCTACCTGCCTTGGCCTCCCAAAGTGGTGGGATTACAGGCGTGAGCCACTGCGCCTGGCCTCTATACTCTTACGCAGCTACTTCCACCACACTGCTTTTCTACTTCATTGGACCAATCCCCCATCCCTTTATCAGTCCTCTCCCAGCTTCATGTCCTTCCCTATCAAGCCTATATAGGCCCAGCTGTCCTTTGCCAATGTCACTTGTAGAGTTGAATTTCCTGTTATACTTACCTGGCAGAGTCTGATCCCTGGATGCACACTTTGAGCCTATATCCACCCTGCTAAGCATAGCTGGAGAAAATCACTTTGTTACAGAGTTAAAGGTTGCCTTAATTTCCTAGTCTGCAGCTTCATCCAGGCTCTCAGCGCTTCCCAGAAACTCCCCCTTTTCCTTAGGCAGCATTCTTTTTTTTTATTTTTTTTGAGACGGAGTCTTGCTCTGTCACCCAGGCTGGAGTGCAGTGGCACCATCTCAGCTCACTGCAAGCTCTGCCTCCCGGGTTCACGCCATTCTCCTGCCTCAGCCTCCTGAGCAGCTGGGACTACAGGTGCCTGCCACCATGCCCGGCTAATTTTTTTTTTTGTATTTTTAGTAGAGATGAGGTTTCACTGTGTTAGTCAGGATGGTCTCAATCTCCTGACCTCGTGATCCACCCACCTCGGCCTCCCAAAGTGCTGGGATTACAGGCGTGAGCCACCGCGCCTGGCCTTGCGTTCTTTCTTAGTAGTGGCTACTTCGCTTTTCTGCACCTGCCCACACCTACTCTCTGCAGATGGCCTTGCCACATTCTTCAAAATCCAGATTACCTCAGCTTTCTGCTGTCAAACCTATTCTCTGCCCTTTTGGAATATGAACAGGTCTCTCTCATTGTTAAAAACTATATATATACACATATATACATACAACATACATACATACATGCACCCCTCCCTCAAGCCCATATTCCTTACTCAGTACCATCCTATCTCCTTTTCCTCCATAGCCAAACTTCTTAAACTGTGTTTGCTCTTCCTTCCCTTTCATTATTCTTCAGATTGCTTTGCTATATTGGCTTTCTCCCAGGCTGGAGTACAGTGGTGCAATCATGGCACACTGCAGCCTTGACCCCCTGGGCTCAAGCAATCCTCCTGTCTCAGTTTCCCGTGTTGCTGAGTCTATAGTTGCACACCACCACGCCTAATTCCCTGCCCCCCCCCCCCCCGCCCCACGCCATCTCTTAATTATTTATGTTCATCAATACTTGGGTTGTGTTTTCTAGACCACTTTTACTCTTCAGGACGATCTTTATTCTCTCACCTGTTGCTGAGGATTTAACAAGTCTGTATTTCCTCTTTAGACCTCTGACCTGAGCTTTAGAACAGTACCGATTGTACCGTTGACTGTCATCTGCTGACTCTATGATAGTTTCACTCATTTATGAAACATTCCTGGCACCTGTCTTAGTCTGTCTCTGCTTGCAAGTCCTGCTATCATGAACACTCATTATTTATGTGAAAACTTAAGTTATGTGAACTGCTTATTGGACATATTAAAGGCACATTATCATCATGCCCTAAGCAACCACCCTCAGCTTTTATTAGTGCACTGAATGGCACTGTAACTCTATCCATTTACCTAAGTCAGAAACCTAAGCATCATTTTTGACTTTCTATGTTCTTTCATTTGCCTAATTCCCAACATGACTAACCTTCCATTCGTACACACACTCACAGTATTTTCCATTGTTTTTTTTCCTACTTCAGCCACAGTCATTTCTCACCCAGGAAGCTGCAGCAGTCTAACTGGTTTTGTTGCCTCCAGTATTTCCTGTCCTGCTTGCTATCAGTTTCATTTCTATACTCTGAAAGGAAATTCTTTAAAATGCAAAACCAGATGACGTCACCCCTCTGCTTACCCTCTGCTTAAATCGTTCAGTGGCTTCCTACTTCTCAAAACTAAGTCCAGACAGCTTACCATGATCTGACCTGCTGACTTTGGTAGCCTTGTTTCTTATTACTCTTTTGACTGTTACCCTCAAATCTCACCAAACTTTTATACCTTAAAGGACAACAGAATGTTCTGTATGCCACTTCCCCTCACCTGTGCCCACTCTTTCTTGAGAACCTAGCTTCCCTGATCACCCTCAACTCTGGTGAATGTTCCCTATCAGAGCAGTTTTCAAGCCATGGTGCGATAGACTGCTTTTTGTTATCTCTGCATATATCGCAGGTTCATTGAGGGTTGAGACTATGCCTGCCTTGTTCCCCATAGTATTTCTGGCACTTAGCACAGTGCATAGCATGTCACAAGTATTTATTGTAGGTACAAACAAATAAACAGTAAAGACTGTTTGAATTATTGAATATGGAAAAGATGAAGGCTATAAAGAAGAGTCTGTGATTTTGTATTCTTCCTTAGCAGTACAGTTGGAACGGTGTGCATGAGGATAGCCAAAACTAAAACATTGAAGTAGAAATTGGATGAAGACTTGGCCACAAGCAAGGTATTGCGGATCAGAGCAAGAATCTAGGTTTACGAAAGCAAGACTTAACCAATTCCATTTAAGCAGCCTCCCTAGATTTAATAAAACAGAGTTTTATCTGGTGAATGCCACCTTTTGTGTGCTTATAGGGTCCAGATATGTGCCCACTGCCAGTGCCACATAATCTGGATTACAAACCCACACAAACTGTGATATATAATCTCAATCACTGGTTTAGCTAGGAGCCATTCTAAGCATTAAAAATTTTTCACAATATGCATCATTTTCAGTTGAAGAATAAAAGGTAAAAATAGTACTGAAGAATTATGAAAAAGACCCACAGTCATATTCAAACTTGATTATTTTCACAGCTTTACTCAGAATCTAATATATTCATAGTGTTATGTGTAATACTTTATACGTTCGTATACATTTTTCCAAGTTGCTACATAGCACTGTAATGAATATCTTTGGATATAACATTTTGCTTATTTAAAGGCTAAAGAGTAAATTATTAGGGGTGGGTTTACAGGGTCAGAAGGTATAAAAATTGTAAGCCTTGGTTTGAGACTGTCTGTAGCTTCCAAAAGGTTTACACTCAAGGGTGACAGGAGTATGAAAGTACAGGATTTGGCCAGGTGCGGTGGCTTATGCCTGTAATCCCAGCACTTTGGGGAGGCCAAGGTGGGCAGATCACCTGAGGCCAGGAGTTTGAGACCAGCCGGGCCAACGTGACGAAACCCCATCTCTACTAAAATTACAAAAAATTAGCCAGGTGTGGTAGCGGGCGCCTGTAATGCCAGCTACTCGGGAGGTTGAGCCAGGAGAATTGCTTGAACCCGGGAGGCAGAGACTGCAGTGAGCTGAGATAGCGCCATTGCACTCTAGCCTGGGTAACAGAGCGAGACTCCATCTCAAAAAAAAAAAGGTACAAGATATCTCAATAACCTTGAAGCACTGGGTTGAGTAAAGGGAGAAGAGCGTTGTATGTAAAATTTTCTTTTCTTTTTTTTTTCTGAGACAATCTCCCTCTGTCGCCTGGCTGGAGCGCAGTGGCGCGATCTTGGCTCACTGAAACCTCCGCTTCCTGGGTTCAAGCAATTCTCTATCCTCAGCCTCCTGAGTAGCTGGGACTACAGGCACGCCACCATGCCCAGCTAATTTTTGTATTTTTAGTAGAGACAGGGTTTCAACCGTGTTGGCCAGGATGGTCTCGATCTCTTGACCTTGTGATCCGCCCACCTTGGCCTCCCAAAGTGTTGGGATTACAGGCGTGAGCTAAAATTTTATTTTCTTTACATTGGTTTAGTTTAGATTAGGTGTTGTGTAGATTTTTTTTTTAAATATGGGAAATAATTTTGTATCAGATCACAATATATTTAAATAAAAATACCCTTTAGAGAGGAAATGAGAATTTGTACTCATTACAACTGTTTATTTTGTGTTAACTCCTAGGTATTCTAAAATTCACCCTTTTAAATCAGAACATTCAAGAGCTGGTACATAGGCCGAATTATTTTAGCTCTTGCTAGAATTGTTTTTAGAGCCATGTACTTTGATGCCATGCCATTAGCCATTATTGTGAGTTCTGTGAAGCTCATGTTTTCTGTGACGTTGGAGAATGTGTTTTATTGCATCATATAATACATGCTTTGGGAAGACTCTTGTAAAGAAGTCCTTACATCCTCCAGTGCCACAAACTGTTATGTTTTTCCAGAGTGTGTGGTTTGTTTCTAAGGAGAACTCTCAGCAATGTACAAGTTACATTTCAGTTGCTCAGAGCCAAAATTGTGATTTACCTCCAGCCTTCCTTTTTAGATGTAGTTTTGGGTCAGATTTTGTCAAATCTATGGTTCTTTAGAGAGGACATATGCTAAATCTTTCACAAAGCATCTCAGTGTAAATGTGGTATTAGTGATTACTTCTATTATTCTGTATGTGCCTTTGGGCTTTTCTGGTTTAGAGTTTGGTTCTATTAAAATGATAAGCAGTAGAGAGCCCCACTGCCTTCTAGGTGGTTATGCAGGTCGTTTAAAAGCTGACTGGAGTTGAATGCAAAAAGCATTACAGCATAAAATGTATAGAGTTTGTTATGGTTTAGGTAGACAGATATAGGTATTTACCAAAGCATTTAAATTTTTTTATCCTAAGGAGTAGCAAGTGAGAGACTTTGAGTTCATACTTCTGTGTATTGCCATGTTGTTTGAATATACATCATGAGCATATATTCTGTTTATTTTTTGAACAAAGAACACTGCCCCAGCTTATTTGACAGTTTTGCTGTGGCAGGCTCTCACAGGGTGATTCTGTTTCTGTGACTAAACCTAGATGACAAATCTGTCAATGAGTTGTTTCCACTGTTTGTGAGGAATAAAATTATAGTGCTTGTTTTTTTTCCTCCCCTTCTCTCTCAGGTCATTTGGATCCAGGATTCCTAGCAAGTGATAAAACATCTGCTGGCAATGCGCCACTCAATGAAGAAATTAACATTGCCTCTTCAGATAGTGAAGTAGAGATTGTGGGAGTTCAGGAACATGCAAGGTAGGATACTAATTGGAGTAGTCTGATATTTTAAGTTACAAATTGTATTTTAACCAGAAAACAAGTTAAAAGAAAATGGTAGACTTTATGGCATAGCTGACATGAATGAATGGTGGGAGCTCTTGGTTTTGTTTGGTTTAAGAAATACTTTTTGTTTAGACATGATATGAGCCTTAGAGTGTGTTATATATTGTCTCATATCAAGGACATTTCAACCATACATGTCTGTGAACTAGAGCTGATGTTTTTTTCTTTTGAGCAAATGTTTAGTTAGCTTGACAGACTTTTCATTTAAGGCAGAAGTATCACTGTACTTTTTTCTCTCATGTTTATACTTTCTTGCCTTTCACTTTCCCTGGAAATACACTGGGAGCAAACAGTTGGGAAACATGCATCTGACATCATGCCTTTTTGATTGGTTTCCTAGAGCAACTCTCCTTGTCTTTCATTAGAAGCAAACTTGCAAGTTATTTTGGTCTGTTTTTACAGAGTGTATTTCTAGTAATGCTCATATAACTAAGGGAGTCTTGTTTCTTAGGATTAAAAAAAAAACCCACAAGACATCAAGTTGGTGTGTAGCATTATAAACATAATTTTATGAATTTTGGCATTCGTTAAGGTAGGGGTCAGCAAACTGTGGCCCATAGGCCAATTCTGGCCTGCTGCCTGTTTTAGTCTGGGCTGTGAGCTAAGAATGATTTTTACCTTTTTAGGTGACTGGTGGAAAAAAAAATCAAATGAAAAATGATACTTTGTGACTTGTGAAAATTACAGGAATTAAAATTTTAGTCTATAAATAAAGTTTTATTTTAACAACTGTGCTTGTTCATTTTATATATAATCATCGATGTCTTTTTGTGCACTCCACTGGCAAAGTTGAATCATTTCAACAAAGATTATATGTCCTCCCCAAAGCCTAAGATATGTACTGTCTGAAAAGTCAGTACCTTTGCAGAAAACATTTGCTGACTCCTGCTTTACGGTATGTTCATAATAATTGGTTCCAGCCCTTTCAGCGATATTCTTCTGAAACATTCTGGAACATCCTCTCCCCACCTCCCCTGCCGCACATGCACACACCCACCCACCTCCCAAAATTTAGACTTTAGAACTTGTGTATTTTGTATAAATCAAACAACTTTTCTCCCATGCCACAAGAGTGAAGTTGTGATTTTCTGGTAAATAGGTATATAACATAGTGTATTCATTACTTGGCTCTTTGATCTGATTTTACTCTGGTTACCCAGGTAATAAAACACATTTGCCAGCATTTCTTCTGTCTCTTATACAAAAGACAAACTTAAAAGTATAGAGTGGAGATGAAATACAGATACATGTACGTTAAGGGTATCTTTTTCTAGAGAGATCTAAGTATACTTTGAGAACATTTTTCAGTCAAATAATTGGAACTTTAAGGATGTAGAGTTAATTTGTAGTTTAACATGCCGTCTCCCCAAAAGTGGCCAATTCTGGCTTTTTCAGAACTAGTCTTTTCCTAGCACTTCATCCTCTATTCTGTATTTATACCTTCCGTATTTATTCTGTAAGTATGCCTGTAAGGCTGCTTCATTTTTTCTTTTTCTTTTTCTTTTCTTTTTTTTTTTTTTTTGAGATGGAGTTTCACTCTTGTTGCCCAGGCTGGAGTGCAGTGGCACGATCTTGGCTCACTGCAACCTCCACCTCCCAGGTTCAAGCGATTCTCCTGTCTCAGGCCCCCGAGTAGCTGGGATTACAGGCATGTGCCGCCATGCTCCGCTAATTTTGTATTTTTAGTTGAGATGGTGTTTCTCCATGTTAGTCAGGCTGGTCGTGAACTCCTGACCTCAGGTGATCCACCCACCTCGGCCTCCCGAAGTGCTGGGATCACAGGCATAAGCCACCGTGCCTGGCCTCTTTTTCTTTTTTTTTTTTAATGATTATTCTCCCTATTCTGGTGGAAGGAATTTTTATTTTTCAGTCTTTCCTTTACTCTTTGTTTTCTGCCTTAATTACAAATTTTTTCCTATTAAATTCCCTTCCATTTTTCCATTTTTCTATTTAGGCCGACTTACCTACCAGATGAGAAAGCTAGAACTACTGATTTCTTCCTTTACATCAGCATATTTTTGTCTTTGGTTTATTTCACCATTGTTGCTTATGATATAAATTATCCTTTTAAGCCCCATGTCAGGATCTTTCTAGACTATTGTATTTTTAAATTTTAGGGTTCCTACTATGATACCGTGCCCATTGACAGGTCAGTGTGGGTGAATTATCTTCAGATGTGCCAGGGACATATTATTCATTCACCAACTTCTTTTTGAGTTACATTTCAAATTTTAATTCATTGTACTTATGTGTTCCTACTTAAATAGGGAAGGAATAGGTAGTAACCTGTACTGTTTGTCTAGTCTCTTACTCTGTGCTAAGACATATCACTTAGTCAAGTTCTCTATTAATTTCTAACTCATCTCCCTTTTTATTGTTTGCTTATGCCTAGAAATGAACCACACTTATTTTTAGCTTCTTTGTTCAATGTTTCTTCATCATTAAATGTTTATCTTCTTTTTCTAAAAAAAATAATATTTTTGTATCTGGAGTTATCATTATATTTCTATTAAAACCTGGAAATTTAAATTCTCAGTTCTCCCCACCCCTAACACACACAATCTCTATTCTACACTTGAACAAAGTGACTTTGTCTACATTTTAAATAACGTTACATTATTTACAAGGATTTTTTCTTACAGGCTCTGAAGCATAAAGCTGTGTTTTATTCTTACTCATTGGTTTGAATCCTGGGAAATCGTATCTTGTAGGTGACATCCATTTTAAAACCTCAGTGGTGGTTAAAATTGTCCATATAATGGAATGTAGAATTTACAGATTCTTTGGGGTACTTTTCACTGACTCCTTTATTATTTTGTGAGGGTGTCTTTTATATTGATCTTGGGTCTAGGACTGAGTCTTTCTGATGTTTTTTTCCCCCGGCAGCTTCTGTATCAGTAGGCTGATAATCTTTCAAACATTGGGATTAAAAAGCTGAGAAGCAAGTAGGAGAAGAGGCTTTCTTGTTGGTTGCTTCAGAGTTGCCCCTTGGCTGCCTGTATCTCATCTGGAATTTATTTCTTTTACGGGTCTAGGGTTGCAGTTATGAAGTATTGATGTGCTTCTGGCAGGGTTATCGCTTGGAAAAAGGTTTTAGGTTTTGATCCACATCTTTTTGTTCTCATTTGATTTGCATGTATAGAGCAGATGTTTTGTTTGGATTTAGTTGTCCTGTTCTTATTTTTTCTTTTCATATTCTACGTTGTTGTTGGGTTTTTAAGAGTTTTTAAGAACTCAGATTTGGTCCTTGAGTTGTTCTCTGGAATTGTGGCTGCCCTGACTTGTGTTGGGTGCCATTTTTCCATATTGGAAGCGTTTTGTTTGGCCTTTGCACTCAGTAATTCGAGTTATGATATGCCTCCCCCCCTCCTTTTTTGATAGTTATTTTTCTTTTCTTGCATGCTAATATCTTCCCCTATTCTTTTATTTTAGATTTTGATGTATTCATTTCTCTTTTGTGTATCTTCTAGTCCTAGACTAGAAAGCATGCTTTCTGAGCTAATGGTTGAACGCATATTTTATGATTGCCTTGTATTGCTGTGTTGAACTCCTGGTTACCTAAATGTTATTTCCAGATGTTAATTTTTGGACAGTCCAGTTTCACAGATGCTCTTTGCTAGTGAGATGGAGACTTTCCCAGCATCTCTAGGTCTTCTGTGCCCACTTAATTTTGCCAAAACTTTTAATTTACGAACCTCAGGCCAATAATTTTTTTTTGTCTTTGGTCCTGTTGTTTTTTCCTTCTACCGACCTCATTGGTAATTGCTGTAGGAAGATGAATACATATAGCACAGATCTGTATGTTATGGAACTGTGTCGGAACAGTTCCTTTTGGTACCTGTTCTGAGGTCCTCATTCTAGTCTGTTAATCCTGTGATCATTGGTGTTAATGTTGAGTTATTCCTTAGCAAAGTAATTGGTGTAGGAAGCTGTATTTGAGACTCATGGCTTCATAGGAGCAGTTGCAAATTTTTTTTTTTTTGAGATGGAGTCTCACTCTGTCCTCCAGGCTGGAGTGCAGTGGCGCGATTTCGGCTCACTGCAACCTCCGCCTCCTGGGTTCAAGCAATTCTGCCTCAGCCTCCCAAGTAGCTGGGACTATAGGTGCATGCCGCCATGCCTGGCTAATTTTTTGTATTTTAGTAGAGACGGGGTTTCACCGTGTTGCCCAGGCTGGTCGCGAACTCCTGAGCTCAGGCGATCTGCCCGCCTCGGCCTCCCAAAGTGCTGGGATTACAGGCGTGAGCCACCATGCCCAGGCCTGTTGCTAATATTAACTCCAAAAAAACTAGTGAGACAGATGAGTGTTCCCCTACAATCACAAGGATTCATTTCCTCTTCAGTTAGGAAAAAGAAGTAGAAATGTTATCTAAGAGGTCACCTTCAGGCTGTCTGTAAATGAGAGTAAAAATGATTAATTTTAATGTTGTTTTCTTAGAATAGTAAGCTAACTATATCAAAAGTTGACCGTCAGAGCCTGCTGTGTGTGTGTGTGTGTGTGCGCGTGCGCGCATGTGTGCATACGCACACTTCATTTCCACTGTGCAGCCTTTCTATTGATATTAGTGTATGAAGAACAGGAAATTATTCTATCAAACCATATTGTTTATAATGCATTTTTTCCTAACATTTTGGGAAGCGAGACCCAAGCATTTTCTTGGTTATAAAATGCAAAATATGGCTCTAGGTTGTGTTTCATACCTGTCGCCAATTGTATGCAGGTTAAACGCTTTGTGAGAACAAAGCCTGTATCTGCACTAATACAGATTAGTAATACAGTTGATTGGACCAATTAAAAACCAGCTGAGTATGTTCCTACCTCATGTCTTTCATGATACAGAAAAAGCATATGTGATAATACATGAAACTCTTTATTTTTTTATGTTGCCTCACAAAATTTCAGGCCTCTTGCATCCATTATAGGACCACTCCAGAGGCTTAACAACCATTGTGCTCCCTCTTTCTCCTGAATTTTTTTCCCTATCTGGTATAAATTTTTGTGTAATGTATATTGTCTTATAAAATAGTTGAAATATTTCTCTAGCACCCTTCCGTTTACTAGATTGACTGTTTTTTCCCTCTGTAGTTAAAAGAAAAATGTGTTAAAAGCCTTGTTCTGTCCTCATTCATCTCCTAACTCCCATTTTATTCAGTGTGTTTGAGATCATTAAAGTAAATAATTTTTGTGAATATTTTATTGGCTAATAACACATGCAGATAACTAATAACGTACCTTTAATTTTTGCAAACTGCTTATACCCAAGTAACAAGCACTCAGATCAGAACACAGAAGTCACTCTGAGCTGTCTTTCTTTTTTTTTTTTTTTGAGACAGAGTCTCGTTCTGTCACCCAGGCTGGAGTGCAGTGGCGCGATCTCGGCTCACTGCAACCTCTGCCTCCTGGGTTCAAGTGATTCTCCTGCCTTAGCCTCCCGAGTAGCTGGGACTACAGGCGCATGCCACCGTGCCTGGCTCATTTTTGTATTTTTAGTAGAGACGGGGTTTCACCGTGTTAGCCAGGCTGGTCTTGATTTCCTGAGCCCATGATCTGCCTGCCTTGGCCTCCCAAAGTGCTGGGATTACAGACGTGAGCCACCGCACCCAGCTACTCTGTACTACTTTCTAATTACAACCTCCCCCTTCTCTTTTCCCCTGTAACTACTATCTTGACTTTTATTTTTTTATTTTTATTTTTTGAGACCAAGGCTCAGCCACCCAGGCTGGAGTGCAGTGGCATGATCTCTGTTCACTGCAGCCTCGACCGCCAAGGCTCAAGCCATCCTCCCACCTCAGCCTTCCAAGTAGCTGGGACTATGGGTGCCCACTACCCCACCCAGCTACTGTGTGTATGTGTGTGTGTGTGTGTGCGTGTGTGTGTGTGTGTGTTTGATAGAGATGGGGTTTCACCATGGTGCCCAGGCTGGTCTCGAACTTGTGAGCTCAAGTGGTCCTCCCGTCTCACCCTTCCAAAGTGCTGGGATTACAGTCGTGATCCACTGTGCCAGCCTATTCTGACTTTTAATGATAGTTTTGCCTGTTTTTGAACAAATCTTAAAGTCACTGTTGAGCTTGGAGGACACCTTAAAATCTTCCTTAACATTCCCGACAGATGCCTCAGCAATTACTTGAGTGCTTAAAAGGCAATTGATTCCATTTCTTAGTGGCTTTGTTCTATAGCAATGATTATCTGAAACTTGCCTTCTAGAAACTGATTCATGGTTCTTAGCATGCGCTCAATGGTTTTGCCTCGAGCATGAAATAGTACCTTTCATGGTGGCTTCCGCCTCACAGTGATTCTCCCTTTGGGAATTCCATGTACAACTATTAATAATTAGAGTTAGTAAAGCTTTTGACCAAAGATAGTATCATCACATTCTCCAGATAATCTAAAATTTTGAAGTAGGAGAAATAGAGAGGGTTAGGGGTTGTTCCATCATCTTAAGCTCTTTGAGGTGCCCAGTGTCCTACTAATAAATTCTCTTCATTGTTTAAAGTAGCCTAAGCTGGTTTTTGGTAACTGGAACCATTTGTAACATAACTTCAGAAGTGATCTATTTTTAGGTAGTTGAAGTGCCATGTCTCCTATTCTGTCTCCTTCAGCCATTCCTCAGTAGAAAATAAGGTCTCTAAACCTCTCACTCTCCTAGTTCTTTTCCTATGCCAGACACTTTCTAAACTCTTCTTTGCCGCTTATTGAATGGCCCTGGGAACCAGGCAGTGCTTCTTTCAGTCAAACATGATGTAGTAACTTCAGGTATAGCCTGAAGAAGGCATTATTATTCAGTGGAAAATAAACCCTTGAGTGGAGACCTGATTTTACTCCAGTTCTATACTTAACTTGTTTAAGAGCCTTTTGGCCTAGGTTTTTTCTTCTGTATAATAAACAGATTAGATCAGATTTTTTAAAAAGCCACTGCCTGATGTTACATTGTATGATTACTTAGTGAGCAATACAGATAAACAATTGGGACTATATACTTCTTTTACTTCGGAGATATTTTTAGAAATTCTGCCAAAGATTACATTGACTCTCTTCGCCACTCGTTGCCTGAATTCTTACCAGGTTTCTAGCCAGCTTGACTTCAATTAGTGCTTGTACAGGTGAGCTTTTGAATTGCAAGTAAGTTTATACTTCTAAATTGTTAGTTTGGGCCTATCTTTGTACTCTGATGATTCTCATTGTGTTTTGCTGCACCCAATTTAATACACACATCTGTAAAGCAACAACATGATATGGAAAGCGTTGGACCCAAAATGAGACCTGTCTTCCTTGGCCTATCACTTTTAAGCATTGTGACTCTGAGCAAATCATGTAACCTGTTTAAGCCTCAGTTTCCCTCTGTAGAGTGAGGATAGTAAATTCCATGCTTACCTCATAGGTCTGTCAGAATTGTCCAATGAGATAATATATGTGAAACTGCTTAGTAAACGTAGTGTTCTGTTGGCCTTCAGTCATCAAAACCATTTCTATAAATGTTGAATCAACTCCTTTGGCTGACATTTTTCCATGACTACATGGTCACTTAATATGAATTTATATAATGGGTTGAACAGATGTGAATTAGACATTGGGCTTTATGTCCCTTATTTTAATGCCCCTATTTATTTCACTAGCTAATCTTTGAAAAGGTAGTAGCCTCTGGGTTAGTAACTACATAGCCCATCTCTGGACAGGTGACGGGCTTCTGGTACTGTAACAAATTTGCGTTCTGCCCTCTGCTCTGGCCCTGAGAGATCTGTTCTTAGGAATTTTTCTTAGTAAGGGAGAAGTTATCAGGTTAAGCCTTTGTAGGAGTAGGGCATGTTTGCAGGAGCTTAAGGGTCCTTGGGGTAGTTTTGCAACTGAATCTTGTCCATTGTTACCCTAATGTTCTTTTGAACCTGGTGGTGTAGGTAGCATTAAACCAAAGCTGAAATTCTCAAGTGGCCCAGCATGATTTGTTGCTTACAGATTGTCAAACAGCTGCTCAGGAGCCACTGTGGTAGTTTAGTGACTAGACTCATGCCACTTGTTACTTCTCACATAAGCTACCTGAGGGCTGGTCAGGAAGTTTAGATGAGAGGACATAGCATTGGGCACATGAGTTGCCTGCCTTGGTCTCATTTGAGTCAGAACTTAGTGTTTTGGCCTGGAGGTTCACAATTCTATCATTTGACTGGAATGTGGAATTCAAACTGTCAGTGTTTCTGAAACAATTTTATTTCAGTGAACTCTTGGTGTGACTTGCTAACAAGGCAGTTCTCTCCCTCTGATAGAACCCTTTTAGTGGATCTAAACTGAAGTTTCAGCTGTGTTACTTTCACGGAACCAAATTATAAGCGATTCTGTTAAATTAACCAAGTGCTTCTGTTGTGACCTTCAGGACAAGGGAAATCGATCCTTTATTCATGATCTATTACTTACAGACTTTTAGAAATTTAATCTGTAAAAGGATATTACTGTCACTGTCTTTGAAGGCATTATTACCAATTATAAAGCTTATTTTAAGAACAAGTTTTAACTATTTTTCTTACTGTTTGATTTGTTCAGACTAAGATTGTTTGGGCATCTTAACTTTGTTCTGGATTTATGTGTTGCCCTATCATGAAGATCCCAGCGGTGTAAATGAGTCCAGAGAAACATCCTGTCACCCATGGTCAGTGACTAATCTAGACACAACTCAGGAGTTTCTGGCTGAGATAAGACCCTTGGCCTTTTTAAGGTTAAACTGAGAGAGGGACCGAGTGGGGTGTGGTGGGCTAGGCAGAGGGGGAGACAGACAGAGATGGAGGGAAGGATATTGATTGTGGGTTTTATGAACTTGCATACTAGGTTTATCTTAGTAAAAATGTTGATAAGTACAACTGAGGTCATATTGTCTTCTGTTTTTCCTGTGGTGGAATTAACCATGCGTTTGTTGTTCATCTCAATTGCAGGTGTGTTCATCCTCGAGGTGGTGTGATTCAGAGTGTTTCTTCATGGAAGCATGGCTCGGGCACGCAGTATGTTAGCACCAGGCAAACACAGTCATGGACTGCTGTGACTCCCCAGCAGACTTGGGCTTCACCAGCAGAAGTTGTTGACCTTACCTTGGATGAGGATAGCAGGCGTAAATACCTACTGTAATACAATGTCACTGTGTTTCCTCTGCACTGTTCCCTTCCACTTCCTCATCCTCTTTGTGACATGGAAGTTCATTGTCATAGCTTCAGCTTCAGAAGCTGTTTGTGGCATTTGTAGGATTCAAACTCATGGAAAATTCCCTCCTCTTCCCCTTTTTTTTAATTAAAAGAAGTCACTTAGGAAAATAACTTATCACAGAGAAAAGAATTTCTTCTTTCCCTCAGTAGGAATATAGAATGATGAATTTTATTAGACAACTTTATTTTACTTGGTGACTTTTAATCTTAGGAAATTCTGCCTTCCTTTTAGAATAATATTTTAATTGCCAGGCAAAATGGGTTTCAGTTTTTGAGTCTTGTATTTATTTTTCTGTATAATGAAATTAATATCTAGACTTGACCACTATCTGCCCACCCCATTGGCACTCCCATCTTAGGGCATTCGCACACATATCAGTCAGGTCCTTATTGGCACCTAGTAGGGCATGTGCATTTAAAAACTTGTCCTTAAAAATAGAAGACAGAAGTATTAAAATTATATTTTCTTTTATTTTAAGTCTTCTCCCTCCTTTCTTGAGTTTGCTCCTGTTGACTTCCCACAGCACAGATAATTGACATGTCCCTTTGTGTTTATAAATACTACTAAGGTGACCTAGTTGGTCTCCTTGTTGCAATAATTAATAACTCTTTTGCAAAATGTCTCCTTTGAGACAGAGGCATTTGAGATAGATACCCACCATGAGGTTTTCTGGGCATCTGAAGGTATTAAGAGTTCAGTGGGAAAAGTCTGTCTCCCTCGGCTTTTTTTCTGGTTTAGTCAAATAACGGGTGAACATAGAAACCTGTTGGGAAGAATATGAAAAGTTATGTGGCCTCTGAGGCTACAGGCACTTGCAAATCTGAGAGGAAAGTGCCGTCTTTCATAGCTGGTCTCTATATAAAGACTATGTAGCAACAACTGTTTAACATCCGAGATGAAGTGGACCTGATGCTGTATTTGGGTATTTTTCTCCTCTACCTTCTAAAAAAAATACCATAAGAAGAATCAGAATGTACCATAAGAAGTCAGATGCAAAGCACGTTAATGTCATTGGTAAGTTTTACAGAATCTGAAAGGATTAGCAAAGGGTAGTAGGAGCTTCAGGGAATTCAGGAAATGCCAGCATTGGAATTTTGTGGCATTAGTTACTACCTTCTTTCTTATAGTATGTTGTAGTTACTAGTGAATTCTTTTAAAAGCAATACCTAGAGTTAGAACACTATGTACTCTGCACAGGGAGAGTGAAGTAATATTGGCTTAGAAGACTTCACCTTTTGTTTTTCATGGTTTTTGTTTGTTTTGTTTTGTTTTTGTTTTTGTTTTTGTTTCCATTGTTACTGTTGCTATGGCCCTTTGCCGCTCTCTCCAAATCCCCTGGTGGCTCTTCTTATCATAAGAGTATGAGAACTACCATTTTCAGTTTTCATTCAGCAAACAAATTTACCAAGTGCCTGCTCTGCATAAGGCACTGTGAGGGGTGGGTGCTCTGGGGGCTGCTGAGATGAATGACACACACCCCACATACACATGCATCAGCGTCTGCCTGCCTCCACCTGCCCAGCCTGTTCTTCTTCTTCTTCTTCATCTTCTTCTTCCTTTTTTTTTTTTTTTTTGTAAAGACAAGTTTATTCCTTTACCCTTCTTATTGCATTAGTTCTCCTGTATATTCCTTCTTCCACAGGAATGTGTTTGTGCATATGTTCTTTGATCTTCTCTGATAGCATCTCATTTGATCTGGCCTCTGTCCTTCATCAGCTTTTATTTTTTTTACTCTTATTTTCTGCTTTTGTTAGATCAGGCTTTTAAGATCATGAACCTCCAGCTTTAGCAACTCATATATCAGTCTCTCACATGGCCACAATTCTAGACAAAAACCAAAGACCCAGAGGCCAGAGCAAAGTAGGACCTTCTGAAGATTCACTACTGGTGTATCCTTGGACCTTCACATTTTACTTTAGGATTAATTTATTGAATTTTACTGTTACACATAGTTTTTGACTTGAATTAAAATACTAGACAAAGCAGAAATGTACAATTTCTGGTCTGTGTTTTCCAGGAAAATCATAGAGAAGAGAATAGAGTGGATTATGTGACTTGAAGTTTTTGCAGCTTATTTTTTTCCCCCACTATCAGGGCAGAGGCCCATTTTAATGAATGTTTTTGCATGACCTGTTCTTATGTTAACTACATATTTTTTTTTCCCCAATTCCACACAGCAGGTGATTTCCCGTGACATATTTTCTTCATAGTCCCTAATATAGTCATCCTCTACAGAGTTGGCGTGCTGTGTGCACTGTGGGTTAGGAACAGAGTGGAGCTGTAATCAGTCTCTTCTCTGGCCCTTTGCCTTTATGTCAGCTTGCACTTTTCCCTCACTTACTCCTAGTCCAGCTCCCAACTGCCTGACTTAATGGACCAGAACAGAGATTTGGATATTAAGATGCAGAGGGGGAGGGGAAGGGATGGTAGAGATAGACAGCTCTCCCCTACTAGGTTGGGTCATTTCCCCTAATAACTATAGAGAGACTGTGTTTCAACTCTCTTTTCATTGCTGTTTCCAGAAGAGTGGAGAGTGTGGTTTCAGGCAAGGTATTAATGATACAATTCCGTGGTATACAACTCCTGTGACATTTGAAGTTTCTTTTAAAGGGATTTTTCTTAATCAAAGTTTTACATTTGGTAGCATAAGTAGTTCTTTATGCTTCACAGGACATTGTCTTCAGAGTAATCTCTCTGCTAAAATGGTACACGTGGGTCACAGATTGGTTTATGCCACTGACTTGGTTAAGTTTCCATCCCCTCCAATTGGTGAAGAACAGAGCAGTGACCTAGCTGTTGCATCATCATGACTGCCATGTAACCTGTAATTGCTGCTCTCCAGTAATTTCTTTTCATTTTGATGGTAGGGGCCAGACTGAATGAATAATGCATTCTTTTTTATTCAGTTTATTTCATTCAGTTAATTCTTGGCAATCAAACATCCCATAAACTTTGCTTTTATTATCAATTATGAATATGAATCGTCTGGTTTACTAATTTAGTCATTTGTTCATCATTACTTTTAGCAGATTAGCACCATAACTAACTTAAAAATAAGTTTGTTACCTGCTTTTTATACTGTCACAAAGGTTTTTGAAAAAGCTGGGGACACTATTTTGTCTTTTAGTTTTAAACTTTTTTTAAGGCAAAGCAAGCTCCCCAATCCCTGTTCTCCAATATGTGTATGATGTGACTTCCATGTAGATATAAAAATGATTGTGCCCTAACCAAACTTCCTCAGATTGTGCACTGTTTGTTTAAAATAATCACGTATTTTAGTCTGATGCTGTTGTATTTTTTCATTTTATTTAAAACACTACTTACTTCTTATTCTCTTAACAAATTTTAAAAGGTAGTGATCTTAAAAAAAAATCACTGGATAACTAGGAAATATTTTTGTTGTTGTTTTGTTTTTTAAAGAGTACAGAGGCCATTGAAGCCTTTTGCTCCTCTTACCGTGAAAATGAAATGTTAGCCATTGTATGGCTAGGAACCAATGCACTTGGCAGTTAATGGATCTGCTGTTGCTGGAGTGTGAGCGTGGACTTGATGCAGTGACGACAAATCATTGCTTAGAATTAATGTTTTCAAATGTGCAACTCTAGTTTTTAAAACAAAATTTGGTTCTTTACATTCATTATTTCGTTTTTGTTTCCCTTTAGTATTTAATGGTCTTTGGAGAAAAAATAATAAAACAGAGTGTTATATATATATTTTTTGGTGCAAGATAAGATTTTCTGTTTTTTGAAATAAGTCTGTAGCATAAAGGTTAAACTATTTTAAGACAAAATAAAATAGAGTGTATTTAAACAATGGTATCTTCTGAGGGTTTTTTTTTTTTTTTTTTTTTTTTTTGTCTTTATCTGGTTCAGTTCATTAGGTGGTACCTGGAGCAGTTTCCAAGTTACCTTTTAAATGTGAAAGTGGATTCTATTTTGTTAACAAGTCTTATCTTTATAAGATGTCTGAGTTTTCAAAGCAAGAGCTGTATTCCTTGCAAGGTTACTTGCAAAACTACTCCCAAGAAGTTTTGCAAGTAACCTTGGATAATTGTTGGATCTTGATAAAAATAGCTTTGCATTAGCTTTCCTGTAACCCCTACCTGAGATTTCAAAGAGGGCCAAAGACTTATTGTTCTGGGCACCTTTACTCCTGGCAACAAAACTTCACTGCTGGTTATTACTTTGCAGAGACCAGAGAGTCAAGGTAAGATGCTGCAACAGCATGCACTTTGCATGTGGTTAAACATTGAAGCAGGTATAGGGTGTTTGAAAAATAGCCTAAATAATTTTTTCCATAGTTTGGTTCTATTTTCAGATTTGTAATTTGGTTATTAAAATGATAGGAACTACCATATTAACACCTCATGATGTTTGTAACTTATCTTCACATAAAGGGGAATGAGGAACCAGGGAGAGTGAAACCTCTTTTTATTAAAACATTCAACTCCTGAATCTCTTAGTTTTCCTCAAGAATTTTTAGTTCTGCTTGTACTGGAAAATGATCTATTAACAATTAGGAAACACAATATTAACAAGTAGGAAATATCTTCAGATTTTTGAAATGGTTCTTTTATACCACCCCGTATCTGAGACGTAGACATATTAGTACCTATAAGAAATCTTCTTTGGCTGGGTGCAGCGGCTCATACGCCTGTAATCCCAGCACTTTGGGAGGCCGAGGTGGGCGGATCATCTGAGGTCAGGAGTTCGACACCAGCCTGGCCAACATGGCGAAACCCCGCCTCTACTAAAAATACAAAAATTAGCTGGGTGTGGTGGCAGAGGCCTGTAATCCCAGCTACTCAGGAGGCTGAAGCAGGAGAATCGCTTAAACCCAGGAGGCAGAGGTTGCAGTGAGCCAAGATCGTGCCAGTGCACTCTAGCCTGGGCGACAAGAGCAAGACTCTGTCTCAAAAAAAACAAAAAAAAAAGGAAAACTCTTCTTTAACTCTAGAAGGAAACTGTTTACCTAGGATCTCATGTTTGAACCCTTTTGCCCTTGGATACTGCTTTTGAAGAAGAAACTAGGCACAACAAGTAAGTAATATAACCTGTAGCTAGTGCTTTATCTCATTTGGGCTGCTTCTTTCTGTTCTTTTGCAAGCATTTGGCCTTTCCTTCCCTTATTGTTTTGTTTTTCAGAGTAGATACCAACTATTTATAATTATAGTCTAATCAGAAAAATTACAGATAAAGAATCTTTACCAAATATATATGTATCTTTTCAGCTCCATTTTTGCAACCTAAGTAAAGTGAATTTCTTCTAGGTTTTGTTTTAACCACACTTGGAACCAAGTGCTCTATGAAAGAGCGATCCTCCTAGGTCATTGGTAGGCACGATTTTTTTTTTTTCATGATTCCATGATTGAAAGCACTGATTCATAGAATTAGAGAGGTTCTGGCTTACAGTGGAACTTTGGCTGGGAGAATCTGCCTGGAGCAGAAGAAAGCAACAGTAAGTAGTGGTAGGAGCAGTGAGTTCAGAGAAAGATGCAAGTAATGATCTGAGTGTCAGAAATTTGGAAGGAGCACCCATTCACCTGATACTCTCTGTTGGTTTAATTCATTGTACACGTGACATGCCTTCTAGGTGGAGATGGCTTTAGGCGGGATCCCTCTGTGTGATGAGGATTCCCTGCCAAGCCTTGAGGACCCATTTGGTAGGGTAGGGTGAATGATGGGAGTGAGTGCTGGCAGCGAAGTCAGCCCTCAGAAAGGAAGTGTGGCAGCAGCAGCTGGTATAATCTGCTCATAGACCCTGGCCTGCTGTTGGGAACACACCTTGGTGGTAAATTATATCTGTCTAGCTTCTTACTCTTTAGTGAAGGAAGCTATTTGGTGCCAGCTTTTTCTTTTTTATTAAATTTTTTTTTTCCCCGTTGGCCTTGCTGAAGCTTTTAGAAGATACCAGCTTTTTCTTTTGTGCTTTGGTAATTGACATCTCAGAGTCACATCTGTTCCCCTTTCATGATTGCTCCATCCTGAGAGTAGAAAGGTAAAGTGTAGTGGACTGTTGAGTCCTCACTTTTGTGACTGATTCTAAAGCAAGCAAATCTGACTTGAGGATGGATCTTGAATTTTGCAGCATGAGAGGGTTAGACTAGAGGCCAGGTGAGTGAGTTTAGGCCTGACCCAGGGAACAGGAGATCCGAGAAAGGCCAAGTGACTGCTAAAGGATTTAGTTTCTGTACCTGTAAAATGAAGAATGTCTCGGGTTTCTTTTTTGAAAAGTTTCACATGGGGTAAGAAGTACAGATTATTATCCTAATTTTACAGATGGGAAAACTGATAACAAGAATAACTGTGTATTTGGATTTACATAGTAGACTTCGTGAGAGTAGATGTTTTAAAAAAATGATTCAAATTAGTACCTTTTAACTGTTCAGAAAAACAAAACCTCAATTTTCTGGTTTTCCTGCCCATTTTCTCTGCTTCTTCACTTGGGGCAGAGAAAAACCAAGTTGCAGAATATGCACTACATGCTGGTATTTGTTTGAAATTTTAAAAGACAATATAATACTGCATACTGATAAAGGATACATACACATGTAGTAAGAGTATAAACATGCATGAGAATAATAAACACCAAATTCAGGGTAATAGTTGCCTCTGGAAGGGGAGGTATGGAGGAGTCACAGAGGACTTCAGCTTTATTGGTAAAATTTCATAAGTTGGGTAGCAAGGACACAAATATATGTTATTCATTGTACCTTTTTGTATATTTTAAATATTTCATAATCAAATTAAATTTTTTCCTGAGAATGAAAACTCTTTTGTGACTTTCCCAATGTTAGTGGAAACAAATAAGATCTGAAGCTGATTCCCTTTAGAAGCTCTCAACACTTCTTAGCTATGTTCACTAAATGCATGAGCATTGATAAATTAGACTTTATAAAAAAAAAACTTTTGTGCCTCAAAGGACACCATCAAGAAAGTAAAAAGACAGCCCACAGAATGGGAGAAAATATTTGAAAATATTAAATCTGATAAGAGACTTGTATCTGGAATGTATAAAAAACTTGCAACTCAATTCTAACAACAACAACAAAAAAAAATCCAATTAAAAAATCAGCAAAGGATCTGAATAGACTCTTCTCCAAGGAAAATATACAGCTGGTCAATGAGCACATGAAAATATGCTTAACATTTCCATCAGAGAAATGCCAGTCTAAACCACAATGAGATACGACTTCATACCCACTAGGATAACTAGAATAAGAAAGATAGGTATTGGTGAGGAAGTGGAGAAATTGGAACTGTCGTACATTGCTGGTGGGAATATAAAATGGTCAGCCACTTTGAGTTTGGCCGTCCCTCAAATGGTTAAACCTAAGAGTTACAATGAATGTTTATAGCAGCATTATTCATAATCGCCAAAAGGAGAAAGAACCTAAATGTCTATCAGCCGATGAGTGGGTAAACAAAATATGGTGTAGCCATGTAAGTGAATGTTAACTCGGCTGTAAGTAGGAATGAAATGCCGATATATTCTACAACATTGATAATCCTTGAAATCACGATGTTAAATGAAAGGAACCAGTTACCAAAGACCACATATTATTCCATTTACAGGAAATATCCAGAATAGATAGGTCTATAGAAGTAAAGTAGATTAGTGGTTGCCAGAGGCTGAAGGAGGTAGAAATAGGGAGTGACTGCTCATAGGTAAGGGGATTCTTTTTGGGGTCTTGAAAATACTCTAAAAGTAGAGTGGTGATGGTTGCACCTCTGAACATTCAGTAGCCCACCCTTATCCATGGTTTTGCTTTCTGTGGTTTCAGTAACCTGTCAATTACAGTCTGAAAATATTAAGTGGAAAATTTCAGAAATAATTCATAAGTTTTAAGTTTCACATTGTTCTGAGTAGCATGATGAAATCTCGCACCATTCCTCTCTGTCCCACCTGGGTCATGAATTATCCGTTTGTCCAGCGCATCCATACTGTATATGCTATCTGCTCATTTAGATACTTAGTAGCCATCTTGTTTATAAGATTGATGACAAGAAGGGTGAGTATAGTACAGTAAGATTTGAGAGAGACAACATTCATATAACATTACTGTATATTGTTAAAATTCTATTTTGTTAATCTCTTATTGTGCCTCATTTATAAATTAAACTTTAGGTATATATGCATAGGAAAAAACACTATATATAGCGTTCAGTACTATTCATGGTTTCAGGCATCCACTAGGGGTCTTGGAATCTATCCCTGGCAGATAAGGGGACTGTTGTACTAACCAGCATTGAATTGTACACTATAAACGGGTGAATTTTATGGTATGTGAATTATATCTCAATAAAGCTGTTATATGAAAATACACATAACCTTTGGAATTGAGGGTATAGTGCCTTAAGCTGTTAATACCATGTTGTGAATAGGTACCACACTTCAGAAAATGAGTTGAGATAGTGGAGGAAGAAAGGATAGTAGGAAGGTACAACTCAGCTACAGGGGACCCCAAAGACCAAGATGGCAGTTACTGAAGGCGAGCATGACCAACTTTCTCCCTGGCTGCAGGCTTCCCTGACCCCGAGATGTGCCTTTAGTAGGAGACCTATCCCCTGTGAAGAGAAATGTGGCTTGCTGAGGTTTCTGTGCCGTCCAAACCTGCCACCCAAGGGTGAAGATTATTCAGAAAGAAACTAACCTTTATTCCCTGCTGAAATTTGAGTGCTTATCAACTTCCAGGGAGTGTTCCACAGACAGGCTTTTGGGAGGTGGGGTGAAGGATGCAGGCATTTTTTCCCTCTGGGCAAGAACATCACCATAACTTGTAAGCTCCTGGGCCTTCCCCTGGCTTTTGCCCAGAAAGTTTTGCAGTCACTCTGACATCCTGCCAGAGAGCCCGTAACTCTATCCTTTGGGCACTGAGGTGGGGATGGGGATGCTTTCTCATTATACATGCCCTTTCCTTCTGAGATGCTGCTTCCATGATTCCCACTCCCTCTCTTGGTTGCAAGCCCTGAGAGTCACTGTCGTAAATGCTGAAATTTCATGGCATTCCTTAGAGCTGTGAAGGCAGAAAACATGTTGGGACCTTGGCTTTAGTCAGTGCTGGGCACTTCTCTTTGGTCTATTTAATAGTCTTCTACATCTCCTGAAGTCTTGGCTAAATTCTTGCTGATTAGCTCTTTGGGCTCTTGGTAGAGTGGATTCATTTGCCATAATGTTAAAAGTGGATATCTTAAGAATGCAAACCTTTTATTCAGGTGAAATATTCAAAAAATTTTCAGCATCCTTTCAGGCACCAACCAGTTAGAATTAACACTGGAGGTGTGGCTGCCACAAGTTCCTGGAAACCGCAGTCTGTGGCAGATACGGAATTAACCCTAACACTGCTACACTGTGTGAATCCTGGCGGGGCTGCCAGGGTGGTGAGGAAGGCACTCAAGCAGCTCAGGGCAGGAGCCCTTTACCAGCTGGAACTGAAGTATGTCGTTGTTTTAACAGCCAATAGAACCAAAGAATACGTTCACTTAACCTCTCCGGACCTCAACTTCTTCACTCATAAAATGGGGATAATAGTTCCTACCTTACAGGATTGTCATAAAAAGTTAATGACTGGAGACCTAGTTCGCTCCATCCATCTTGTCAGCCCTACATTGGTCCTTGTTTGGCTAGCTCAGCTGAGAAGTATGTATAACAAAATCTGTCTGTAGGCCTGCCGACTATTTCACAGCAACACAGTTAAAGCATTACATGCATCCTTGAGACATAAATGAAGTACTTTAGAGAAAGGAGCAAGCAACAGTTGGGTATGTGAAAACTGGCCTGGGGTGGTGAAAAATCACAAGTCCCAAGATCTAGTTTTGGGTCATGTCTTCATTGCTAACAAGCTGTGTGACCTACGAGGCCAGCCGCCTCTTTGGTTCTTACCTTCTTCAAAAAGAGAGGATAGTTGTATGCCTCCCACCATCCCTAGATTTAGGGGGAGGGATCAAATAAGATAACAGGACGGCAGTTTGGAATTTGCAGATTCAGATGACTATAGAAGCAAGGCTGTTAATGGAAATAATTCGTTGGTCCAGATAAAAGACAAATGGGGAGTGTGGCAAACTGGATAGAGTTTATGCCAATCTAAAGGAGGAAGCTGCAACTGTTATGAGAGTAAATGTTCAATATTGCCATATCTATGGATTTTTCAAGAGAAGATGGAAATCTGGATTTTAAAAATGTAGATGTGGAATTTCTGATTTGTAAATGTTCGTGTGTGGCCATGGTCAGGTCTACTGAATATAAAGCTTGAAAAGACCTGTTGGTGCAGGAAGAAAGAAAAATTGGGTGGACTGTCACCGATGTGCCACCTTCCCCACTCCACACTGTGAGCCTTCCTGGTACGGGATAAAAAACAGTGAGCCTAGGATGGTTCTGGTGTTCTGACCCCCATTTTTGTGCAGACTACTGAGACCTGGAGTTATAATTGAGGTACTGCTGTAAGGGACTGAGTGCACCCAGGGAGCTGTGGTCACTTGCATCCTTGGTCTGATGTTTCCTGTTTGCATCTCTGGCTGGCTAGACAGGTAACCAAAGAGAATGGAGGCCAGCTCTGGGTCATCAGTCTTGAAAGTCTTATAACCTGGATCAATCCTGTTTGTCCTCTCAGCCAGGAACTGTGTGGGCCAAACAACACTTGTCTGCAGGACTGGTTTAGCTTGAGGGCTGGGGGTTTACTACCTCTGGACTATGCACATTTCACTGGTTGAGCCAGCGCTTCGTATTTGCTATGTGCTAGGCACTCAGCCAGACCCTGGGGCAATCCTCACCCTCAGGTAACTACCTCTGTGTGGTGTAACAAGCTATTGTCAGAAAACCTGACAAATGCTGCTAAGATTAGCACTCAATGCAGGGTGCTTTGGGAACAAAAAGGCTCCCTAAACTAGCTGGTGGGATGGAATGAATGAATGATGGAGGAGCTCTTGGAGAAGGCAATAGTTCAGCTGAGTTTGAAGAATGAGTAGGAATTAATGGAATCCAGGGAGGTAAAGAGTGGAGGGTGTGGGTAAGAGTCATTCAGATACAAAGTTCAGGCATGGCATGAAGGTGAGAGAGAGCATGGCTCAGTAGAGGGACTGGTAGTTGGGAGAAAGCAGAAGTGATAGGGAGCAAGCTAGAGACGTAAGAGCTATCTGGCAAAGGACCTTGAATGCCTCACTAACATTCCACAGACATGCCACCTCTGGAAACCAATAGAACATGTTTATTACCTGCAAAAAGCCTACTGTTGGAGGTAGAAAATGGGCATCTAGATACATAAATGCAACAAAGATGTACCTCTGAAATGATGGGGAACAATGTAAGTATTGTATAGAAGAGAGGAATAAAAGCCACTCTTCCTGGCAGTGGAGTGAATTAGAGGAGAATTGGTATTGGAAGTAGGGAATTTTATTAGGAAGCTTCTTCAGGAATCGAAACAGATAAATGAAGGCTGAATCAAGGCAGTGGGAGGGGAAATGGAAAGGAGAGGTCAGAATGAATAAAGTTTGAATCTGTGGGACTTGTTCATGCAATGTTGGCGGGGGTGAGGGATGAGGTGCAGAGCCCATGGGTGAGGAAGAAAGGAAGAAAGGCTGCCAGATGTTGCATTTGCTAAGTAGGAAATACAGAAAAGGCATCAGGTTTGGAGAGTGTAGCAGATGCTTTTGGGTCACATGTACCTTCTGAGGTGAGGATAAATTAATTGCCTTTTGTATCCTCCACCACAGTGGTCCCCAACCTTTTTGGCACCAGGGACCCATTTTGTGGAAGAAAGTTTTTCTGGGGGCTGATGGGGGGAATGGTTTCAGGATGAAACTGCTCCACCTCAGATCATCAGGCATTAGTTAGATTCTCATAAGGAGCATGCAACCTAGATCTCTCGCATTTGCAGTTCACAATAGCATTTGTGCCCCTATGAGAATCTGATGCCACAGCTGATCTGACAGGAGGCGGAGCTCAGGTGGTAATGCTTGCTCAGCTGCTGCTCACCTCCTGCTGTGTGGCCCAGTTACTAACAGGCCACAGACAGGTACTGGTCTGTGACCAGGGGGTTGGGGGCCCTTGCTCTGCCATTAAGAAGAACACGTGGTGCTCTTTGGCTTTGGAACACAACACATACCATATTTAGAAATACCATAGTACGGAAAGGCTCTGCAGCACAAGCCAGGCTACAATGCTAGCTGCCCTGTCACTTGGACCATATGACCCAGCAAATCCACGATGCCGGAAGTATTCCCAGTGGAGAGACATGAAGTGTGGAGCCTCTGGCAAGCTGCAATAGGAGAGGTGTGTTACAGATTTCCAAAGGATTTTGGAGCAAGGCTATGCCTTGTGCAGCAGAGAACTATGAACATTTTGAAAAGCAGATCGCAATGTGTTTTGGGTCCTGGTAGAGACAGAGCATCTGACCATTGGACATAATTAATCAAGACATCAGAGATGTTTATCATGAGCTGGGTTTTGTGCCACTCAGGTCATAAATTCAAGCAGGCCAACAGCAATTCATTCTAAGATGGAAGGTGTACAGCTCAGGGATCAGGCATGAGCAGGGCCAGAGGGTAAAAGTAAGCTGCACATGCCTCTTAGGCCCCCAAGGCTGGCACCCTGTGGCATTAATGACTCTCCTTCACTTTACACCAAAGATTTTCTTGTGACTACTCTAGAATAATCCTAGGCCTAGTTCATTGTGTTGGTGTTAGCCAAAATGGACTGGTGTTTCTACTTAAAGCCCCAGTTAAGGTAGCCCTGAAAGACAGTGGGTAGGGGAAATGCTTGCAGTGGGCAGAGCTTCAAGCCTGTTCATGTACGCCTGCTCACCAACTTAGAAAAGAGGGAAAAGTGGTATCCAGGCCACACAGAACTGTCTATCACAGTTGCAGCTGAAATCAGAGGTTGAAGAAGGAGATGTGATGAAATTTCGGATTTGTATATGTTCGTGTGTGGGCATGGTCAGGCCTGCTGAATATACAGCTTGAAAAGACCTATTGGTGCAGGAAGAAATAAAAATAGGGTGGATTGGAAGTGCCACCTTCCCCACTGCACACTCTCTGAGCCTCCCTGGCATGGGATAAATCTACCACTCCAAGCCACTTATGCCCCACATTAAGACTGTCTTGCCCCTGAGTCTTCAAGGTGGCAGCCAGTCATCTAGTAAAAGTACTTTGTACAGGAAAGTAGAACAGGCTACAACCTTGCTCACTGCTGCAGCAGATCTGGAGGCTGAAATTGCCATTCATTATCTTCCTTCTTTCTATTCTAGATTGTCCTTATTGCAATACATAGGAGTGTATGTATTTCTGTTGCTTGGACCGTATGACTTAGGATTCCATAAGAATACATATGGAATCTTGGGCAGCAAATGGCTTGGTTGGTCAGTAAGGGGCCTGAAAGGGAAAAGATGAGAAAGCAGACAAGGAGGTCTGGGGAAGACGCATGTAGATGATCCCATGGGAGTGGGCACAAATGCTTCCCAGAGAGCATCCACCATGGGAAGGGTGCCAAACAGCAAGATGGACGACGTGACTCACCCTGTGGAGGCCAGCTTTGTCCCCAGGGCTTGCACAGTAAGCCTATGAATGGAGTAGCCATGGTGACCAGGATGGAGGTGAGGCGTGGGCCCACGGAGATAGCTACTGCCACTGCTGACTGGTGATCTATCAGTGCAGAGACAGGCCCTGTGCCTTTGATCAGCCAGCCACTTGAGGCATCTTGACTACATCAGGGCCCTTCCACCTTGGAAAGGGCAGCAAATCCTTTTTCCTGGGGTTGCTACCTCTGGTGTTAAGCTGAGGGTTTCTGGAGTGCCTGATTTATCTGCATATGATGCCTCATCACATCACTGTAGAATAAGAGGCCCATGTTATGGCATATTAGGTGCAATAAGGGTTGCATGACCGGGGGTTCACTGATGTGGTATATACGGCAACTAGGGGAAGCCATGGACCTAATAGAATGATGGGATGGCTCGTTAAAAACTCAGTTTCCCAGAGTCAAACCATAAAGGTAAAATATATATATATATATATATTTAAAAACTCAGTTAAGGTTCCCAACTCAAGGATGATACACTGGGGTTGGCTATTGTCATTCAGGATATAGCTGATACGTGGTACCAGTTGCTAGAACACACAGATTCAGGAATCAAGGGTAGATACAGGATTGGTCCCTCTCACCATCACTCTCAGTGATCCACTAGCACCAAGGTGAAAGAATGTCTAGCATTCAGAAAATACACTCAAGAATAGGACTGAAATCCAGGAGAATGTCTCTTGGTGCCATGGGCCCTCGTAGCAAGCATGGCCTGAAAAAGCCAAGTCACCTGAGGGCTCAGACCCCCAGGGATGTCAATAAGTGTCAACCCATCAGGCAAGCAACCTGGAACAGCTCAAATGCTGACGATGAGGAAAATCCTGAATAGAGGCTGGAGAAGGAAGACAATGAACAGCAACGTCAGCCCCTGGATTTACAGCAGCAGGGAGCAGGGTTGTAGCTCCTCCTGTTAACTTTCTTGTATGAAATCTTTTTGCTAGATGCCTGGCTACCACCTTGAAGACCCAGTAACAGAATGGACTTAATGAATGTGGGGCATGAGTGGATCAGAGTGGTGCAAGCAGGGAGTAGACCACTTTCTGTGTCCTGCGTCACATCCCCTTCCTCGGCCTCTGACCAGCTGCAGCTGTGGTAGACAGTTCTGTGTGAGCTTGGACTCATGCTGACAGCACCCCAATTTCCATCACACAGAGTGCATCATTCAGATTTCTATTTCAGCTCCTCCTTCGAAGTCCCAGGAGTCTGTTTGGCTTGTGTGACTCAAGCAGAGCCCAGAAATTAGGGGAGTTAATGGCCCTGGGACAACCCTCAACAATGGAGGATGGGAGCCGGTAGACATATGCCCCAGCCTCTTTGAGTTGGACAGTTCTGGGAAGCATTCTGTATGCTTTTCAGGAGATCCCAGCGGAATTGAGCCCCCATTGCTCGTGGCAGTGACTTTGATGATGGGCCTTATATTGGCTTTTCCTCCTCACTTTCACTTTTTCAGTCTCCTCAATTCCTCACTTCTATGTCCTGAGATCAACTCCCAGTTAAACCACCTGCATCTAAATCCTTGTCTCAATCTCTGCTCCTAGGAGAATTCAAACTAAGACAGGAAGGAAAAGGTCAAGTTCACTCTGAGCTTGATGTGCTGAAGAGACATCCAGTGGAAATATGCAGCAGGCAGTGGCCACGTGACTTTTGGAGATGCTGATTTATGTATCAGCACGTGGTGACAGATAAAACCACAGGCTAGAGAAAATGCATTCCTAAGAGGCCAGTGCGGAGGCATCCTTCCAAGGCAGGGGTTCTCAACCAGGAGCCATTTTACGCCCCAGTAAATATTTGGCAATGCCCGAGGACATTTTTGGTTGTCACAACAGGAACAGGAACAGGAACCTGCTACTGGCATCTAATTGAGTAGAGGTGAGGGATGCTGCTGAACATCCTACAGTGCACAGGTCAGAACCCCATAACAAAGAATGATCCAGCCCAAAATGTCACTAGTGCCGAGGCTGAGAAACCTGTTCTAAGGGCATTGCAAAGGACCATGAGAGTGATGCTGTGAAAGCTGGTTTCACTTAGCCAGAGGGGCCAGCAGGCAGTGCTGCAGGGGCCATGGGAAGTAAGAACAAATTACTGCCCATTGAGCTCAGCAACTGCCAAAACAATTTTATCAGCACCATGGGGCAGAAGCCAGTGCCTTGAAGGCAGTTGATGAAGATGAGTACACACTCTTTCCAGGAGCTTTGAGGGGAAGGAAAAGAGCAAGTGTTTGGGCTTAGCCAGAAGGAGCTGTAGAGTCAAGGAAGAGTTTTAAAAGATACTGGAATGATAAACATCCTGTATATGCTGATGACAAAGCACCAGTTGGGACACTAGAAAGGGCTGATTGATGGAAGAGAGAGAGCCCAGGGACATAATGTGGTACTCAAAGCCAGATGAACTAACTTGGATCAGGTAAGGAAAACCTTCCCTGGAAGCTGGAAGGAGGCAAGGGTGGGCATAGTTATGCCTACAGTTGTCAGGGAGGAAGTGTAGACTGTCGCGAGAGTTAACCTGTGAGCCTTTTTTGTTCTTTGCTTGTTTTGCAGGCTGTAAGTGCAGAAATGATAAGGTAGGAGGCCTGGTATTAATACCTACTTGTTGATTGGTTACATATGGTGGTTTACTGCAGTTTGCATTGCTCTGCTTTCCCCAGGGTCTTCTTGGGAAGTTTGTCCTTCTTTCCTGGTGTGTTTCAGAGGTAAACACAGGGCTATCCCAGAAACTCGGGTTTCTCTTGAGATGCCAGCTGAGACTCCCGTCTTCTTTGTGGAATGCCCTGTGGAAACTCAAAGTTCACTCCAAGATGTTTGTGGACTTTGGGTGTAGGTTCTTGGGGTTACCTCTGCCTCTTGGTTCCTGTGTCTGCATGTGCTCCCTCTATTCTGCCATGGACTTAAAACTTGGACAGGAAACCCTTCTCTTACTCCACAGAACTGTCAGGGCCCAAGCATTTGGGTGTGGGCTGGGTCTACTCTAGATCTTGTAGTACCCTCGTACCATTTTGTGAGCACCTTGCGATCCTCGTTTCTTCACTGCTCCTCATCTGTTTCCCTGCAAATTCCCCCATCTCCAAATCCCTCTTTGACTATTTACCCAGCTGTCCTGAGCTCCCCACCCCGAAACAGGCTTAGCTCAAGCTATCATGGTGCACAGTAGACAAGAAAGCCTCCTCTTAGTCGAATTTACGCTCCAATAGAAGGCGGTTATCGTGAAAAAGTGAAAATGTACTTTCTGTCTGTAAGGCCACAAATTCAGTAGTTAGGGTTTGGGAACCTCAAAGAGGTCTAAACTGGGAAGGCCCCACTCTTCAAAGACGGTAGTCTCATCTGTAAGGAATTAGCTTTGCCGGGACACTGTAGGGAGTTGAAAGGCACAGCAAAGGTAGAGGCAAATGAAAGGCCCAGGTGGGAAGAGGGTCCCGGCCAACCCTGCCCCCTCTGCTTGTCTCCAGAGGACTGGCCTAGAGGTCCAGAGGCCTGGCTTCTGAAACTTGCTACTCTACTCATCAGCCTATAATCTTAGGCCTTGATATTCTCATCTGTAAAGTGAGCATAGTAAGGTGGGAACAAAGATTTGGTGATATAGGATATATGCTTACCTGCCTCAGTAGCTACTTGATATGTTTTATTTTATTTTTTTGAGACAGGGTCTTGTTGTTGCCACCCAGGCTGGAGTGCAGTGGTGCCATCATGGCTCACTGCAACCTCTGCCTCCTGGCCTCAAGCGATCCCCACCACCTCAGCCTCCTGAGTAGCTGGGACTACAGGTGCAAACTACCACACTCGGCTATTTAAAACAATTTTTTGGTAGGAGATAAGATCTCACTATATTGCACAGGCTGGTCTCAAACTCCTGGCCACAAGTGATCCTCCTGCTTTGGCCTCCCAAAGTGCTGGGAGTACAGGTGTAAGACACTGTGCCCGGTCAGCTACTTAATATATTTTACACACTATATCCCTTCTTTGATTTTGCAACAAGAGAAAGGCCCAGGCCTTAGTATTTCTTGCTTGGATGTTCAGTATCATAAGCTAAATGGTTCTACATGATGAGCTAAATGATTCGACAGCTTGCTTCTTCCATGCTGGCCAGTCAGCCAGCCACAGTGGTCTGGGTGGAGACACAGATCCCTGGGGCCCCTCAGGAGCCTCTGCCCTACCTGAGAAGATGAAATGATTACAGACAAAGCCATCGACCACAGCGGAGACAGTGTGGGACTGATGGCCAGGGAAGAATTTGTTTTGGAAATAAAAATGAATTAACATTTTATTTATTTATTTGATTATTATTGTTATTATTTTGTATTTTGAAATTGGAACTCCCTCTCCACAGCCACGCAGAGCTGAGCCCTCCTGCCCAGGGGCACTTTACCAGGCTCATGATGCAGTCCCGGCAGCGCCCAGCAGAGGCCGATCTAGCTCTTCCGTAGCTCCATCTCTGGCAGGAGAACGGAGGACTTGCTTGGAGATTTGGAGGCTGTTTCTCTAAGCTAATGTTTTGAAAACTTTGTTTACTATGATTCACAGTCAGACATAGATTTTATATCACGAGCCAGTATAGGCTTATGCACATGGATGTTTTGCTGAACAATACTTACTGTCACTACCTGAGTGTATTCTTGTCTATTTCTGTTCAGGTCTGCCAGATTGGGTCATTTAAAAGATGCTGCTTACACCCACTGGCTGATCTCACAACCCACCAATAGATGGAGACTTGTACTCGGAAACCCACTGGGAGTCTAGACTGGGCGTGTGGGTCCGGGGGTGGGGGAGAGCTTTGGGGTCACCTGATAAAGGGCCTCCTAGCACAATGGTTACTCCACCCCTCTGTGTTCAGGTTTCCTCGAGGGTCTCTGAAATGGAATAGTAGTAGCACCTACTTGTAGAGTGCTTGTGAAGATTAAGGGGCCATTGGTGTGAGGCGCTTAGGACAGTGCTTGCCCCCAGGAGGCGATCAATTTCTAACTTTTTCCACTTAGACAAGGATTGCTGTGGAGTGCGCAGCCTGCCTGGGTGTCTCGTGGATTCATTGACCCAACCTCTGTTGACACTGGTTACCAAAGATAACAGAGAAAGCTGTCGCCTGGCCAGGGTAGTGGAGGAGCACACAGACAATTAGAATAGATGTGATAAGGGCTTAGGTGGCGATGACCACCGGGTGCTCTGGGAACATTTGGGCACCTGGAGGACTCCTTAGCTCAGCAGCTCTCCGAATGTGGTCTCTGGACCCACAGCAGTAGCAGTCTCACCTGGGAACTTACCAGAAATGCATATTTTCGGACCTTAACCGAGATGTATAGAATCAAAGTCTGGGGCCGTGCCCAGCAATCTGTTTTCATCAGCCTTCCTGGTGATTCTGATGCCTGCTCCAATTTCAGAATGACTGCACTGCCCGTTGTTACCAGATTCGTTGCAAGTTACAGTCATCTACGGGGCTTTTGTCTAGGGTGCGCCCTGTACTGATTTAATCGCAATGTCTAGAAGTAGGAGTCAGGCAGCAGGATTTTTACAAAGATTCCCAGGTAATTCCAGTGTGCATCAAAGTAGGGGAACCACTGCCCTAACCCAAACCTGGACAGTGGGGCACCAGAGAAAGCTTCGTGGAGGGGTGTCAGATAAGCAGAAACCTTAAATGCAGTTGGGACTTGATAGTGAACATGCGTTGGAGGGGAATGTGGAGGGCTAGGAGGCCACTGGTATCCATAGACATTTCTGAAGAGACTATAATCTAGTGTTAAGAAGCTGGACTACACGAGTTCAATGTTCCAATGAGCTATGATCATGTCCCTGTACTCTGGGCTGGGTGACAGAGCAAGACCCTGTCTCTAAAAATAAAGAAACTGGGCTATTGGAATAAGTCACCTGGGTGCGAATCCTCCTCCGCCCTTACCAGCTGTGTGACCATAGACAAGTCACTTAATCTCTCTGTTCCTCTTCTACACGGGGTTTCCGTGGGGATTAAGCACATATAGAAGGTACTGGTGGGATGGGCATTATAATCATAAATTGAGCTAAAGGCCCAGAACTAAACCAGAATGTTTTGGGGAGCTTAGAGTCGCAAGAGATGGCACCAGCCAGATGAGAGGACAAAGCCACAAAAGGCTCTGGATCTAAAGGCACCGGGAAGCCATGGAAAGTGGCATGTATGGGGGAGCCACATGGAGATATGTGTGGATGTGCCAGAGAGCAACAAGGTGGAGGAGACCAATCAGGGAGGGGCTCGTCCCCAAGAAACGGGGGAGATGTGACAGTGCCTGCCTGCCAGAGAGATGACTGAAGAGCTGAGATGGTGAAATAGGCAGGACTTAGAGACAGATTAGATTAGGTAGGAGTGGGAGAGGAGATGAAGAAATGTCCCTATTTCTGGGCTGGACAAATGAGGTGGTTGTGTCCTGATTTGGGGCACCTTGCACACCCAGTTCCAGCACCAGGCTCTCTCTGTTCTGTAGACTGAGGCTGGGCCATAGGCATAGTGAGAGGAGCCTGCTGACTCACACTTCCCCCCACCCGACTTCCCAGGAACAATTTGAGTGTTTTGGAGTCATTCGTCATCCCTCGGTTGAAGACAGTGAAGGCCCATCCAGGCAGACTTACTTCTTGTTACTTGAATGTGTCATGCATGTTCCTACCTCCAGGACTTTGCCCACACCTCCGCCTTTCCTCCCTGTCTACCAGAACCCAGCTGTCCATCATCCCCTCCTCCACAACACACCCCTCCTTTAAGGCTCACCGCCTTGAGCCCTCCTGACCTCAGCGATTGTCCTGGAAGTGGGCAGCAGTCATGGATTGCTAGTCAATCGGATGTCAGTCCCTGCACCTGTAGCAACTGAAATATTAAGCTCCTGGAAGCTGAAAAGTGTCTCCCAGGTCTCTGCCCCTCCCAAGATGCCTGGCCTAGTGTTTTGTCAAACAGATGTAGGATGAGGGCCCTGATTGGATTGGGAGGAAAACACAATTCAATTACCAGCCAGGAAGGACTTGTTGAGAATTAGATTATCAGCCCCTGGGGGCTCAGTGGGAGAGAACAAAGGGTGGAAACTTCTCACAGGATTGCCCTCCCTGGGTCTCGGGGAATTGGGTATATCAGTTTCTGTAATGTGGTGCCTCTCCCATCCAGCAAGAGAGGTGGACACAGCTGGGCTGAGCCCTCTTTGGCCTCTGCCAAATCCCCTCCAGTCAGCTTCTCCCGGTGCCTGGAGGTGGAGGTGAAAGATGCCACCAGCACCCACAAGAGGCAGGACCACGGCCAGTGCTCTAGAAAAACCACTTGGCCCCTAAGGACTCCCTTACTGTGTGCGTATGGCCATGTTAGGTGCTGCACAGGACGTGCCAGAATATTCAGATGGAAGCCTCAGAAATAATAGAAAGCCCCAGAAACAATCCCAGGGTAGAGGAAGTAAGAACTTGGACTTTGGACCCAGATAAACCCAGGTTTGGACCCTGCAATTGTCCACTGGCTAAGGGTCAGTGCAGGAGCCTGAACCTCTCTGAGTCAGTTTCTTCATCTGCTAAATGGTCATAATAGCAGCTGTTATTCAAGTGATTAAAACTTTACACACACACACACACACACACACACAAGTATGATACAGTACTAAGTGATACACGTGATGAAGTATTGTGAAGTCCTTTATCATGGTGTCTGGCATAGCGCAAGCTCCCAGTATGTGGCAGCTATTATTACTGCTGTTGTTTCATTCTGGTTCTGAATAATTACCAGAGTTGCAGGAAGGGAGAGTCCACCGAATGGTCCTGAATGGCCGGAGAAGGAGACGGGACTTTTAGGATGGGTTCAGAAAGAGAGGAAGGACCAACCAGCCAGAGGGAGCAAAATGTCCCGATTTCCAAAAAGTGAAGAATATGATTCCTGGGATGTAAGCTTAATGACACTCAGTAGCATTCTAGAACTATTAAACAGGTGGTTTGGGAGCACTTTGCGAAGAACTGTGCCCAGCCTGGAATTAACTCATTAAAATCATGTCAAATCAAACTCCCAGGGACTTGTGTTATCAAATAATTTTTTTTCTTTTTCTTTTTTTTCTTTCTTTTCTTCCTTTTTTTTTTCTTTTTTTTTTTGAGATAGGATCTTGCTCTGTCACACAGGCTGGAGTGCAGTGGCACAGTCATGGCTCACTGCAGCCTTGCCTTCTTGAGCTCAAGCAGTCCTCCAGTGTCAGCCTCCCAAGTAGCTGGAACCACAGGTGCACACCACTGTGCCCGGCTAATTTTGTGTGTGTGTGTGTGTGTGTGTGTGTATTTTGTGTAGAGACAGGGTTTTGCTGTGTTGCCCAGGCTGGTCTCAAACTCCTGGGCTCAAGTGACCCGCTTGTCTTGTCCTCTCAATGTGTTGGGATTACAGGCATGAGCCACCGTGCTCAGCCAAGAATATTTTTTCATTCATGTCACATATTTATTGTCAGCATCATAGGAAATGCAAAGGGTATCATGGCAAGGCACTGAACGAAGTCTCCCATGCTCTCTGTGTGGTCATGAGAAAGCGATGTGTGAACAGGAGGATGTCCCGTTAAGTGAAGTCCATGACAGTGGAAGCCACGGGGCTCTAGTCCAGTCACTGGAGGGTCAGAGGAGCACCCTGACCCTCTCTCTGATGGGGAGGGATGGCACATAAGAGAACGTCAGTGGCTCTGGAGGCGCCAGCCATTTAAGAGTGAAAAGCAATAGCAGGACAACAGAGAAGTAACATCATACATGAAATTATTCTTTGTAATAATGGCAGTAATATACATTCATGGTAAGAAATTGGGAAAATACAGAAGATCATAAAGAAGTAACTAAAAGACACCTGCAATTCTACTTGAATGGCACGATTTAGTAACACGGCTGACAAGAATTACCGGCAGAGTGGAATTTAGGTAATATAGAAGATGGCAAGGGGTTCAGAATTGTTGAACCTAGAAAAGGGGTCATGCTGTCAGTTTTTGAGGAGTCAACAGGCTGTCAGGAAGAATCTATAGGCTATTGGGTACGGGCATGAGTAGAACACAGAGGCTCAGAGAGGCCAATTTCAGCTCATGGACAACGGGAAGAGCGTTCCAGGAAGAAATTCACCCCCAGGGGTCAGGCTGCCTTGGGAGGGAGGGGAGTGCCCATTCCCGTGAGTATTCAGTGGAAGCTAGTTCTTTGTCACTTTCTTCTCTGAATGTTACTGAAGATTCCCTGCCCTTCTCTGGCTCCTTTCAATGCTAAGATTGTGTATCTATAGGTGAAGACATGGAGGCAGAAATAAATGTGTTTAGTTATCGCTAAGGGAAATAAACATGATGCAAAACAGTGTGCTCTCAATTTTGTTGGAAGAATATAGTTAAATGTATATTCATTGAAAAGAGATGGCAAGGAAGTGAATATTAATGCTTGGACTGTGGGAGATGTTTTCACCTTTGGACTGTTTTGATTTTTCCAATTTTTCTACAGTTGACTTATTTTAAAACCCAGTAGTGCGTCTGCTACATGTGTGAGGATACTTTCTCTACTGAAACAATAGATTAGGGCAGGGGCAGGAGGGAGCTTTTTTGTAGGTATGTACATAGGGTGGGATGGATTGCAGAGGGACTTGAAAGTCAGGCAGGACTGTTTAGATTTGAAGGTCACTATAGTGGCAATGAAAATGACTTTATTTGCTAAACCAAACTCAGGACTGATAATCTAACAAACAATAGCATGTTAATGGGGATAAGAGGACATAATACAGTATTTGAAATTGCAAAACTCTCTGAAAAATCATGTCTTAGCTTGGGCTGCCATAACAGAATACCATAGATTGAGTAGCTTAAATAAAAGAAATTAATTTTCTCACAGTTCTGGAGGCTGGAAAGTCAAGATCAAAGTCCATCAGAGTTCAGGTTCTGGTGAGAGCTCTCCTCCTGGGCTGCAAACAACTAACTTTCCATTTTGTCCTGACTGGCAGAGAGAGGGAGCGCCGTACTCTCTTCCTTTTCTTATAAGGACACCAGTTTCATCATAGGGTCCACACCCTCATGACCCCATCTAAACCTAATTGCCTCTGAAAGTCCCCATCTCTAAATACTATGACCTTGGGGGTTAGGGCTTCAACATATGAATTTCAGGAGGACACAGACATTCAGTCCGTAACGATCAGTATTACAATTGGGAGCCTTGTGGGATTCTTAAGATGTGACATTCATTTGCTTATTCATTCATTTAGCTTAGTAACATTTACGAAGCCCTAGCTATGTGCTAGACACTGATGTGCATATGATTTATTAGGTCTTGTGGGAGCTGAGTATGGGACACACTGGAAGATGAAAGTTAAATTCATCAGGTCAGTTAGCAGGTCCCTGAAAATCTAGGTGAGGGATCTAAGTCTCAGGAATAGGAGTGGTGAGGATAGGAATTCTGGTGATATTTAAAGAAAGCCTTTGCTTGCTTCGCAGTTGCACTAAGGGTTCTTTTCATTACGCTGAACAGGGTAGGGTAAACAGTAGGCACTCAACATACATTAGGTAAGTAATGGGAATGTTTCTGTAGGTAGAAGGGCTTGAACTGAACCTCAAATGAAGAATAATTATTAATGAACACATTGTTGCAATAAACATACCCTGAATTCTTACCATGTGCCAGCTATATTGCTTAATGCTAAAGCTACAAGGAAGAGATGTAGCCATCACCCCAAACGCATCCACAAAACGACAGTCTGAGAGGAGAGACACAAATGTAAGCAACGAAAGCACTTATAACAGACTAATGTAATGTGAACTGTGAGCCCAGATAGAGGTACAATTATTCTAGTCTGTAGGGGTCAAGGAAGACACCAGAGAGGAGGTGACATCTGAATTGGGCACACGGAGAGTTCTCTGGGATGGTCCGTGGGTGGGATGGGTGGTGGAAGTCATTCCTAGTAGATGGAAAAACAAGGTCTACAATATGGTGGGGAAACGATGGCATGGTCCTTCTCAGTCTACTTTGTGTTTGCATTTATTTCCAGCATTCCTTGGCTCGGTGCCTGTAATCCCAGCTCCTTGGGAGGCTGAGGCAGGAGGACTGCTTGAGCCCAGGAGTTTGAGACCACTCTGAGCAACATATGGCGATCTCATCTTTATAAAAAATAAAAAATTAGCCGAGGCATGGTGGCACATACTTGTGGTCC
Organism: Pongo pygmaeus; assembly: GCF_028885625.2. Classification (NCBI taxonomy): domain Eukaryota; kingdom Metazoa; phylum Chordata; class Mammalia; order Primates; family Hominidae; genus Pongo; species Pongo pygmaeus. The sequence continues at coordinate 60,958,333 of NC_072390.2, forward strand.
CAGCTACTCAGGAGACTGAGGTGGGAGGATGGCTTGAGCCTGGGATGTTAAGGCTGCAGTGAGCCGTGATCATGCCACTGCACTCCAGCCTGGGCGACAGAGTGAGACTCTGTCTCAAAAAACAAAAAAAAGAAAAAAAAAACAAAAATGCTGGTTGCACATCTGTAGGGCTGTCAGCCCAACCATCCCAGTCTACATAATTACAGCAAGAAGAGTTATGAGGACATACCTGTCTGTCAGGCCAGAGTTGGCTGGTCCAGGGATGGAATCCTGACCAAACTGGAATGTTCAGAGTCCCTCCAGGGAATTTGGAACTGGGACACTAGATCACTGGCTGGCATCAGCCTCAGTGATCTCTTGCAGTCACTGTAAATTTGAGAGCTGTGGGTCTAATATCCTATCTTGTGAATTGGGCATCAAAGAGGGCCAGGTCCTGGTGAGGAAGAAATGAGATAGGTATGCCAAGAAGGGCCAAGATGAGACATACCGGGAGGGGACTGTCTGCATGTCCTCAGTGGTCTAGCCCCTGGCTGCAGCCCACTTCTGAAGTCCTGTTGTGGGGTCCGTGGGAGATGGACTGAGCAAAAGTGAGGTGAAGGGTAACATGCATTCTCACATCCTGGAGGGTCTGGCAGTAAAGACATCGCTGAAACCGTGGCTCTTTTCAGATGCAGGCTATGTACCCACCCGGTGTTAGGGAATTTAACAGTGAAAGAGCACTATGTTTTACATCAGTGTATTTTAGAGAAATACACTATATGAATGTATTTCTAATATGTGTAGGTGTTAAAAGACGGAGATAAAAACTTTAAGCCAGGGCAGAAAGTAGATAGAGAATAATAAATATGCCATGATGTAATGAATCCTTTCTGCCGAAAGCCACTAATCTGAGATGGCTGAAGGATCAGAAATCCATTTGCCTTGATCAATTACAAAAGCAAAATTCTGACACAGCCTATTTCTCTCTCTCTTTTTTTTTTAAGGGACGGGGTCTTGCTCTGTTGCCCTGGGTGGAGTGCAGTGGTGCGATCATAGCTCAGTGCCGCCTTGTACTCCCAGGCCCAGGCGATCTTCTTGCCTCAACCTCCCCAGTAACTACGATGACAGATGCTTACTACAGTGCCTGGCTAATTTTTTTTTTTAATTTTTAATTTAGATGGGGATCTCGCTATGTTGCCCAGGCTGGTCTCAAACTCTTGGCATCAAGCAGTTCTCCTGTCTCAGCCTCCCAAAGTGCTGGGATGAGCCACTATGCCTGGACTCATTTCTAAGTCTGATTTTAGTTTGTGGATTATGTCTCCTGGTTGACTGGAATGGGGATATCAGGGAAGAGTGAGTGGTATCAGGGAAAACAGATCTCTGGAGCCCTCCCAAATATTTCCTGCTATGCAGCCGCTGTGTTTGCTATCACCAGGAAAGGTTGTGATGCCTCTCAAGGCACAGCCAGATAACTGAAAGAGAGTCCTGGCATAGGGTTCCTACTCCCCTCCCCACAGCCTGAGAGTTCTGTCTACACACTCCTAGAGCACCATCCTTTCTGGGTCATGGAGTTTATTTCACTATGGTGTCAATTTACTTGTCTGTTCCCTTCACACACTCTTTCTGGCCAGAGCTGTATCCCCAGTGAAAAATGTAGTGCCCAGTACATAACAGGACTTGGTAAGTATTTGTCAAATGAATGAATGCACAGCAAATTATTGGGGAGAGAGCGTGGAGTCAAGACCAGTGAGAAGGCAGATGTAGTAATCTTAGAGATCATAGGAGTATTTAGTGGGTGGGGACAGAATGAAGGGAGAGCACATTTCTACTGAGTAGGTGGCCCTCGAGGCTGCCTGAGTAGGGGCTCACACACCACTCAGTGCCACTGACCACTGAGGAACAGCAGGAAGCAAGTGGCCCAGACACTGACCTGGCACCTTCCCCAGCTGCCTGACCTGCAGACTAGGACAGACAATTTGGGGCATTTTTCATTCCTTATGATCAGAAGACTCCTTGAGAGGCATTTAGCAAGAACAGGCCACCCCCAGTTCCCATTGTACCCACTGGCTGATTTGCAGTGTTGCTTTTCTCAGAGAGTCACTCCCCACATCTCCAGAACCCCTCTTTGCTGGGGGCATTCAGAACCTGTCTCTCTGGCTGGGTGCAATGGTTCATGCCTGTAATCCCAACACTTTGGAAGGCTGAGGTGGGAGGATTGCTTGAGGCCAGCAGTTCAAGACCAGCATGGGTGACATAGTGAGACCTTGTCTCTACAAAAAATAAAAAGATGGGTGTGATGGCGCACGCCTGTAGTTCTAGCTACTTGGGAGGCTGAGGCGAGAGGATCCCTTGAGCCCAGGAGTTCAAGTTTACGGTGGGCTATGATTGCACTTCTGCACTCCAGTCTGGGCCACAGAGCCAGATCCCATCTCTATTAAAAAGCAAAAGAACCTGCCTCTCTTCTCCTACTCTCCCTCAGAGGCAGCCAGCGGGGGGCCTACATCTGCATACAGGGTCTTCTGCCCGGAGTGCCCTCTCCTGGCTGCTCTGAGCCTTCCAGGCCCAGCTCAGTGTTGTCGCCTCCAGGAGCTTTCTCCTCAGAGCACCCTTGCCACACCCGCCGACTCTTGTCACCTTTGGTACCTGCACAGGGATCTGCAGCTCACAGGGTGCTTTCCCAGCTGCTATCTCAAAAAAGGTCTCATCCATGCTCATTTTGCAGCACAGCACACGGGCCTGGGGAGGTCATGTGGCAGAGCTGGACCAGAACCCAGGACTCCTGAAGCCAAGTTCTTTGAACTTTCCACCCTTAGCACTTTGCTGGACACACTCATCCCCTCCGCTAAGTAAGAAATACCTAATGATGGAGCCTGGATATTAGTTTCTTAGTCCTTCCTCCACACCACGCCCAGGGTGATATTTTGTGCCAGGTGGTCAAGTGGTCAGAATGTTTGCTGAATTGAAGGTGGGAGGCAGAGGTTAAACCCACCTCGGACTGGAGGCTCCCCACCTGGAGAGGTTGCACCAGGAGAGGCCCTAGCACGGTGTGCACGTGGCCATCTGGTTTTGTAAATTTCACTAAGATAGTTTTAAATAGCATTGGTTAAGTCCATTGTCCCTTTCCTCTGCTGCCCCCTGTCACACTTCTTCTCATGACAGATGGTGTTGGGGTGGCTCTGGGTATTTGGGGATCTAGCTAAGGGGGAAGTGGAGTTGGAGGTACATTGAGTTAGGGTTAAGTGGGGTTCTCTTACGTGGCTCACAGCCACTTCCATGTATATTTTGCTTCTTGCTAGTCATCCTAGTGTAGAAATGGCTTCTTGGGCGACTCCTGCGGCTCACTACTGACTCCTCCAATGCCATGACACGAAGGCTTAGGGCCAGCAGCTGTTTGCAATATGAGTGTGTCTGGTGAGGTTGGACTGTGGTATATGTAGGTAGTGTTAGAGAAGTAAGGTTTGAAATGAAAGAGCCAGAAGCTGGTCTGGGGAACATTCTTCTGACCATCGAATGCATAACATCAGAAGCTTGGGCTCGTCTCAATGGAAGTACAATCCTCTAATGCATACCATACTTTTTTTTTTTTTTTTTTTTTTTGAGAAACAGAGTTTCACTCTTGTCGCCCAGGCTGGAGTGTAGTGGCATGATTTTAGCTCACTGCAACCTCCGCCTCCCAGGTTCAAGTGATTCTCTTGCCTCAGCCTCCTGAGTAGATGCGATTGCAGGCACCTGCCATCACACTCGGCTAATTTTTTTATTTTTAGTACTGACGAGGTTTCACCACGTTGGCCAGGCTGGTCTTGAGCTCCTGACCTCAGGTGATCCACCCACCTCAGCCTCCCAAAGTGCTGGGATTACAGGCGTGAGCCACCTCGCCCAGCCACAATACTTTTTTTTTTTTTTTAAAGTGGGAATCATATGTAATAGAATGTATTTCTATTCTGTAATATAATCAGATTTTTTGGTGTGCAAATTTCTAGCTGATTTGAACAAATAAACTTGAAATGCCCTGAAATCTTATAGCTCATGTCCAAAAACTGATAGAGGTTTCCCCAACTTTAGCAACAACCCTCAACAGTTACATGACAATACCAATAATAATTTGTGAATGTGAATTTTCTAAACTGTCCATAATAAAAACTAAATTTGGATTAACCATGTTAGAGAAAAGACTAAAATATCTTTCTATTTTCTCCATGGAAAAAACATTACAAAATTGTCCCAAGAAGAGCTAAACAAAAGGTATGCAGCCCCTCGATAAATATACAGGAAAATTTTAATAGAGGCGGATTGGGCTGTTAACTAATAAAAAGGTTGTTTTATTTTTCTGGATTTTGTGATATTTGCGGTAGTTCTCCGCTTTTTAACACTTGTAATTTGTTATGCTTTCTTTTCTCATTCCTAATAAATTGTCGTGTTTGTGCTAATTTTGTATTTGTTATTTGGTGTTATTTTTCTTTTGTTTTCTTTTTTTGAGACAGAGTTTCCCTCTTGTTGCCCAGGCTGGAGTAAAATGGCACGATCTCGGCTCACTGCAACCTCCGCCTCCCAGGTTCAAGCAATTCTTCTGCCTCAGCCTCCCAAGTAGCTGGGATTATGCTCATGTGCCACCACGCCTGGCTAATTTGTTGTATTTTTAGTAGAGATGGGGTTTCTCCATGTTGGTCAGGCTGGTCTCAAACTCCCAACCTCAGGTGATCCACCTGCCTTGGTTTCCCAAAGTGCTGGGATTACAGGCGTGAGCCACCGCGCCCGGCCTTGGTGTTATTTTTCTTACCTAACCTCCCCCGCCGCCCCCAGTAAACTGCAGACCCATGACTCGGTCACTCTCTTTGGGCCTTGTGTCCTTCCTCCTAGGCAGGGATGGGGCCCTGACCTTGCCTTGAACCCTCTTCCAGGGAGAATTAAAGAGATGATCCTGTTAATTGTTCGGTCGTCCCTTACACCTGCAGAGACAAAAGCACATGGCTTTGTTTGATCCTTACTGCAAACCATTAGGGAAAAACTCCATGTTTTCACTGTGGCAGTGTTTGAATGTACGCAAAAGGAGGTGAATATCCATGGTGCACGGTGCGGGATGGGCTTGGTGAGGTTCCCTGGCACTGGGCTCCAGAATGGCAGGGCCAGACGTATAATCTCTGCAGTTTGACGCCTCTCTCCATGCTGTCCCCACACTTCATGGCACATGACATGTGTAATTATGTGGTGACATCTGCATCCTTCCGCCTGGATTGGAAACAGGCAGCACCCCTGATCCTCAGGGTGGGGGCAGGAAGCCAGTGGCAGCTGGGGGGCTGTCTGCAGCCGAGCTGATGGGAGGCTTCTGAGCATGGAGAGGACTGAGGCTGTGTCTCCCTGGGGTTTGATGGGCACAGATCCCTGGACAGCAAATCTCTGGGCAAGGGGACGGCATCAGAATCATTTGGAGAGCTTTTCTTATATATGTGCTGTTCACCTTATCCCAACCTATTCTAATACCAGCAGGGATAGGGAGAAGACAGGTGCATTTTGGAAAATTTCCCAGGCAAATCTGATACCCATCCATTCTCAGAGTGAGAACCACAGCCCAAGGGGCTCATGGGAGTAACAAGTTAGTGGGGACCCAGATCTGCTCACGGCTGAAGGTAGCCACCTGCTCCTAGGGGAGCGTGGAGTCAGAGCTGTGTATACAGCTGGGGCTGGGAAGCCAGACTTCCCTGGTCCATCTCCTCAGGAGCTATTTGACCTTGGGCAAATCAGTTGACCCTGAAGTCCTCTGCCTGCTTATCTACAAAAAGGAAATCACGGAAGCCCTTACCTCAGGTGAGATAATGCCCTTAGCACAGAATCTGACACACCACACTCAAGAATGTTAGCCACTGCTGTTATTTCCAATGGTGACATCAGACAAGGGTGAAGGGGAAGGAATATTCTCTGCTCTGGGGCTCAAGCGAGCTGCAGACTCTTCTCCCTCCTTCACAGGCAAGATGCCAATGGCTAGAGGCTCCTCCGGAAATCCAGCCCAGCCAGATCTCCTTTCAGGCTGGAGCTGGGACCACCCTCCTTTGTCTGAAGCTGGGGAAACTGGTTTGGGGAACCGGAGAGTCTCTAGTGTCATCCGCGCTCTGTCTCTTCTGGGGGCTGTTCTCAGTGAGGGGAGAGCCATGCAGACAGACATTCCTTTTCAGCATGAACAGGTGGGAAGCCTGGAACCAGAGAAGGATGCTGGGGGGCTGGGGGTGGGTGAGGAGTGCCGGGCGCCGGTGGGGAGGCTTTGGCAGGGCTGTGAAGGAGTCACATTCACAGACTTCCCAGAATCCCCTCTTCCCTCTTTTTTGGCAGCCCTGGTCCCCAAGGTGTGCAGGCACTCACACTGTGAAAGCACCCTCCGTGCAGGGGAAAAGGGCTCAGTCAACTCACACCCATTAAGTGTCGCATTTAAGATGGGGCAATACCTTGTAGTGATTTTGCAACTGGCACCAGAGCCCTTTCTTCAAATGTTCCTTACTCAAGTGCTCAGACTGGAAAGAGACTGGGAGCTTGGCATCATCCCTGCCACACACACAACAGTCCCAGGGGTACCTCTTGGGTCCCTGGGGCTGGGGAAGCATGACCAAACAGCAAAGGAGAGAGGATTGCCAGGGAGTCTCAGCCACAAGAGCCTCTGAGGCCCATCCACTCCCTGTCCCCTTCCCCTGGGAGCCAACCGCCCCCCACCCCCCACTCCTGGAGCGAAGAAAGGCAGAGTCAGCACTTGAACTCAGAACCCTGTCACCAGATTCCTGCTGGGCCCTTGGTGGTGGGGACTGAGGGGGAGCCTTCCCATCTGCCCATCCTGCCAGGCTGGCTGCAGGCCTGAGGACCCACTCTGATGTTTGGGGATGGACCCTGTGCCAGACCCTTCCTGCCCCAAACCTGAGGTCTCCAGCCCTTGTCTGGGGGTTTTCTGTTTCCTGGTCCTGGGAGCTTGCAGGGAGGGGACAAAAATGAAGATCTAACCCCACCTATTCCCAACACTCTTGCCTCCCTGCACCAGGGATTACGGATGAGAGCGCTTTAGAGTCAGGGTCCCCAGAGCCCAGCTGGGCTGATGAGATGAGCTGTCACTCCATATTGTCCATCCTGTCCCTACCATCACTCCCTCCTGTATCCTGCAATGCCACTGGAGGTCCCACACTCTCTGCTGTGTTTGCCGCAGCCACCACCCCCAACAAACAAATCCCTCTGAAACTGATCCAGCCAGGCTACTGGGCAGCCCCTGGCTGGACACATGAGAACCACAGCATGCATTTTTATAAATGTGACCAAGGAGGAAGGCCCTGCTGGAGCAGGACAGAAGGGGCTCTAGTGTTGAAGGCCTCTGGTGCTGCCCTTTGAGTTAACTCAACCCCCTAGGTCCTCACACATCCCGTGTCCTGGACACCAGCCTCCTTGTTCTATCCTCGGATCCATCTGATGCCAAAGCCAGTATTCCTTCCTCCCCACACACAGCAGTCAGAAGTAACAGATTTGATGTACGCACGGCCAAATGGAGGAGCTTAAAACAGAGCCGAGAGAAGAAAGTCAGAGCGTGAGATGCACAACACAACCCATTTACATTAATTAAAATAAATGTGCCCCAAACGAGGATGTGCATGTATAAAAACATGAAGTCTGTTAGCAAGGTGCCCCATGGAGCAGACAGGAAGAGAGTAGGGAGTGGGGTCAACAAGAAATCAGAGAGCAAAGAGAGAGGGAGTGAGAGAGAGAGAGAGAGGGAGAGGAAAAAGGAAGGAAAACGAAAGCAAGCAAACTCTTTAAGCCACTTCTGAATGTTTCTTCTGGGAATAAAGTTTGGATTTATTTAACATATATATATATTTTTTTCACATAAAATAAAACCTATACAATTTTCAAAAATGGAAAATTGTTTTGGTCAGTGTTTTTTGTTTGTTTGTTTGTTTCGAGATAGGGTCTCTCACTCTGTCGTCCAGGCTGGAGTGCAGTAACACAATCACAACTCAATGCAGCCTCAAACTCCTGGGCTCAAGTGATCCTCCTGCCTCAGCTTCTGGAGTTGCTGGGACAGGCATGCGCCACCACGTTCAGCTAATATTTTATATTTTTGTAGAGTTGGGAGTCTCGCTGTGTCGCCCAGGTTGGTCTCAAACTCCTGGCCTTAAGTGATTCTCCTGCCTTGGCCTACCAAATCTCTCGGACTATAGGCCTGAGCCATACCACACCAGGTCTTAGGCATTTTTTAAAAGCAGACGTGTGTGTGTGTGTGTGTGTGTGTGTGTGTGTGTTTCTTTTTCCTGAAGGCTGTTTCATGGCTTGCAGGGCAAAGGGCAAGGGACTGATACAATGTTCTCTTTAAAACGTGGTAGAAACAAAAAAAAGAAGTCCCTTTCTGTGCATAGGAAGGGACAGGTGTGTCTGAGCTGATCCCATGCCATTACACTGGCCGCACTGCCCCTGTATCAAGGCCACCTGCAAGTGCAATCAGAGAGAGTCAGACTTTGACCATGTGAAGGTATGAGATGATTCCAGGGTGAGACCTGAACTAGAAAAAGAAAAAACGGGGATGGAGAATTACGCACACTCTGCACTGGAGAGTTACTCTCCAATGAAGAAGAGGAGCCCCATAGACTAAATGACTCCAGAACGTTGCACAGAGCAAGCATGAACCAAATAAGTGAGCCCTCACTGAGGTCTTGCATGGTGAGTTGTGGCCAGAGACTGCCAATCCAGGAGGCTTCCTGAAGGAGGCGAGCACCAGAAGCCAGATGCACCAAGCCAGAGGCTGAGCAGGCTGGGCAGGAGCTATTGCTGTGCACTCTGGAAGCAGGGGTAGCTGGTTTGGACCCCTTCATCTGCAAGAGGGCATGCGAGACCTCCTGCGTACACTCCTTTGATTGGCCTCTCTCAGTACCTTTGAAAGGGGCATGAGTCTGAACCTGGAGCTGGGCATTGTTCTTCATGCCCTGTGGAGGAGGCTCCTCTAGGGGCAAGTGTGGCGGGCAGGCTGGAGTCTCCTCCTGAGCCAGCCAGTTCCCATGTGTGTGTGTTTGTGTGTGTGTGTGTGTGCATGCACAGCAAGCACCTGTGTACACGTAGGTATGAGGGAAGGGGTGGTTAGGGCCCAAATTTACCCAGTGAAGAGAGCCCAAGGTTGCAGTTTTTGTCACCAGGAAATATGGAGGTGCAGGCCAGCAAACCTCTTGGAGGACCCAAGAGAGCAGGCTCAGGTCTATAGAAGCCATGGTCAGCAGGGGAGGGGCCTGAGGCCTGTCACTTGGCAGGGCCCATTAAAGAGAAAAGGGCTCAGGGCCCCAAGTACGTGGAGGAGTGGCCACCACCTCCAGGAGCGTGAGTGGAAATGATGTGTGTCCCTGGTGGGAATTTGTGGGCTGGGTTTTATTTATTTACTTATTGACAAATAAAAATTGCATATATTTATGCTATACAGCATGATGTTTTGAAATATGTAAACATTGTGGAATGGCTAAATCACACTAATTAATATATGTATTACCACATACACTTCTCATTTTTGTGTGTGTGGTGAGAACACTTAAAATTTACTTCCTTAGCAATTTTCAAGTGTCCAGCATTGTCATTAACTATAGTCACCATGTTGTACAATAGCTCTCTTGAATGTATTTCTCCTCCTAACTGAAATTTCATATCCTTTGATAGACATCTCTCTAATCCCGCCCCCTCCCCACCCCAGGCTGGGGCTTTTAAGAAGTGGGTGTGACTCCTCTAAGTTTTCTTTCCGCTGCACAGTTGCAGACCACAAGGCCTTAGGCCAGGGTTGGTGGAACCACGGAAGAGAACGAGCTTGGGTGCCTGAATCACCACAAGGAAGACAGCTGCCCCCTGACGAGACTTGGACCGTGCCTTGGACTTGGACAGGAGAAATAGATTTCTACTGTGTTCAAGCCTTTCTGCATTTAGGGCCTGGTTATCTCAGCTGTTTACCTGCCCTAATACTCAGCATTCCCAGGCTTGTACCTGCACACATCATCACCCCTGTTGAGTCTGTCCCTGCTTAGGCCTCCGTAGTTGCTGGACTCCTCCATCCATCCACCCATCTACCCATTCATCCTACAAATGCTATTGATTTTTTTGGATGTGCACACTGTGCCGGGTGCAGGACTCATGTCTTCCTGTGTTGCTCACACTCTTCACTGCCTCTCCAGCTTCTCTGAATCCCACTCAGTTTTCCCAGTCTACTTCAGACCCGTTACCTGCTCCGAAGCCCTTCCTGACCACTGCAGGCCAGGCCTTTGACAGCTCGATCCCTCACAGACTGGCCAGTCCATGAACCCATTCCTGGATTCTTTCCTGGGGGGAAAAATGGGGGAGACAGGGATGTGGATCCTCCCAGACCGGGATAGTAAAAGTCCCAGGTTGCAGAGAGAAGGTGAAGGCTAATTTTAGCTACAAACCCACGGATTTCAGGCATGTGGAGGAAATAGGACCTCTTGGTAATGGATTACATTTCTCCTGGGTATGAGCCTCTATGTACTCTCTCACTCTTCTCTCGGACACACAGGTGTGCGTGTATGCACGCACGTCTTTAGACCCACAAACAAGACAGGGAGGCCAGTTGTGCCTGAAACAGCTCAGGAGTTGGGTCCTCACCCACGTGGGTAAGTGAGAGTTGCTGCGGCAGCTGGCAGACCTTGGTGGACCACACACTAGGCAGAGCTGGGACTCCAGGGAAGGATACTGGGGTGACCCTGGAGGAGGTCTAGGTGGGAGAGCCTGAGCTCAGTTCCAAGCCTGGGCGTCAAAGGTGCTGGAGAGAGTCATAGAGTGGGGCTCTGGCCCTTCCCCACTGGGTCTATTTGCCCTTCCATGTTTTGTAGTTTTGATAGTTAGCTTTCTAGAAGTCACCTCCTCCATGAAGCCTTCCTGAATTCTATCAGGCAGAGAATTTCCTCCCACCTTTTTCATGCCCCTATTACAACCCTGAGGTCGTGGTGTCATAGTTTATCTTTCTTTCTAAACTATGGCTGTCCCAGACCCAGGACTCCTAGTACCCAGTATGGCAGCCGGCACAGAGAAGGCAGGCAATACACAGTAATAATAAAATGAGCTGTCCCTAACAAGTGAAGAATATGGACAAACTGAAGGAAAAGAGACTTAAAATCCTATAGGAAAATGTAAAAAGATAGGAACAGACAATTCACACACATAAAAGATATAAAAATAGCCCTTAAACAAAGAAGAAGATGTTCAGCTTCACTCATATTAAGAGAAATGCTAATTAAAAGTCACGCATCAGACAGGCAGAAATGCAATTGCTTGACAATCCACGCTGCTGAGGGCGGTGGGGAGACAGGTCCTCTTAGACATTCATTGCTGGTGGAAATGCAAAATGGCAAAATCCCATGAAAGATAATTTGTCGACATCTGAGAAAACTACATAGATATTTACCTTTCCACTCAGTAACCCCCTTCTAGGAATTTACCCTGAAGACACATCTCAGCAGTGTGAAAATACATAAGTACACATGCTAATGGCAGCATTATTTGTAATGGCAAAAATATAGGAAATTACCTAAATGTCAGAGCATAAGAGATGAGTTGAATAAACTAGGAGACAGCCACACAGCAGGGTGCTGTCCAGCCATAAGAATGACCGGGGAAGATCTCTGAACAGATATGGAGTGATTTTCAGGAAATGTTATGTGAAAACAGCAAAATGCAAAGAGAATATGTAGCATGCTGTCTTTTATGTAAGAAATAAAGGAAATAAGAAAAATTGTATGTGTCAGCTAATTTATTTTCCAAAAAGCAGCACAGGAAAGATAAACTAGAAACAAATAAAATTGATTATTTTTGAAGGGTGAGGTGGGGGACGAAGACTGGAGAGGAGTTTGTGACAGTGATGCTTCTCTGAGTAGTTTTTATTTTTAGAATTATATAAATAATATTATATATATTAAAAAACTAATAGTAAATCAGCAAGGATGTGGCAAACCCTAAAATTGAGTTTAAATGGAAACAAATGAATCCAAATGTATTTCAAATGACTAAAATAACCACAGTAAAGGAGAAAAAAAGGAAACCAAGTAATTTTTTGTTGTTGTTTTTTGTTTGTTTCTGAGACAGGGTCTCACTCAATCACCCAGGCTGGAGTGCAGTGGCACAATCTCGGCTCACTGCAACCTCCGCCTCCCAGGCTCAAGTGATCCTCCTACCTCAGCCTACCAAGTAGTTGGGATTTACAGGTGTGTACCACCATACCCAGCTAACTTTTTTTTTTTTTGTAGGGATGGGGTTGCACCATGTTGTCCAGGCTGGTCTCGAACTCCTGGGCTCAAGCTATCCTCCTGCCTTGGCCTTCCAAAGGGCTGGGATTACAGGCATGAGCCATTGCACCCAGCCCCAAGTAATTTTTGAACACAGTACTTTGACCATATACCCTCAGTCTACAGACAAAAAGAGTCAAAAGCAAGTCTTGATCTCTTAGGAGGCTTGTTTTTTGCAGTATAATAAGAACATTATTGGGATAATTGACAAAACTGGAATATGGATTTCAGATTAGGAAAAAATAATTGTATCAATGTGACAAATGTAAATTATGCTTATAGTATATTAAACACTGTGGTTATGCAGAAGAATATTCTTGTTCTTAGGAAATACATGCTAAAGTAGTAGTGCAACTTTTCTGTTTGAAATTATTTCAAAATAAAAGTTAAAAATAAATAAAAGCCCTCATGTATTGTGCACTTACTGTGCATTGGACATTGCCAGTACCCTGCATCTGTTGTCTCATTTAATCCTCACAACACTTTGAAACCAGAACTTCACTATTCCTATTTTACTAATGAGGAAACTGAGGCTCAGTGAGGGTAATTACTGGTTGTATCTGCCAGTGATCTTGGGATAATTTGAAGCCAGGTCTGCCTGACTCTAAAATCTTTTGTCCTTACCCACTGCCTCTCCCAAACATTGAATGAATGAATGAATGACTAAGGGTCCCAAATAGCACTTTGTCATTTCTCCCTAGCCATGCCATGGGACTTTCTCTTCTCTGTGCCTTGGTTTTCGTATCTTTACAATAACTCCCAGCCTCACCAGTGTGTGTGCCATCTGCTAGTCCGGTGATGGTGGTGAGTGTGGCTTGGCAAACAGAAGAGCTGTTCTCCACGCATTCCAGGGGCTGTAGCTTGGCCAGGGGGAGGGCACGAGGGAGGCTGCAGACAGAACGAGGTCTTTCACTAGGAGTGGGGAGCAGCAGGAGATGCCGCACACACACAAAGTGGCAAGTGGGGCTCACTCACCCCGGCCCGCAGGTGTGTGGGGGAGATGGGGGACAGGACGACATTGAAGAAGTGACTGGGTTGCTGTTGAGCAGAGGGGGACACTTCTTACTATAACTCCTGACCTCCCTCAGGCCCCCCCAAGGAGATGTCAACCCTGTTTAGGGAGAAACTGTCTCCATGTGTCCTGATTGGTTTATTTCTTCTTGGAGCCAGATGCAGGAAGGAATCGTTCAGCTCATTCCTCAGCGGAATGAAAGAGACAGGTGGGCTGGTCCCAGGTGCTCAGATAGCTTCCAGTACACCTGGGGGGCTGTAGGCCAAGTGCCCTGTGGGCGAGAGCAGGTGGAGCTCATGTTCAAACCCAGGGATGTTCGCGTGTGATGTTGTATCTGCAGAACAGCCATCAGCAAAACAATAAAGAAAAGGTGCTCTGATCTAAGCCCAGGGAGAGGGGGGGTTGGACGCCTCCCCATCCCCTGTCCCCTGAAGGGCGGCTGCTCAGCCCAGGAGAGCAGAATGAAAACTATGCCCTGGTTGGCCAATAAAAGGCTTCCTTTTCCCCTGCTGCCTCCCAGCTGCTCCACCCACCATGAGGCTGGCCCAGGCATTACATTAGTTTGGTTTCCCCTCGACCACCACAGGAGTAGGGCATTTGGACATACATCCTAATATTTGCCCCAGTGTATCATCTCTGCAGCTAGACTTGGGGGCTTCCTCCTGGAAGATGCCAGGAGATGATAGGGAGGGGTTGAGGGAGACCCCCACCAATGATCTACGATCTGGGGAAGAATGTCTGTAGTTGTCCTGAGATGGAGGTGGACTACCCAGCTGACCAGAAATAGGTCCACTCGCCAGACCTCTTGCAGACCCCCTTTCAACCAGCATGGGGCAAAGGAGCATGTTCCTTGCTCTCCACTCTCTGTGGAGGGGGTAGAAGGTGAGACAGCTGCATGGGGAGGGTACGTGGAGATCCTGAGATGGTCCATGAGTGATTCCCATCCTGTTCCCCGAGGTCCGGTCCTGACCCATCCCATCCCCTCCCATTCATTCCACCCCATCCCACCCCATCCCACCCTGCCCCACTCTGCCCCATCCCATTCCCATCCCACCCCATCACCTTTAGCTCCCCAGGAGCACTTCCACTAGCTTTTCAGCTTCTTCAATCCCCACCCTCTAAGGAAACCAAACCTGAATTGAAACTAAGAGGAAACAACAAAAGTTTGCAAAAGAGAAAGGCAGCCTCTGAGAGCTGAGCTGGCCGGCCCTCCTCCTTGAACAGAAACAATGACAAAGAACAACAATGTCAAACAAGGCTGCTTTGTGACGGTGACAGACCACGACAGAAATAAGACCCCTCCACATGAGCACAGACAAAAACAAGAATACTAGCTGAACCACAGAAAAAAACCAACATCTGCCTCCCCCAGCCGATGGGAGGGGCTATGGCTTCTTTACCCAATACAGCGTTAGCACTGCTTCATTCCTCCGCTTCTAGGTCAGAATCCTAAAGATACTCTAAGGTCCTCGATCATAGAATTCTCCTGCTCCCTGACTGCACCCAGTGGAGAGGAAATCCCCACTTCTCCAAACCCTTCCCAAAGTCACCAAACAAACACAAACCCTGCATCTTCCTTCTAACACAACCCTCCAACCGGGATGTGCCGTAGCTCCCCAGGGGTGTGGTCACCCCTGTCACAGCTGCATCAATAGATATAGCTCTGGTTGGCTGCAGGTGTCTTTCCAGCAGTCCCTGACTGATGGCATCAGCTGGCTCAAGTGTACTCATCATGAGAGCAAGTGTCTTTCACACAGCGCACCAAGTCAGGAGCCCTTCCTTCCAGCCCGCAGTCATGTCTCTGCCACCAGGTACATGACCTTGAGCAGGTCCTTAACCTGGGACTCTCGGCATCTCCGGCTGCAAAATGGAGCAAGACTTGCCTTGCTACCACTCCCGGAAAGGGAGGATGGAGTGAGACACTGCCTGTGAAGGTGGCTAGAAGGAGTCTGACCCTTGCACAGGGTCACCTTGGAATTTGCTTTCAACTTCTGAGAGTGAAAAGAGACGTTATTGATAACTACACTGAGGCACAGGTATAAACCAGGCCTCTCCCCAGCAAAATGGGAGGAAAGGTGACCTGCCTCAGAGGAGCTATGGGAAATGAAGGCAGAGAGGGTGTGAGGTGCCTCTGGGAGTTGATGAGTGTACTGGGGTGAATGAGGGCCCTCCAGAAGACATGCACATGTCCTAACCCTCAGAACCTGTGAATGTGACCTTATCTGAAAAAAGGGTCTTTCCAGATGTAATTAAATTAAGCATCTTGAGATGAGTCATCCTGGATTACCTAGGTGGTCCCTAAATCCAATGACAAGTGTCTTTATGGAAACAGAAGAGGAGAGAAAACCCAGGGCACAGAGAAGCCTTGGGAAGATGGAGGCAGGCACTGGAGCGCTGTGGCCACAAGCCAAGGAAGCCTGGAGCCACCAGGAGTTGGAACAGATGGGAAGGATTCTCTCCTAGATCCTTTGAAGGAAGTCCAGTCCTGCTGACATCCTGATTCTGGACTTCTGTCTTCCAGAATTGTGAGAGGATAACTTCCTGGTGTTTTAAACATCAAGTTTGCGGTGATTTGTTACGGCAGCCCTGGAAAACAAATCCAGTGGGCAGGGGGGCCTTTAAGGACACTCTCCCTGGATGCTCTGTCCCTCCCAGGGAATCTCTCTGGAATTGCATTATTCAGTTGCAACAGAGGTCACCCGCTACCTCCCACCTCCTGGCCCGGGTTCCAGCCTTGCCCAGGGAGGAGGTAGAGCTCCAGGCCTGCAAGTGTCTCTCCCGGAGTGCTAAGCCCCAGATCCACACCTTGCTCCAGCTGTGGGGAGGGGGCAGCTGTCTAAGCAGCTGAGGATCTGAGGATTGCTCTTGTGCGGCAGAGAAAGAGCCTAATCCGCTCTGTTTTAGGGGCATCTGGCCAGGCCTTGGCCCAGGACTGGAGAAGCTGTGGGAAGTAGGTCCACAGGCCTGCCCAGGAGCCAAATGAAAGCAGGGGTCAGGGGAAGGAGCAGCGGAAGGTGAAGTCAGAAGCCTGTAACCTCCCCTTTCTTTCTTTCTTTTTTTTTTTTTTTCTTGAGACAGGGTCTCTGTCACCCAGGCTGGAGTGCAGTAGCACAACCTCAGCCCATTGCAACCTCCGCCTCCTGGGCTCGAGCAATCCTCCCACCTCAGCCTCCTAAGTAACTGGGACTACAGGTGCCTGCCACCATGCCCGGCTAATTTTTGTATTTTTTGTAGAGATAGGGTTTTGCCATGTTGGCTAGGCTGGTCTCGAACTCCTGAACTCAAGCAATCTAACTGCCTTGGCCTCCCAAAGTGTTGGGATTACAGGTGTGAGCCATTGTGTCTGGCCACCTCCCCTATTATACTTTTAAGAGGATCTAATAAACTGGCTCATGCCTAGACCTGATTACGGCGCTTCCTCTCCCTGGGGATGGGGGCAGGAGGCAATGCCAGAAAGGATGCCTCAAATTTAGGGTGGAATTTTGGGTATTATGCAGTGTTCCTCCCTCCCCTTTCCCCATCATATTCATCACGCTCATCACACTTTTGAACTAAGGTCCAAAATTCCTTCATGGATGCAGATAAGATCTGTCATATCCTGCAGTATCTTTTAATATGCAAATCCCTGAGATAGAAGCACCTAAGGCCCCTGTATGGATTCCCTGATGGAGGCAGAAGGTCCCTAGAAGGGACAGACGGGAAAAGAGAGAAGGCATCCAAAGAGAAATTCCGTTTTCTCCCGTATTTCAACCTGGGCCATGCCTGGTGCCAAGGCTGCAGGAAAAGTTAGCAATGATGGGAAATGTTGGGATTTGCATTTCCATTTCTAGTGGTTTCCTCCTTTCTCCACCCATTTTCCAGCCTTGCTCTTCTAAATTACCTCCTGTTTTCCCCAAAGCTAGAGCTCTGGAGCTGGGCTGCTCAGAGAATGTCAACTGCAGTCTCCATTTTGAGGAAATTTACAACGGGAAAGGCTAGAAGGAAATATTTAATTTAAAAAACTTTTACATATAAGCATTTCCTCTTTGTGATGTATCGTTTTAAGGGTTTTGGCCAGTGCATACAGTCATATACTTACCACCAGTGGCCCGACACAGTTCCATCACTCCAAAATTCCACGTGCTGCCCTTTATTTTATTTTATTTTATTTTTGAGACGGAGTCTGGCTCTGTCACCCAGGCTGAAGCACAGTGGCATGGTCTCAGCTCACTGCATATTCCGCCTCCCGGGTTAAAGTAATGCTCCTGCCTCAGGAGAAAAAAGTAATCAGCTTGTTTATATCTACAAAAAAATCCCATTGGGTTTTAATAGAGATTGTGTTGAATCTGTAGATCAATCTGGGGATAGCTGACATTTTAACAATATTGAGTCTTTTTTCCCATGAATATTCTGTGTCTATCCACTTATCTTTGATTTCTTTCAGTAGTATTTTATAGTTTTCAGCAGACAGATCCTACATATATATTATTAGATTTATACTTAAGAATTTCATTTTTGGGTGGTATAGTAAATAGTACCTTAAAAATTTTTTGAATTGTAATTTTTCATATCATAGCTGGGGTACATAAAATGCAATTGATTTTTTTTTTTTTTTAGAGCCAGGGTCTCATTTTACCACCCAGGCTATAGTGCCATGGTGTGATCATAGCTCACTGCAACCTTGAACTCTTGAACTCCTGGGCCCAAGTAATCTTCCCACCTCAGCCTCCCAAGTAGCTAGGACTATAGGCATGCACCATCATACCCGGCTAATTTTTTATTTTCATTTTTTGTAGGGGCGGGGGGGTCTCACTATGTTGTGCAGGCTGGTCTTGAACTCCTGGCCTCAAGTGATCCTCCTACCTCAGCCTCCCAAAGTGCTACAATTAGAGGCATGAGCCACGATGCTCAGCCTACAATTGATTTTTGTATGTTTATCTTGTATCCTGCAACCTTGCTAAACTTACTTTTGAGTTTTAGGAGCATTTTGTAGGTTCTTTGGGATTTCCCACAGAGATAATCATGTTATTTGTGAGTGGAGACCATTTTATTTATTTATTTCCTGTCTATATGCCTTTCATTTCTTTGCCTTGCCTACTGTATTGAGTAGAAATTCCAGTGCAATGTTGAATAAGAGGGGTGAGAAAGGACAGCCTTCTCTTATTCTTGATGTTAGGAGGAAAGCGTTTAGTGTGTCACCATTAAGTATGCTGTTAGCTGTAGGTTTTGTTTTTTGTTTTCTGAGACAGAGTCTTGCTCTATTGCCCAGGCTGGAGTGCAATGGTGCGATCTCTGCTCACTGCAACCTCTGCCTCCTGGGTTCAAGTGATTCTCCTGCCTCAGCCTCCTGAGTAGCAGGGATTGCAGGCATGTACCACAATGCCTGGCTAATTTTTGTATTTTTAGTAGAGACAGGGTTTCACCTTGTTGGCTAGGCTGGTCTCCAACTCCTGACCTCGTGATCTGCCTGCCTTCACCTCCCAAAGTGCTGGGATTACAGGCCTGAGCCACTGCGCTTGGCCTGTAGGGTTTTTACAGATGCTCTTTATCAAGTTAAGGAAGTTTCTTCCATACCTAGTATGCTGAGAGTTTTTGTTATGAAGGCATGCTGAATCTTGTCAAATCCTTTTTATATCTAATACAATAATCACATTGTTTTTCTTTATTACTTTGCTAACACAGTGAATTACATTGATTTTCAAATGTTGAACTAGTCTTACATTTCTAGGCTAAGACTCACTTGGTCTTAGTACATTATCTTTTTGTTTTTAATTGCTGAATTTGGTTTTCCATTTTGTTAAGGATTTTTGCATCTATGTTCATGAGGGATCTGTATTTGTTTTTAATTTATTTTTCTTGTAATGTCTTTGGTTTTGTCATTAGGGTAATTCTGGCCTGGTAAAATGAGTTGGAGAGTATTTCTTCCTCTTATTTTTGGAAGATATTATGTAGAATTGGTGTAATTTTTTCCTTAAATGTTTGATAGAATGGGAAGCCCTGGAGTTATCTTTATTGAAAGGTATTAAACCATGGATTCAATTTTTTTAATGGATGTATGACTAATTAGGTTATCTGCTTCTTTTTGAGTAAATTTGGTTGTTTGTGTAAGAAATTACCTACATTCCCTTATTATCCTCTTAATGTCTGTGAAGTCTGTAGTGCTGTCTCCTCTTTCAATTCTCATCTTGGTAATTTGCGTCTTCTCTCTCTCTCTGTCTCCTAGTTTGTCTGGCTAGATGTTTATAAGTTCTATTAATTTTTTCAAAGAACCAGCTTTGGTTCCATTGATTTTGTTTGTTGTTTTTCTGTTCTTTATGCCTCTCCTTCTGCTTGCTTTGGGTTAATTTATTTTTCTTTTTCTAGTTTATTAAGGTGGAAGCTTATTTTACTATTTGAGATCTTTCTTTTTTCTAATAAAAACAATTAGTGTTATAAACTTCCCTCAAAGCACTACTTCACCTGCATTATACAAACTTTGATATCTTGTAGGAGAAAGCCACTTAAAATGGCAATAAAACATTTAAATAGTAGCTGGGTATGGGAAATTGAAAATAAAGGGCTTAGACACAAATTAGAAGGTTTCATTGGAAGCTAAGACTACTAGCAGTTGGGAATGAGCAGGCAAGGTTTTATAAATGAAGTGGGATTTGAACACAGCTTTAGAGATGGCATAGTGAAGGCTGAAGGTTGCCTAGCCAATATCCATTGCACTCTTCTTCCCTAGTAACAGAACCCTGTGTTCAGTTGAGAAGAGTTTCCCAGCCTCCCTTATAGTTAGATGTGGACATGACCCTGGGTCCTGTGGATGAGATGCAGCAGAGGTGGTGTCTGTGACTTTGAGGAAGTCTCCTTCAAAAGAAGTGGCTCACAGGGGAGATATGCATTCACTGCTGTTCTCTCTGTCCTTCTTTTTGCTGCCTGGTAGACATCTTGGTCTGCAAGGCATACTTGGGGTATGGAGTGGGTGTATGGGGATGCCAGAGCAACAAGACAGAAGCAGCCTGGGTTCCTGACAATTTTATGGAGTTTCCACACCAGCCCTGGATTGCTCACCCCTGGACTTACTCTACCCAGATATTATAGAATATACCATTGCATGTTTGAGCCACTTTTACTGGGGGAGGAGGGATTCAGTTATATGTAGCTGAGGCCAGTCTTGATCCTGATGAGGAGGATTAGGAATGTAGAGGGGAGAAGAAAGGGCATTTAGCAGAGGGATGAGGAGCAATGCTGGAGAAAGCCTGGGGAAGATGAAACTGGTGGAGTGGAGACCAATTTGTCTGTGTAGGGCAGTAGTGGGAGGTGGGTTTGGTGGGAGCCAAACTCTAGAAGGCCTTAAAGGAATCTAAATGCTACTAGCCTGCTGGAAACTTTGGTAAATTGGTTTGACTTTCCTGGTCTGCTTCCTCATCCATAAAACCTGGGGATTTACTTGGATCAGAAGCTTTTAACCTGAAGTTCATGGACAAATTTCATGGGAGTCTAAGAACCTCTTGCCAAATCACATACGTTTTGCATCAGTGCTATTTTTCTGGAGAGAGGCCCACAATTTTAATCAGATTCTCTAAAAGGTCTGCAGCTCCCAAATAGTTAAAAATCACTAACCCAGATGCTTCCTGCATGAAAGGTCTCTCACTGACTTTATCATGTGGGCTAGAAGGAGCCTTTGGTGTTTTCTAGGGGGCAGGGAAGTGAACATGGTAAAATTAAGGTTTTGGGTGCCTATGAAACATTTTAAATCTGATAACAAATACCTATATAAAATGTGTTTTTAAAAGCTACAACGCAAGAAAAAGAAAATTAAAACTTTCCTGTAATTACTCTACTCTATGAACACTATGGTAGCTTCTTATTTTCAGATATATATGTGTGTATATATATTTTATTTTTTAAAATTTTTATTTATGTATTTATTTTTTTGAGGCAGAGTCTTGCTCTGTCACCCAGGCTGGAGTGCAGTGGCACGATCTCGGCTCACAGCAACCTCTGCCTCCCGGGTTCAAGCAATTCTCATGCCTCAGTCTCCCGAGTAGCTGGAACTACAGATGTGCCACCGTGCCCAGGTAGTTTTTGTATTTTTAGTGGAGATGGGGTTTTGCCATGTTGGCCAGGCTGGTCTCCATGTTGGCCAGGCCGGTCTCAAACCCCTGACCTCAGGTGATCTGCCTGTTCACCCTCCCAAAGTGGTGGGATTACAAGCGTGAGCCACTGTGCCCAGCCTATACATATATTTTAAAAATAAAACTTGGATCACCTAAATGTACTGCTTTGTAACCTGCCCTTTCACTCAGCAACATACAGTGAACATTTCTCCATGCTATGAAGTGTTTTTCTACGATACCCATTTGCTATGGCTAGGGAATACACACATAGGAATTTCTGGGCATTTTTGTGCTATGGGAGGCAAAGGGTTTTGAGAGTAGGTGCAGTGGGGGCACCAAGTTAGCAAGAATCTGACACTGTGCAAAATGCCAGGAGGCTGCGATCAGCATTCCCAGGCAGCCTGGGGGTATGAGATAGAAGTGATGAAATTCCCCCCACCCTTGAACTAATTCCAAAGAATGGGATTGGGGGTGCACACAGAGCACAAGGAGTAAACTGCAGGATCCAGAACAGGCATAGAACTGAAAGCCAGAAATAAACCCCAGAGAAAATCATACGGGAAAATGAAAACTTTCCTGCACAGGTGGGAGTGGATTACAGACACGATGGAGCAAGTGGCGTTACCTGGAAACCCGGCTTGCTTTAAAGCTCTGTGAAGGGCTCTGTGCCGTCCCATGCTCCCACCAATGCCTTCTGGAATCCAGATCATATTTATCAGGACAAGCCCTACCATGACTTTACCTTGAGAGAAGACACTAGAGATTTGAATCCTTTTGACGGCAGGGATTCAGGAGCTCATGTCTAGATCTGTCCCCTAGGTGAAGGGAGTGGGTGCACACTCCCAGGAGGTCCTGGCATTTGCTGGGCACTGTGCCTCTCACAACAATTTGAGCTGTAGGTATGATGATCCCATTCCGTGGATGAGGAAATGCAGGTCCTGAGAGGTCAGGTGACTTGCTATGGTCCCCTAACCAAAGGCTTGCGTGAAGAGACCTGAAGTAGGCAGGGAGAATAGGGGCCCTTGGAGGAAGGTTCCCGAGGGAGAGGCTGGCAACTGCAGCATCTGTGTCATGAGCACCCTGGGGTGGGGCACAAAGACTGTGAGGGTTGGGGGTGGGTGGTGTGCAGGTGGGCCCAGGCCTGTGCGTGTGGAGTAGGTGAAAAAGTGAATGACATGCAGATTTCAAAGGGGAAGTTTAGAGCTGGGAGCTACTTACCGAGCAAGAGCTGATGAAAAATCCCCTGGCTCCAGATGCCACTGCAGGCCCCTGAATGGGGAGGATGGCAGGGCTGGGCCTGGGCCTCTCCCTCAGTGTGGTTCCCTGCTTTGAAGTGCTGAGAGCAGGGGGAGGGTGATGCTGGGATCTTTCCACCAGGAGACTCACCATGGAGGCAGGGACAGAGGGGAGAGTGTTGTCCTGTTGCATTTCAAATCAGAGCTGAAGCTCAAGTCACCCTCCTCCCCGAAGCCCCCACACACCTGGCACACTTTGTCCTCTCCCTGTTTGGACTCTGTCTGTGCCCCTCATCTGTGTCACTCAGTACACACTGGTCCCATTGCCGGGGAGCTTTCATCTTCTGTCACGCTCTCCTTCAGAGGGCAGGGGCATGCTGCCTATCCTCCAGGCACCTGTCCCCTCCGCCTGCCCTAAGCCTGAGTCCTTGTTAGAGACTTGTTGCTCAAAGCTCTTCCTCTGCCTGGTGGTGGGGACTGGTCCAGGGGATAAGGGGCTCATGCAGGGCATCCTGAAATTGAGGGTGTGGTAATCCAAGGTAGGGAGCAACTGGAAGACGCTGGGAGCCAGAATAAGGATAGAGTGTCCATGAAGTGACAGCTGGGAGCTGCAGCCTTTACAGGGCTAGATACCAGATAGCTTTCTTGAGTCCATGTGACAAAGTTGCAACTACAGGGCCATTGGACACATAAAAAGGGGGGCTCAAATCTCATATCTTCCTATTGTGTATATTTTAATATCTTAGTGGCCTCTTAGAGGTGAAACCTCAGAGCCTCACTTTTCTCACCTGCTGCCAGCCTAATCTTTCTAACAGGCAAATCGGATCATGGTGCCCCTTGCTCAGAGCTCTTGGGGGAGGTGACAAAGAAAATCCCGGGCCTGGCCCCTAAATGCTTTCCTGCCTACCCTGTCCGCTTTCACAGTCTCAGCCTAAGCCAACACCTGTCCCCCAACCTAACAGTGGGGCCCACACTCCTCCAGTCTCCTACCCAGCCCTGGTCTCTCAGCCACCCAGGGGCCACTGGTTGGAAAGGAGGAGTCTTGTAGGTGGGTGAGGGGCCTCTGGTCTGGAGCTGGTCTGGACCATGCTATGGGATGTGGCTAAGGAGGAGGAGGAGGAGGAGGGGGAGGAGGAGGAAGGGGATAGAGGCTGGGGATTTGCTGCAGGTCCCTGCAGAACAGCCCACTGGGGTCTTTGGCCCAGGTTGGCCTCTCCTCTCCTGTCTCAGAGCCTCTTGGCTGCAGAGAGCAGAAGTTGGGCGTGGGGTTGGGGGGTGCTTGGGCACAGCTGCTGTGCCACCCTCTGGCAACAGGTGGCTGACAGGGGTGAACTCAGGTGGTGGTGAGGAGAGCCCACAGCCCTTAGACCCACACGGCCCCATGAATGCTGCTTTCTCACCCAGGAAGCGAGGCACCCAGGCCATCATCCAAGTTAGTGTTCAGGCTCCCTTAATTTCTAGGGGAGCCTTTCCTTTCCTCTCCAGCCCTGAAGAAGCCAATAGTCTTCATGATCCCTCCCCTCTCCTCCTTCCCTTGAATGGAAGGGTGCTGTGTGTCTTTACAATAAATACAGTGCAGAAGACTGAAGACCTCTTACGTGTCCCAAGCAGGGCAGTTTGTTCCAGTATGCTCTAGCTCTGCAGACGGAGTGTGCGCATTTGCAGCCTAGCTCCTCCACATCCTGGTTCTGACCTTGGGCAAGTCACTTAACTTCAGAGCCTCAGCATCCCTGTCTGTAATATAGTGCATGACAATAGAACTCAATCCTAGGGTGAAAGAGGGCTAATAGAGTTAACAGCGTCAAGTTCTTAGGACAAAGCCAGGCACGCACTGAATGCCTACCAAATATGAGTGATGATCATTACTTTTCCATGTGACTAGTTTTTGCCGATGACACTGAGTAGTAATACTGGGTCACTTCCAAGATAAGATATGTTGGCTGTTGAGAAGCAGGTATGCCTTCTCTGCTCTCCTTCCCACCTGCCCAGGGGAGGCTGGCAGGTTAGCAGGAGCTGAGGACCCTAACTCACCAGGTGGGAAATGCTGCCTGACTGCCAGCCAGGAATATCCAGTATTTAATATGGAGATCTAATTTGAAACATTTGTGGCTTGTTTGTTACAGCAGCTGAAGGGCTTCACAGAGAAGTTAATGCTTGAGCAAGGTTTGAAGGGTGGAACTGGGGTAGGGGGTGTTAGAGAAGTGTAGATTTCAGCCCAGTAGAGAAAGAATTGTTGGATAGTGACAGGTGGCCCCATAATCTCTGTGAGGCAGTGAGGTCCTTGGGCTTGGAAGCATATAAGGAGAGCCAGTCAGGAATGTTATCCTGGAGAGCAAGGTGGACTTTGGTGTCCCCCTCAGCTCCGAGGTCACTTCCAGCTTCCAGAAGGAAGGAGTAGAGTACTCCACGAGGTTGCCTGGAGTATCCCACACCTTTCTTCAGGGCTCGCCAAGCCTGGAGCGAGAGCCCACCGTTAACTGCCTACAATGACCATGTTAATTGGGTATACTGAGAAGCCACCTACAGTTCCCAACGTGTCGACCAGGCTGTGTTCCAGAAATCTCTATGTGAGCCAGTTGTTTGGAACTCAGAATCGATTTCCCCATAGAAACCAAGTTATAAATGGTGGTTGGTTTTTCAGGCCAGTCCACAAATTCCTATTTAACTCATAATGTTCCTGGAGTTTATCATTAGCAATGCAACGTTAACTGCGCTTGGTCACCATTTAGAGCGTGGCGTATGTGGGAAAATGCATGTCAGGTTCCAGTTTGGAGTGCAGGCATGCATCTCACTTCTATGTGGCATTAGGGGGTTTGGGGGTGTCATGGGGAACCTGAAGGAAGGGCAAGTACTTTTGGGTACCAGGAACCCCCACTGCAGATGGAGAACTCCGTGTCCCCAAGGTTCTGAATTGAGGAACAATGGGCAAAGACCCACAGTGAGACGGGGCAGGGGCAGGAATCCAGACACGAATGCCTCTCCCCCACCTCATTGGGCAGATCGGCCATGGTGCCTGTACACACTCCATGACCCTGGGTGCGACTGAACTTTGGCCCAACCAGGCCCCCGGCTGCAGGCAGCCCATGTGCAGGCCACTTAGTGACCACCTGGCTGGAAGAACACTGCTGTCTGGGGAAATGGAGGTTGGCAAAGCCAATCCACTGTGGAAAATGGACTGCAGAATAGAGAGGGGCCAAGTCAGCTGGTAGCCAGGAAGGACTGCAATGGAGAAAGACATTCACCAGCCAGGGTTCCAGGAGGCAAGTGACAGGCATTGACTCCAGTTTAATTATTGGAAAAGAAGGTTCTGCAAAGGGCTCTGGGCTACGCACTGGAGAAGGCCCTGTTAGTGCTGTGGCCAGAGCCCTTGCATTCACCGCCACACCCTGAAGTCAGCTTACTGTGACAATGCACAGCTCACTGGCCGTGGGGAACATGCTTGGCTTGTGTGTGGGGCAAACCGGAAGTGCTGGAGCTAATGCCTGTGGAGCAGCTCTCAACCAATGATGGGCGGGGAGGTGGTGAATAAGTACCCTAGCTCTCCCTTCCCATGATCGAGGTAACATTGAGGCCTGGTCTACACTGTCTCCCAGAGTTCCCCTGCAGGATTGAGCTCTGGTTGCCCTCAGCGGTAACTGGCTTAAAATAACAGTTATCTTTTGCTATGGAACAAATCATCCTAAAATGCTGTGGCCTAAAGTAATAATGATGAATTGTTTCTCATGATTGTCTGGGTTAGCTGGTGGGTCTTCTGCTGGGTTTGGCCAGGCTCACGCATGCAGCTGCGTTCAGCTGGAGGCTGGCCAGGACAGAAGGCCCAAGACGGGCTCACTCACACATCTGGCGGACGCCTGGGTGCCTTGGTTCCCCGTGATCTCTCATCCTGCATGAGGCTAGACCAGCTTCCTTATATGATGGTCTCAGGGCAACATTCAGAGAAGGCCCAGGCAAAAGCTGCAGGGCTTCTTTAGGCCTAGGTTCCAGAACACACTCAATGCCAATTGTACCATATTCTATTGGCCAAAACGAGTCTTCAAGACTGGCCAGATTCAAGAGGGTGGAGAAATATACTCCACCTCTGGATGGGAAGGGTGATCAAGTTCTTTAACAAGAATTGAGGATACTGCAATGGGAGAAGTCACAACTATGAAACAATCTGCCACATTTGATAACTTTATTAGCTTCCTTCCCTTCTCCTACCTTCCCTTCCTTCCCTTGTCTCCTACCGTTGTCTTCTGGCATCTCCTCTCAAATAAATCCTTACACTTGAATATTTGGATCAGTGTCTGCTGCTGGGAGAACCTAAACCAAGAGCCACACAATCATTTGGCAGGCTGGGAGCCAGGCTGCAGGCTCAGCTACCAGGCAGGATAGCCCACACCCCGCCACAGAGGAAGCCAGGGCCACTGTCCCAAGCTGGTGCCTCTGCCCTGTGGTACTTTCTTCTTCAGGTGCCCATGTTTGGTCAAAGTCTGTTGGAGTGAGACTAAATGGTGCAACGTAGGTCACCTGCTTAGGACGTTGTTGCGAGGAAGCTGCAGAGGTGAGGTTTCTGAGCTCAGCAGTGGGGAGGAGAGACTCATATGGCTGGAAATTCTCCTAGGCAGAGCAGGGCTGTTCAGCACTGTCCACTTCCCCTAGAGGAGCAGAGAAGAGCATGCTGGAAGGCATGACCCTAGAGAGGGGCAGGTCCCCAGGGTGGCCTGGAGTGGCTTTCCCAGTCTGTCCTGTCTGGCCCAGTTTCCTGCCCAGCACTTCCGCCTTTCTTAAGGTGGTCTAGGTAAGGCTTGGTTTCTTTCTACCAAAGAAGTCCAGCTAACCAAGATCAAGGTCCTATAAACACAGGGATCTGTGCCATGGTGCTTGTTGTCCCCTGTTCTGGAATTGGGACCACAAGACCTCCTAGAGAGAAAAGGGACTTCCTGGGCCCCACCATCCCCTACAGAGAGCCCACCGGATCTCAGGCAGCATCCCCTGCCTTGGTTCCTGTGATGGTTAATTTCGGGTGTCAACTTGACTAGGCTAAGGGCTGGCCAGGTAGCTGGTGAACATTATTTCTAGGTGCATCTGTGAGGGTGTTTCTGGAAGGGATTGCCATTTGAGTCAGTGGACGCAGTAAAGAACACCCTCGCCACATGGGAGGGCATTGTCCAATCAGTTGAGGGGCTGAATAGAATGAGAAGGCACAGGAAGGGCATACTTGCTCTCTCTTCTGTGGCTGGGATGCTCATCTTTTCCTTCCCTTGGACATCAGAACTCCAGGTTCTCAGATCTTCAGACCCTGGTACTTCCCAGAGCCCAAGTTCTTAGGCCTTTGGCCTCTGACTGAGAGTGATACCATCAGTTCCCCGGGTTCTCTAGATTGTGGACTCCAGTGGAATTCCAGCACCAGCTTCCCTGTTCTCTGTCTTGCAGTTGGCAGATTGTGGGGCTTCTCGGGATCCATAACTATGTGAACCAATTCCCGTAATAATTCACCTCTGATATATCTCTCTCTATCCTAGTGGTTGTTTTCTCTGGAGAATGCTGACTAACCCAAGTCCCTAACAGATGGCTTCTGTCCACACACTACCAATGCCTACTGGGTTCTTATAAGTACATTATACCTTCTTAAGGTGGTCTAGGTAAGGCTTGGTTTCTTTCTATCAAAGAAGTCCGTTATTGATGTATAAGAATGCTTGTGATTTTTGCACATTGATTTTGTATCCTGAGACTTTGCTGAAGTTGCTTATCAGCTTAAGGAGATTTTGGGCTGAGACAATGGGGTTTTCTAGATATACTATCATGTCATCTGCAAACAAGGACAATTTGACTTCCTCTTTTCCTAATTGAATACCCTTGATTTCCTTCTCCTGCCTAATTGCCCTGGCCAGAACTTCCAACACTATGTTGAATAGAAGTGGCGAGAGAGGGCATCCCTGTCTTGTGCCAGTTTTCAAAGGGAATGCTTCCAGTTTTTGCCCATTCAGTACGATATTGGCTGTGGGTTTGTCATAAATAGCTCTTATTATTTTGAGATACGTCCCATCAATTCCTAATTTATTGAGAGTTTTTAGCATGAAGGGTTGTTGAATTTTGTCAAAGGCCTTTTCTGCATCTATTGAGATAATCATGTGGTTTTTGTCTTTGGTTCTGTTTATATGCTGGATTACATTTATTGATTTGCGTATATTGAACCAGCCTTGCATCCCAGGGATGAAGCCCACTTGATCATGGTGGATAAGCTTTTTGATGTGCTGCTGGATTCTGTTTGCCAGTATCTTATTGAGGATTTTTGCATCAATGTTCATCAAGGATATTGGTCTAAAATTCTCTTTTTTTGTTGTGTCTCTGCCAGGCTTTGGTATCAGGATGATGCTGGCCTCATAAAATGAGTTAGGGAGGATTCCCTCTTTTTCTATTGATTGGAATAGTTTCAGAAGGAATGGTACCAGCTCCTCCTTGTACCTCTGGTAGAATTCGGCTGTGAACCCATCTGGTCCTGGACTTTTTTTGGTTGGTAAGCTATTGATTATTGCCACAATTTCAGCTCCTGTTATTGGTCTATTCAGAGATTCAACTTCTTCCTGGTTTAGTCTTGGGAGGGTGTATGTGTTGAGGAATTTATCCATTTCTTCTAGATTTTCTAGTTTATTTGCATAGAGCAAAGACTTGGAACCAACCCAAATGTCCAACAATGATAGACTGGATTAAGAAAATGTGGCACATATACACCATGGAATACTATGCAGCCATAAAAAATGATGAGTTCACGTCCTTTGTAGGGACATGGATGAAACTGGAAATCATCATTCTCAGTAAACTATCGCAAGAACAAAAAACCAAACACCGCATATTCTCACTCATAGGTGGGAATTGAACAATGAGAACACATGGACACAGGAAGGGGAACATCACACTTCGGGGACTGTTGTGGGGTGGGGGGAGGGGGGAGGGATAGCATTGGGAGATATACCTAATGCTAGATGACAAGTTGGTGGGTGCAGCGCACCAGCATGGCACATGTATACATATGTAACTTACCTGCACATTGCGCACATGTACCATAAAACCTAAAGTATAATAATGATAATAATAATAATAATAATAAAAGAAAAAAAAAATTAAAAAAAAAAAAAAAAAAAAAAAAAAAGAAGTCCAACTAACCAAGATCAAGGCCCTATAAACACAGGCATCTGTGCCTT
Organism: Pongo pygmaeus; assembly: GCF_028885625.2. Lineage (NCBI taxonomy): Eukaryota > Metazoa > Chordata > Mammalia > Primates > Hominidae > Pongo > Pongo pygmaeus. Next base: position 60,988,108 of record NC_072390.2, read on the forward strand.
GGGGTTAGCTGTCCCCTGTTCTGGAATTGGGACCACAAGACCTCCTAGAGAGAAAGGGGGCTTCCTGGGCTCCACTATAATGGACCATAAGTACATTATGCTAAGACTTTGGTGGTTGTAGCTTGTTGCTTCATTTGTTGATTCATCACTTCAGTCCACAAATGCTTATTGTATACCTTGGAAATATTCACCCCTCAGGGGAGAAGCACAGACCCAAAGCTACTAAGTAAGAGCAAATTCATGAGTCTTTGTACAGTGCTCATCAGTCAATCAAATCAGACATTGAAAAAATTTCAGTCATTGCCTTTCAATATTGCTGTACTTTAAATCATTTAGTTAATTATAAAAATCAGGACGATATATACACCTATTTAAAAAATCCAAATAGGCTGGGTACAGTGGCTAACACTTTGTGAGGCTGAGGTGAAAGGATCACTTGAGCCCAGGAGTTCAAGACCAGCCTGGGCAACATAGTGAGACCCCTATGCACCTGTGGTCCCAGCTACTTGGGAGGCTGACGTGGGAGGATCACCTGAGCCCAGGAGGTTGAGGCTTCAGTGAGCCGTGATTGTGCCACTGCGTTCCAGCCTAGAAAACAGAGGAGATCCTATCTCAAAAAAACAAAAAACAAAAAACAAATGAAAAAACCAAATAGTACTAAGCAGCTTATGATATAATGTGACAGTTCCTGGCACCACTCTTCCCTACTATCCCACTTCTTCCTTAAAGGCAAGTACTAAACTTCATTGTTTCTTCTGGAATTTACTCACTTCTACATGTTTGAAGAATATGCCTATGCTGGTATCTTTTGAATCCTTAATTGTAGGTCTTACCTATTGATTTCTTACTGTGATAGATGAGGTTTAGTGGTCTTACAAAAGAATCTTCTCTCTCCTCTCTCCTTCCTCTCCCCCATCCTTCTGATATGGCTATTTTACAATTTTTGCTTAAATCAACATTCAGTCTAGGCTATTATGCCTTTGCAAAATTTATTCACAGCTGTGTATTGTAATACATGTTGTTTTCTTTTTTTGCTTTTGTTTTTCCCAAAGTTAATAATTGCTTTGTTGTTTTCATTCGCTTAGCTTTCTTTGTACCCATTGCATATTCTTCCCACCATATACTTTTCCATAAAGTCAATCATAGAAAGTAATCTGTTATTTCCTGTTTTTTCTTGGAGTTGTCCCTACTGGAGACCGCATTTTCCACCAATCTGAATTCGCTCTTCTCTAGGCCTACCATCCAGTTGTCAACCTGTGACTTCCTTTTGCTGTCACTCTTAAAATTCCCTTTGCCTTTCCTCTGAGTTGGAGCCTGTGTGTCCTGGATCTCATGGCATTCTCTTCCTTGGTTTACTCTCTTTCTTTGGAAGCATATCATCTGGCTAACACTATGGCATAGCAGTGGAGTCATGATAATGACTGCACTGGTCTGGACTGGCTGTCCACTGCCCCTTTTGAGTGTTCCTGTACTACCCTCCTGGAAATTCTCTTGGCTTTTCTTTAATGTATATTTTGATCCCTGCATCCTCCTCCTTGGTTTTAATGGTGAATAACTTCTAGTAGCTCTCTAAGAAAGGATTGGGGTGATCATTTTTGGAGACTTTGCATGACTGAATAACATCTTCTCCCACCTGACTGACAATTTGTGTGGATATAGAATTTTGGGGTGGAAATTATGTTTCTTTAGACTATTGAGGGTCTTGCTTCATCCTCTTCTCTGCCAGTATGGAGGCTGAGACGCTGAAGTCCACTGGCATCACTGACCCCTCATGTGTAACCTGTGCTTTTCTCCCCAGAAGTTGATAGGATCTTCTCCTTGTCCTCGGTGTTCCGAAAATTCCCAGTGGTCGGCAGTGGAGTGGAACTGTTTTCAGCCACTATGCTGGAAGCTCAGTGGGCCACTCAGTGTTCATGGTGCAGAGAGCAGAATTATTAAAAAGACGCTCGAGCCTGTTCTGGGCTGTGTAGACATAAGCCGGCTGGGCTCCAAGTTCCCATTTCTCAGTAGGAGGAGCTCAGCAGGACCAACATCTTCCTTCCCCAACCTTGTCCCCGAGTGGGAGCCTGGGCCTACAAGTTCCTGCAGACTCCAAGGCCTCCAGATGCTGAGCAGCTGGTTGCCAACAACGACAAACATCAAGTACCCTGGATCCAGACTGCCCGATGCCTAGAAGCCTATTATTACACCCAAAACAAGGCAATTTTCTTACAGTTGCCTGTAAAGGGGGATATAAAAGTGAAATCCACAGTGAGGATGGGGTCCTTTCCTGGAACCAGAATGACACTGCATCCCAGCAGCACCCTCTGTGGAATGAGGGGAGACTCGGGGGTTCCCATCCCTTGTCTTCACGGCTCTTGTTACAACCCTGGGCCTTGTCTTCTCTTTCTCCAATAAAGGCCATTTCTTACTACTTAATGTAGGATGCTGTGAAATTCTCCTTGAATCCTGGTGCATGCAAGAGATGAAGACCCAGAAGAACTCATTTTCACAACAGTTCTGTAACTCATATTCTTCCAGATCGGGAAATATTCTGGAAGTATTTTGAGAAGGATTTCATCATCTCTGTTTTGTGTGTTCTCCTCTTGCTCTCTCCTGTTTCTCCTGCTAGAGCTCCTCTTGGACTTTCCATGTCTTTGACTCTTTGTTCTACTTTCTGGGAGATTTCCCCAAGTTAATCTTCCACCTCTTCTATTGAATTTCATGTGCCTGCTCTCGTGTTTTTGATTTCCAAGAACTCTTTTTTTTTTTTTTGTTCTCTCAATGTTCTTTTTAAAATAACATTCTGTTCTTGGTATGTGACATCTTCTCTTATTTCTCTAGAGATATTAATGATCTTTAAGCGTTTTTTTCTTCTTCTTCTCCCTGCATCATCTCTGCTGCTTCCAGGTTGTGTGGTCTCTGTCTTCCTTATTAGAGGCTTTTCTAGGAAGTCCGATAACCCTTGGTCATCTCCTTGTAATTAAATGTAGTGGTGGATGGGAAGGAACCAAAACGGTAACTGGAAACTCTGAGTAGGTAAGTGAGGCACGTCAACTTTGAGTTTCAGTGTAAGGTGATCCTGGTGGGCCCTTTGTTGGGAAACTCCTCGGTCGATGTCTTCAGCTTTTTCATTTTGGGTGGCGAAATGCCTGGGGAGTTATCTTCTGATGTGCTGTCTGAAGGATAAAAGTCTGGTGCCAGTGTTTTGAAGGCTGAGTTATGGAGAACTTGGTGGGGGTTAGGGCACTGATTCATTCTCCGCCAAGGACTCCTGGCTTTATCTTCTGCAGAGACTAGATCTCCAGACCCCTACTGGTATGAGTATGTCACCCAGGTCTGGCCAATAGGATATGCCTATAGGCTAGGGAATGGTGTGGTGTGTGGTGCAATTTCTAGGGAAAATTTTCCTTTCTGATAAAAAAGAGAGACACAGAGAAGCCTTTCCTCTCTTTCTTTCCCTCTTGTTTGGACACTATGATGTGAGGGTATGATTCATGAGCTGGGCAGCCATCTTGCAACCATGAGGCAATAAACTAGAAAACTGAAGCCCATATACTGCGGTTAAAGGAGTGAAAAGATGAAAAGAGCATGGAGCCTTGATTACATTGTTGAGCCTCTGAACTCATCTAATATCATACCTACTCCCACTGCAGGATGTGCCAAGTCAATAATAAATGAACTAGTGGTTTAAGCCTCCATTAATAATATTTTCTCTTCATTACGGGTGAAAACAGCCTGACTAATAACACTCCGAGACCATGTTACTGGTCTCAGATTGTTCTGGCCTCCGGAAAGCAAGCTATGGCTCACTGGAATTGAAGATAAACTAGCAATTTATTCATTCAATATTTATTGAGTACCTACTGTGTGCCAGGTACTGACTTAGGTTCTGGATTTGAAATCCAAAACCAAACTTGGAAGATGTGGGAGGCATCAACCAGAAAGAGATTAAGCAGGGTTCTCCTGATGCTCTGACTGCTAGTTAACATATGTGGGGCACTGACATGGCCGAGCACTGTGATAAGCACATAACACTTCACGTGCACACCAGCCTCCTGGGGTAGGTAATAGTATTAACCCCACCATGCAGATGAAGACACTAAGGCTCTGAGAGCTTAGAAAACTTTCCCATGGCAACTTGGCTAGTGAGCATCAAATCCTTTACCCTACACTTAAGCACTTCACAGGTAGACAGGTCATGAGCACCCCTTTTGCAGCCAAGAAGAAAAGGGTGTAATTTGGCAGAGAACAGGGAGAAGTGCTGTGTTGGTCAATCAGACAGCTAAGTAGTGAGTGAGTGAGCAACAGATCACCCATTCAAACTAATGTGAGTTCATGTCGTCATTTATGGGGCCTACCATGAGCAACCACTGCACTAGGCTCTGGGATGTGAGACCAGACAAGATGCTGTCCCTGCCTCCAGGGCCCTTGTAGCATGGACACCAGTAAGCAGATGACCAGAGGCCAAGTGATAGGAGCTGCATTCATCATGTGCACAGGTGGCCTTGGAGCACAGAGGAGGGCTAGGTGGATTTTGACTTAGGAGAAGGGGAGAGAGCTGGGGACTGAATGCTGCACAATGGGGGTGATATTTTACCAGGATTTAAGAGCAAGACTCAGGAAAACTGTTTGGAGGTTTCTCACAAAGTTAAACATAGAATTCCCATATGACTCAGCAATTCCTCTCCTAGACATACAGCCAAAAGAACAGGATACTGGGACTCAAACAGGTATTTGTACCTCAGTTATTATGTAGTACTATTCACAATAGCCAAAAGGTAGAAACACCTTGAGTGTTTATCAGTGGATTAACAAACCAAGCGAGTATATACACACAATGGGATGATATTCAGCCATTAAAGAGGAATGAAATTCTGACACATGCTATGACGTGGATGAACTTTGAAGACATAATGCCAAGAAATCTGCCAGACATAAAACCACAAATATTTTGTGACTCCACTTACAGGAAGTACCTAGAACAGGCATATTGATAGAAAGTAGATTAGAGGTTACCTGGGACTGGGGAAGTGGAGAATGGGGTGCTTCATGGATTGGGGGTTTCTGTTTGGGATGATGAAAGTTCTGGAAATTGTGGTGATGGTTATGCAACATTGCTAATGTACTTAATGTGAATGTCCTTGATGTGACTGTACACTTAAAATGCTTAAAATGATACATTTTATGTTATGTGTGTTTTGTCATTACCAATAAAACAAAATGAAACAGTCAGGCTCAAATTTCACCCTTCTGGTTTTGAAAGTCCCTGATCCAAGGCCCCCCACGAAGCCACTGTCAGCTCATTTCCCTCTTCATTAAATTCATTCCCCATCTGGCTTTGCTTTGGAGAGGTTATTATTGGTAATCAACCATCAATTCATCTCTAATGATGCAGCCTGAACACATTGTTGGCTGAAGCCTGGACCACATCTGCCTTGCAGGGTGACATTCCCAGGAGGTCTGGATGACCTCTGACCTCTCCCCACCCCTCTTTGGACCCATAGAGGCCCTGCTTCTGCCCTCGGCCTCTCTCCTTCAAGTCCCCAGGACCAGTCTTATAAATCAGCAGTTGTCTTTCCTGGGACTCTGAAGGCCTTTCAAATCTACCCCTTCTGCCTGGCCCAAACCTGAAACTCTATCTTTAGAGTCTGAGGTGTTTGACTCAAGGCACTGTGACTACCCAGAGAGGCACGCTCTCAGATTTCACTGGAGGGCAGAGCACCCAGGAAGGGAGAGAGGGACGGACAAAAGAGAGGGAAATTCAGCAGCCTCAGTAACTATGCTGAGGAGGGCTGTGCCTGTGTTTCCTGAGCTGTGAGAAGACTCAGCTTCCAGAGTGCTGACAGATCAGACGGGTGCTTCTGCGTAAATTTACATGAAAGCTTATTGCTTTTCCTAAGGGCACATTACATTTTAAACAATACCTTAACCCAAAGGACGGAGATGGTGGCATTTTAAGGCACTGTGCCTGATTTGGAGAGACTGCTGAGGGCATCCGTGGGAATCTGGAGCCACTCAAATTCCACTGGAAGGTGAGGCCAGTTCCTCTAGCTAGGTGTGGCTAGCCTCACTTCTGGGGCTTGGGACAAAAAGTAACATTATGCAAACAATGTGCATCACATCTCTCCTGATGGAGCGACCAGGGCTGGGAGGCACACCCGGGTGTGTGCCCGAATGCCAATTTTGCAGCCTCAACTTGGATAAAGTATCCCAACCTCTCGGAGCCTCAGTTTCCTCACCAGTGAGAGGAGGACAAGCTGAGCCGCAGGGAGGGATGGTGAGCAGCAGGTGAGAAGGCACGAGGACACGGGACAGAGCAGTGCTGGTGTGGAGCTCTGCAAGCGCCCTCCCCCCAGGTCTCAGGCCCACATCTCAGGACCTGTCTCCAAAAGAACGAGTCACCTAATACTAAGTACAGAGTTCACCGTGGGAGTCAGACACCAGCTGCAAAGTCAGAAAGGAGGCTAAGCCACAACACTATCAAAATGCTGGCCTGAGAACCTGATTTTTTTTTGAAAAAGAAAATCCTCAGTTCTCGTAGGATTAGACATTTCTTTTGTTCTCCCTCAGCAGGCTCCAGGGCAGCTGAGCTGGGAGAAGTGGAAGTGTTCTTTAGGTCATGCTTTTGCTCAAGAACACACAGTGGCTCCTCGGTGCTAATAGAGGGACAGTGGGCAGCCCCTGGTCAGCAGCGCGCAGGGTTCTGGGTGTTCAGTTGAGAGCAAAGCAGGCACAGGGCCGCCCAGCCTCAGGGACTGACTGGCTAGATCTCAGAGCCATGTTTTTCAAAGAGGGGCCTCTGATCATCTGCATGAGATTCGCTTGCCAAGAGGTCATCCTTGCTAAAATGCATGTTCCTCAGCCCTGCCCTTGGCCTCCCTGGGTCAGAATCTCAGGGAATGGGACCTGGGGGATCTACCTTTTATTTATTTTTATTTTTATTTTTGAGACAGGGTCTCGCTCTGTCACCTTGCCCAGGCCAAAGTGCAGTGGTGCAATCATGGCTTATTGCAGCCTGAAACTCCTGGGCTAGGCAATCCTCCCACCTCAGCCTCCCGAGTAGCTGAGACTACAGGCATGCATCACTACACCTGGCTAATTTTTTATTTTTGTAGAGATAGGGTCTTGCTATGTTGCTCAGGCTGGTCTTGAATTCCTGGTCTCAAGGCATCCTCAAGCCTGGGCCTCTGAAAGTTTTGGGATTACAGGCACCAGCCTGTATCTATCTTTTAAACAAGCTCTCCACAGGATTCTTATGCACACTGAAGTGTGAGAACCAGCCCCGTAAGGACATGCATCCAGGGACTGCCCTGCACTGTTGGTGGATTTCTTTTTTCTTTCTTTTTTGAGACGGAGTTTTGCTCCTGTTGCCCAGGCTGGGGTGCAATGGCATGATCGCGGCTCACCGCAACCTCCACCTCCCAGGTTCAAGCGATTTTCCTACCTCAGCCTCCCGAGTAGCTGGGATTACAGGCATGCGCCACCACACCTGGCTAATTTTGTGTTTTTGGTAGAGACTGAGTTTCCTCATGTTTGTCAGGCTGGTCTTGAACTCCCGACCTCAGGTGATCCTCCTGCCTCGGTCTCCCAAAGTGCTGGGATTATAGGCGTGAGCCACTGCCCCCGGCCCTCTCTGTGGATTTCTATCCGTCACCTGCCTCCCTGACCGAGGAGGGAGTCACTGAGGGAAAATGAAGAAGTAAGGAATGAAATAAGGTCATGATGTCTCCCTTGCCTGCAGGGAAAGCCTAAATCATCACATCTGTCACATCTCGTTTGTTCAGTCTGCTCTTAGCATTCACTGAACACATTGGGGCCACTTCCCCATGTTTCCCCTTCCTGCTTCCCTCTCCTTGTGCATTAAAGCGGTGCTTCTTCTTATGCACACAACTTACCCAGTTCCACAAACCTGAACAAAATCTTGTATCACAACCAAAACATGTCATCTCTGTCTTGGCCCGCCTGGGGAGGAATCAGTGGTCATGTGATGATTTTAAGCCTGACTGCAAGTAGGAGAGAGTGAGAGAGAGTTGCAAAATAGCAACAGCTTCAGTGAGACTGCAATCTAATTATTTCCCATTTCAAAGAAGTCATAGGAGGCTGTCTGGGGCTGGTAGAGTAGCTTTATGAAATCATCCAGTATCCAGCCTCTTTCAAACATGCTTCCTCACTGTCTTTAGGGTGTACTTTCCTCCAGTCCTACATGGCTGTTTCAGTCCAGCCCTGCAATCCATCTTCCAGTTAGTGCAAATGATAAAGAGGTGGAGAAAGGCACAGCTCTTTGCCTTAAAAACACTTCCTGGGAGTCACACATGAACTTCTGCTTACATCCCATTGCTCAGAATTAATCATGCCTGACTGCAAAGGAATCTGGGAAATGTAGTCTTTAATCCAGGTGGCCATAAGCTGAACTAAAAGTCAGAGACTGTATTATCCAGAAAGAAGTGAGGAATAGATAACAGGGCCTGCTAGCACTCCCTGCGACACCTTGGCAGCCTTCCCCAGTTGCAGGTTTGCCTTGGTAAGCCCAATATTTGAGTTGATTTATGCATATATGAAACTGTCTCATGTCCAATAAGAGCAAAATCAGACAGCATGTGGAAAAGTCAGTAGAAGTTAGAATCAGATAACTACAAAAGGATTAAGAGGAAAGTTTAGCTTTTCAGAGATGAGTACATGTGATTCATTTGAATGGTGTCATTTGGATTTAAGAACGACTGGATTAGAGATCACCACTGAAATCTTAACGTCATCATAAGGAAAAGAGTGCCTGCGGAACATTCTTTTCCCTGGTTAAAAAGGTCAGGTGTTGGTCGAGTGTGGTGGTTCATGTCTGTAATCTCAGCACTTTGGGAGGCTGAGGTGGGAGGATTACTTGAGGCCAGGAGTTGGAGAACAGCCTGGGCAACATAGTGAGACCCTGTCTTTACAAAACAAAAGAGTTTTTTTTTTTTTTTTTAATTAGCTGGGCGCTGTGGTGCACCTCTGTAGTTCCAACTATGTAGGAGGCTGAAGTGGGAGGATCACTTGAGCCTGGGAGATCGAGGCTGCAGTGAACCATGATCAAGCCACTGCAATCCAGCCTGGGTGACAGAGTGAGACTCTGTCTCAAAAACAGAGCAGCAGAACAACAACAAAAAACAGATCAGGCATGTCATTGGTTCCTCCTTGGCCCTGCTTTCAGGATCAATGTGCCATTCCTAAGCCTGACTTTCAATCCCACCTGATTTCCCAGCCCCTAGAATCTACCCCCACCTTTGTTCATGTTGTGCCTAGACGGTAGATTACTTTTCCTGACACTTCACTCTGATGCTCAGAATCCCCTGGTGCTCCCCACTGTGTACTAGAGAAACTTCTGGTTTCTTCACCCGGCGTGCCCACACACACTCTCTGTTCCCATCACATTAATTCACTCATGTTTCCTTAACTCACCCTGGGTCTCCGTGTGAGCTGTCACTTTGGGCATGTCCTAAGAGGCTTTGCAGGTGTCCACTTGCAGGTGTCCACTGCAGGAGAAGGACATGTCCTGGCCAGCGGAAAAAGGATGAAAGATGTGGATCAGAACCACCCAGCAATGCACAGACGCCATGAGAAACAACAGCCGCAGCCGCCTCGGAGCTGGCCAGCCTGCAGCTCAGGGAGAATAAATGCTTACTGTTGTGTGCCACTGCCGTTTGATAATTATTAATGATGTAATAGGTTGGTAGCAATCGCTAACGCATCCACCTGACTAGACATGCTCTTTCCTTGTCTAATCCCCTTTGCAGTATTTTCTTTTCTTTTCTTTTCTTTTTTTTTTGAGACAGAGTCTTGCCCTTGCCCTGTCGCTCAGGCTGGAGTGCAGTGGCGCAATCTCAGCTCACTGCAAGCTCCGCCTCCCGGGTTCACGCCATTCTCCTGCCTCAGCCTCCAGAGTAGCTGGGACTACAGGCCCCCGCCACCACGCCCGGCTAATTTTTTGTATTTTTAGTAGAGACGAGGTTTCAATGTGTTAGCCAGGATGGTCTCCATCTCCTGACCTCGTGATCCGCCAGCCTCGGCCTCCTAAAGTGCTGGGATTACAGGCGTGAGCCGCCGCGCCAGGCCTGCAGTATTTTTAATGACTCGTTTTAGGGTACGAATCACTTCTACCTTCAGTTAGGATTAGATTTGGCCATGAACACAGAGACCCGAGTCTCAGTAGTTTTAAAAAGACAGGAGTTTATTTTTCTTGCACCGAGGTTGTGAAGGGGACACACTGTCCACCGCAGCCATGTGTGGTGAGTGAGAGCCGTCTGTGTTCCTAAGGGCTTCAGCGGCAGAGGGGAGACCATCCAAGGAGGGCTTCAGCGGCAGAGGGGAGACCGTCCAAGGAGGGCTTCAGCGGCAGAGGGGAGACCGTCCAAGGAGGGCTTCAGCGGCAGAGGGGAGACCATCCAAGGGAGTGAGTGAGGACTAAAATTCAGCCTGAAGTCCTGGCCTACGTCTGTGTCAAAGGTGAGAAAGAGTGCTGCTTCCTAATTTATCCACCCAGAGATAACATCTTTTTGTGTGCCTGCAGAATGCAAGGATATGTGCTAGCTTTTTTCCTTTTTTTTTTTTTTTTTTTTTTTTTGAGATGAAGTCTCACTCTGTCGCCCAGGCTGGAGTGCAGTGGCACAATCTCGGCTCACTGCAGCCTCCGCCTCCCGGGTTCAAGCGATTCCCGTCCCTCAGCCTCTCAAGTAGCTGAGATTACAGGCGCGCGCCATCACACCCGGCTAATTTTTGTAGCTTTAGTAGAGACGGGATTTCACCATGTTGGCCAGGCTGGTCTTGAACTCCTGCCCTCAAGTGATCTGCCCACTTCGGCGTCCCGAAGTGCTGGGATTACAGGAACGAGCCACCGCGCCTGGCCTTTTTCACTTTTATTTTTGAAAAAAATTGCAAATATAATCAAAAGTGGAGAGAATAATGCAATGAACTCTTATGTATTCTTCATCCAGTTTCCGCAGTTATCAACACAATGCCAGTCTAGTTTCATGGCTATGGCTTCTCACTGACCCCTCCCCTTTTTCAAAGAGGGAAGAACCTTCCAGACGTCATTTAATATAATCTGTAAAGCATCTGTAAATACAGTCATCTCTCAGTATCTGTGGAGGAATTGGTTACAGTACCCCTGCAGGTACCAGAATCCAAGGATATTCAAGTCCGTTACATAAAATCACTTATCTGTATATGACCTACACACACCTTCCTGTATACTTTAAGTCCTCTCTAGAGTCCTTATAAGACCTAATGCAATGTAAACGCTATGAAAATAGTTGTGATACTGTATTTTAAAATTTGTATTAATTTTATTGTTTTATTGTTATTTGTATTGCTTTTTTTTTTTCAAGTATTTTCAACTGGAAGTTGGTTGAATCTTCAGATGTGGAACCTGCAGGTACAGAGAACCGACTGTGTAAGGGTTTTTTGGTGTGAACATCACCATAATATCATTATTCCACCTAAAAATACCCCAATAATTCCTTTATATCATTAATATCCAGTCAGTGTGCATTTCCCCAATTACTATTTATTTATTTGGAGTGTAGTGAAGCGAGCATGGCTCACTACAGCCTCAGCCTCCTGGGCTCAGGTGCCTCAGCCTCCTGGGTAGCTGGCCATATTCAGCGAGTTTTTTTGTAGAGATGGGGTTCCACCATGTTGCCCAATCTGGCCTCGAACTCCTAGGCTCAAGGGATCCTCCTGCCTTGGCCTCCCAAAGTGCTGTGATTACAGGCTCGAACAACCATGCCTGGCCCCCAATTACTTTTATAGTTTACTTGTTCTAATTCCATCTCATGAAAATCTAAACACTGCATTTGGTTGATAGATCCCTTATGTCTCTATAGGCTCCCCCTCCATCTCCTTTTAGCACCTGTTAATTTGGTTTTTGAAGAAAATGGTTGGTTTATCCTATAGAGTTTCCTTAATCTGAATTTTGCAGATTGCATCCCAATGTTATCTTTTACTACGTTTCTTTGTTTCCTGTGCTTCCTAACAATTGGAAATTAGATCTGGAGCTTTCATCAGGCTCAGGTTTCATTTTCTGGAAAGACCACCTCATGGGTGGTGGTGCGTTCTATCAGAAATGCATCATGGCCCATTGTCTCTCTTTTGCTGATATTAGCAGCCATTAATGGTCATTGCCTAGAACTTTTATTTCACGAAGATGACATTCTCATGATATCATTTCTTATTTATTTGCCAATATTTCTATAAAAAGAAATTTCTCTCATTAAATATTTCATTATCTTAAAATAATAGAGTTTGTATGGGAAAGACAGGACACATACTTGATTCTTTCTCTTTATTTACCAATTTCTAGCATCCTCCAAGTGAGCTTTATCTTCTATGAAAGCCATCCCACAATGTTCCTATCTTCATCCCTGTCCACAGGACTTAATCATACAGCCCCCCCTCACTGCCAGGGGGTCTGGGATCTTCAGCTGGGATTTAACCTGGGCAGCCAGGTGCTCAGGTAATTTCCCAATTACATTGGAGAAGGGGATTGTGGACCCTGGTACCTGCTTCATTTCCTGTTGGCCCATACCTGTTTGAGGGCTGAAGTGGCTTCATTCATCTTATCTCGTAGCCGTTGCACTTCCTGATGCACAGGGCTCTGCTCAGTGACAGTACAGTGAACGTGTGAGTAAATGGTGCAGTCTTCACTGTTCCCATGCTTTCCATGACCCAGGTTCCCAATTCGGCCAAGAACATTGAGCTCCTTCCTATATAGCACATTTGTTCCAAGCTGCTGCTTGTCTTCTCTCTCTCTCTTTCTCCTATTCTTCTCTGACCTTCTCACTCCTCTTCCTCTTCCTCTTTCTCCTCCTTCTCCTCTTCCCCTTCCCCTCCACTTCCACCTTTTCCAGTTCCTTTTCCTTCTTTTTTTTTTTTTTTTTTGAGATGTAGTCTTGCTCTGTTGCCCAGACTGGAGTACAGTGGCACCATCTTGGCTCACTGCAATCTCTGCCTCCCAGGTTCAGGCAATTCTTCTGCCTCAGCCTCCCTACTAGCTGGGATTACAGGCATGTGCCGCCACGTCTGGCTAACTTTTGTATTTTTAGTAGAGATGAGGTTTCACCATGTTTGCCAGGCTGGTCTCGAACTCCTGACTTCAGGTGATCTGCCGGCCTCAGCCTCCCAAAGTGTTGGGATTACAGGCATGAGCCACCATGCCCGGCTCCAGTTCCTTCTCTTTCTCCTGCTTTTAATTCTGGGCTTTTGTTCATATTTTGCCTCCTTGACTCAATGCCACTCACATTTTCTCAGCCTGTTCAAAATAGACCCACACTTTAGGGTCCTCATCTCCCCTGATCCATCCAAAGGATTTCCTGAGTATTCAGGCCTACCGTGACTTCTGTCTGACTCACCATCATCCTTCGTTATGGGCAGCCCATCCTGACTACTCTACTTTCTTGTGTTTATGCCCTGACTCCCCAGAGGTCATCAGTGCCTAGGGCCATGCCTCTTTCTGCAGCAGGCCGCATCTAGAATCCCTGCCACGTTCAGCACAGAGCTGTTGTGACACCAGTTCCAGTAGGTTCGCTGATTGACGCATAGCTGTTTTGCACAGCTTTTGAAAGCTGTGTCAACTTGATGTCAACACAACGTGGAGAAGAGCAGGAATGCTGTCATTATTTTTGAACATTTTTGTTATCTACATGACTGATGTGGTGGGTTTGTTTTCATTTGTTGACTAAAGGACAATGTGGTCATAACCTAGATGTAATGCTGGGCTCCAAAAGAGCTGTTCTTAAAACAGGTACTTCTGGGCTCCAGAAACATGATGATCTATAGAAATCTTTTTGCAGGTGGCCATAGTGGAGCCAAAAGAGAGTGGGGATTCAAAGTGTGGGTCAGAGACAAAAGTGACAGCACTTTCTCCATCCTCTAAGGCCATGTTTTTCCATTTTGGATTAGGAATTATAGATCAACCTTCACTTTTCATTTTTTTATACTTCTTGAGCCTTACAAGCTATGCCACAAACATGCACTAGGTATTGATTTTGGCAGGGATTGAGGGGGTGCAGAACATACAAAGAAAAAAACCCTGAAGAATGGAATATTTCTATAAATCTTTCTACTCCAGAAATCTGCTTTATTGTACTTCTATGGACTTTAGCTAATGGGAGGGAGAGTGGAAAACAGTCATCCCAGCCTGATGGAAACAGATAGAAAGTAGAAGCAAGACTAGGCTATGTGCTAGGAAATATGGATTCTAGTTCTAGCTCAGCCATGAATGGCAGTGACCTTGTTTACAACCTTCTGAGCTTTAGCTTCCTCATTTGAAAAACAAGAGATGGGCAAGACAATAATCGACTTTCATTCTGGAGACATCACTGAATTTATGCTTCTAGAATTTTGTTTTCTTTTTTTTTTTTTTTCAGATTCTTTATCACTTTCTCACTGAATCCTCACAATAAACCTATAAGGTAGGTCTGGAAGGGGTTGTGCTAATCCCCATTACACAGATGGGTGTGTTGGGGCTGAGAAATGTTAGGTAGTTAACAAAGTTTCATTAAAAATGAAACTCCTCCTCCTAATCCACAAAAATTCATTCTTAGCGGGAGGCTCATGCCTGTGTTTATATGTTGGTGTACTGACAAATGCAGGCATCTGTCTTTCGGGTTTCTCTGATGTGCGAATATGAAGGATGAAATTATTAGGTGGACTCCTAGATTTCCCTTGGTTTGCATTGCTGGTCTGTTCTTTGATGATTGACTTTGTCTGAGGGATGTTCCATGCTATAGCATAATTCACACTAACTGCATTAACTAGGCAATCATAAATAGCAAGTGGAGGGCAAGAGGTGGTGAGCAAGGAGAGATGGACAAGTGAAGGGAAAGAACTAAGAGGCGAACAGCCAGGCCCGATTCTGTGTACTCTGCAAGTATTAACTCATCTGGTTCTCAAAAGAACCCCACCAAGAAGGTTGCTATCATCAAGCCTGTTTTACAGATGTTGAAACCAAGGCCTAGAGGAGTTAAATAACTTGCCTGAGGTACTACATGTCAGAGGCAGAATGTGAAGCCAGGCAATTTGATCACAGACTTTGAACCCTAAGCACCTTCCTGTCAAGGTCAGATTGGGTAATCGTTAAGCTTTTGCAAGCTGTTCTGGTACAAAGTACGATTTTTTAAAAAGAATGCCCACCCAAAACTAGCAAGGTTGCACAGAGAAATTGGCATACCGTATACATACTGCTGATAGTACTGACAATGAGTTTTATCTTTTTATAAAGCAATTTGTGGCAAGAGCCATAAAGTTTTCCGTATTTGTCAATTCATGAATGTCAATCCTAGAAGTTTATTCTATGTTTATAGTTCAACCAAAATGAGACGCCATATGCCTGAAGTTTATTGTATGATCTGTAATAATGGAACACTGGGAGCAAATTAAATGCCCTAGAATAAGGTATGATTAAGTAATTTCATGATACATTCACTAGTTGGAATATATAAAAGCATTTGAAATGATAATTACAACGGCTACGCAAAAGGACAGGAAAATGTTTCTGATAAAATGTTAAGTTTAAAAAGCAGGATGAAAAATATGTAGATTATGATGACAATTCTGATATATATGCATATTGTCCAACCCTGAAATAGAACAGGAAAAAATTCGAGTAGTTAGGTGTTTGTTAAAATCCTTTCATTTTTTTCTGATTTCAATTAGTAGTGGCATTGTGTTTATTTATCAGATAATGAAAAAAGGAAAGAGCTGGTGGCAGAAGTGGGTTGAAAAAAATTGCCTAGGGTGAGACTTGGACTGCTGTTGGGAGAATTGCCTCTGGCAAGTCTTCATCCCTGAGTTCTCCGGGGGCAGCCAGAGTTTAGGGTGGGAAAAAGAGCTCAGGCCTGAGGGATCCACGTGCTTGTGGGAGAGAGAATGGTGAACCCTGGGTTCTGCCCTTTGCCACTGGGAATATGGTAGCTGTCTGGGTAAAGCCAGGCTGTGGTTTTCCCTTTGCTGTCTTGTCCATTGTCTCACCTCACTTCTCCGATTCTTTATTCTTCAAGTTTCAAAAGCCTTAGAAGTCACTTTCCTGGAGTCAACCTCAACTCCTCCCCTTGCCACCCACTGGGCTGGGTGCCCCTCCAGGGCTCCCCGTGCTGCCCATTTCTGCATGGAACAGGCTCTATGGTGATTGCCCGTTGGCATCTCTGAGGCCCTCTCTGGCCTCCAAGAGTTGGGATCTTGGGCAGATCTGGATCACCTCCCTATGCCCTTGCTCAACACAGCATGGATTAAATGAATGACCCTCCTTTTCCAAGGTGAGGGCAGGTTGGGGTTGGATTAGATTTTTTCCAGCTCCACATACTGTGATTTTTAACATCTCCTATTTATCAGACTCATTAAATAAAGAAACCACTGGGTTTTGAAGACAAGTCCCGATGTAGGGAATGTCCTCTGTCTTTCTGCCCGTGGGTGGGCCCCTGAAGCATTCTCTGGCCTTAGTGTGTGGACTGTGAGCCTGACTGTAGGCGTAGGGTTGCCTTGGGAGTTTTCACAGAAGGTCGGCTGAGCATGCAAGAACACCGCCTCAGTCGTCCTCCTGGCAACAAAGCTTGGGTGAAGGCTCTTTGATTGGGTCTTGCTTGTCCCCAGCTGGACTGTCACAGGGCACATGTGACACGGTGGCTGCGCCTCCACGTGTGAATTTGCAGGAGCCGCAGAGCCTGATGTTACATATCTGCCTGCTGGCTGTGGAAGTGGGCGTGTCTGTGCACATGGCTGGGTGTACCTGTCTCAGATCAGGGCAAAAGGTAGATGAATGGCCCTGGGTTTTCTGGGCAGTGTGTCTCTGTGTAGACTGTTGGCAAAGACCTCAGTGAATGAGTGAATTTCAATTCAGCAAATAATTATTGTGAGCTTTGTGCTCTCCAAGAGCAACGACGCGGTGCGCCAGGCAGAGAGCCTGGGGAGTGTGCATGTCTTACCTGTGTCTGCATCGTGTGTCCCCTCTGTGTGTCTCTGAGAATGCGTTCTTGGCACGTGTCCTGCGTTAACAAGGCGTTTGGTGTGTGCATGTCTGTGTGACTGTGCCTGGGTCCTGTTTGCGGCTGCTTGTTCGCATTCCAGCTTCCCTTGTGCCCGCAGTCAGGCTCTACACGTGCGCCAGCCTCCGAGCGCACGTCCCCGAGTGACCCGTGCGCGGTGTGCAGGGACCTCAGGGTCGTGTGCACTAAAGGCGCTCGTGCCCGTCTCTCTGCACTAAGGAACGCACCTCCACATGTCTGAGTGCACGTCCCTCTCCATGTGTGCACGTTCCGTGTTCACGCCGCCCATGTCTGTGCAGGGGCGCTTCACGCGCGCGCTCTCCGGCCCGCGGGCGGCCAGGGACCCGCGCTGGGCTCCACGGGTCCCGTGGGGCTGACCCCTCCCTCGCGCCCCGCAGCGGGCCGCGGCGATTGGCCGCCCGCTCCCTTCCAGCCGTCACCCCTCCCTTCCTCCGCCACCCGCGCGCCCGCGGTCCCCGCTGTCCCCCGCGGTTCCGGCGAGGCCGCGCCGCGCTGCGCTCCGCTCCCATTGGCTGCGCGCGCCTTTGTGTGGCGGCAGCTGCGGCCCCAGCGCCTTTGAATGTCGAGAGGGGCCGGGAAGGGAGCCTTTCCATGGGCCATCTGTCTCCCCGCCAGCCGCCGCCCCACCGCCGCCCGCGCCCCGCGCTCCGCCTCCCGCCCCGGCGGCTCCCGCAGCCCCGCCGCCGCCCGCGCCCGCGCCCCGGAGCCGCGCCACAAAGGGCCCGCGCGCAGCCGCCGCCGCCGCCGCCGCCGCCGCCGCCGCCGCGCGAGGAGCCAGGATGGTCCTGGTCCACGTCGGCTATCTCGTGCTTCCAGTGTTTGGCTCTGTGCGAAACAGAGGTATCGCTTTTTCCTTTCGGGGTCTGCTTCGGAGCGTGGATCGCCGCAGGCACCGGGGCGGGGGCGGGCGCCGCGGGCGGCCGGGGGCTCGGGGCACACCCGCGAGGACGCAGGGCGAGCGGTGGATTCCCCCCACCCCCTTTTAGGGGGACCCCCGAGGGTGGGGGCGGCCGCCCTCGTGGGAGCTTTTGTAGTGAAGTTAGGGTTTGGCGAATTTGGGTCCCTTCCTCCCCAGCCCCATTTTTTATTCTTTGCGGCGGACGTGGTTCCCCCAAATCACAGCCCCTTCCCCAATACCTAGCCCTGTGTGATCGAAAGGAGAAAGATACATGACCGTGTGTGTGTGTGTGTGTGTGTGTGTGTGTGTGTGTGTGTGTGAGAGAGAGAGCGCGAGAGCATGCTTGGTTTTCTGTGGTTTGCTTTTTTTGAGGTATATGTGTGTTTTGTGTTATGTGTGTTTTGGATTTCTTCATTTTTTGGTCATTAGTACCGATAGCTGGCTAGCTGGGACCTGGGTCTCTGCCCTATCCCATGCCCCAGCCCCCACCCTCTCGTGGGCACTTGCACGATTTTCCATCCCATCCTTTTTTCCTCTTTAACCCTTTTTGTGCATCGCCCCTGTGCTATTGCCCTGCTCACCCCGCCCCCCGCAACTGTCTTTGTATGACAGTTGCATACACGGGTTCAAGATGCTTGGGCGCGTGTGTGTGTGTGTCTGTATGTAAGTGTGTGTGCATGTGTGCGAGTGTGCGCGCGCGCCTCGGAGAGTCAGACCTGCGCTGCTGTGCCCCCCTTGGGCCCGGCTGGAGCGGGGCGTCCGGCCCTTGGGTGTTGTGCTGTGTGTGAGGATGAGACGGTAAGCTGCCCCCACGCCAGGCCTTTGCCCCGGGCAGCGGTTGACAAAGCAGCGGGCCGGCGCGGGCTTTGTTTTTAACTGTGATAAATGGGGTGTGTTTGCACGGTCCTCTTTCCCCACATCCCCTCTCCCTCACATTCTGCTACAACAATAGCTTGATTTTCCCCTCTTCTCCCCACCTCCACTCCACATTTCTTTCATTTTCTTTTAATAAAAAATTCCCACCTCCCAAGCAAATCCGAGATGCATTTAGATTCATTTTTTTTCTTTTTTGTATTCTGCCTCTGGACTCACATTTCTCGTCTTGGAAATGTTTCTTCTATCCTCTCCCACTCCACGTCTGCTTAAATCCCTGCTGGCTCAGGCCCTCCTCCCCCTCTCCCCACTCCCTCACACACAGAATGATGTCTTCCCTTGAACGACCAGGGCTCCTCTACCAAGTCGGGGTGGGGGGTGGGGTCGCAGGGCCAGCGCTTTAGTGCGCCCCAGGGGCCCGATTGGGCAAGAAAAGGAAAGCCCAGCCCTATTTTATCCAGCCCAGCTGTCCCCAGCCCCGCGCCTCTCCCCAGAACCTAAAAGGCAAGCTTGGCCCCCTTAGGCCTGTTTGAACCGCAGTTTTTTGTGTGATGATAGAATGATGACATTCTGCATTTATCAAATCTTTTTTTTTCTTCATTGTGTAGCTCAGTGAATGGTCAACTCGCTGCTGTGTGCGCTGTGACCCTTCTGCCTCCGCATTTAGCTGTATTGTGACACCCTCTTAACCATTTCCTGTCTCCATCTGAGGAAGGCATTGCTATTTAAGCGGCAGTATCCCCTATCTCAGGCCAGCCTAGCCATGGGGGTGAGGGGGAGTGGGTGTGTGAGGAAGAAAGAGGGGGGCTGGATGCGATCTCCTTGAAATGCCACCCCCTCCCTCAATACACAATTATCTCTTATTACTTGGCATTTCCTCTTAAAACGGGTGTGGAACATTACACTAGGCAGAAATTCAAAAATGATTAAGAAGGATGTTGAGCCTGAAAGTATAATTATCCTGATTAAATCATTACCATCCTCATTAATACCACCAATCTCTAAATACCATTGCAGGATGCTGATTCCATGTTTTGAAATTCAAATTGCTCAGCTGTCTTTAAATTTTATTTTTAATACTACCTTCTCCCTAACCCCCCCCACAAGAAAAATCCAACAACACAAATTCTGCCCATCAGTTAAAGTTTACTTTCATGGCAAACATGCCCACAGGAAATTCAAGGGCTAAGGGGTGAGTTGGTCTGTGGGTAAAATTTAGCACAATGTGATAAGAGTTCATGACCTTCCGATAGAGGATACTAATGCTTAACTCAACAAGGTCCTAAACCACAATCTTCTTGTAAAACTATTAGAGAGTTTGCCAGCTTAAATCTGTTCTTTTTAGTTTCCATTGTAGTAGTGTAGGATGTAGGCCATTTCAGAATAGATGTAGAGAAATAACCATTTTTGTATCTTCATCTTGTTTAGCCGAGTACATTGCACTGTAAATCCCTGTTAAGTGGATTCCTTTTGCCTTGGCTTAGAGGCTGCAGCACCCCATTTTTCAGTTATCTGGGTGACTATCAGTTAGCTTCTTGGCAGCACCCAGGCATAACTGAGGATTGCACTTAGTTGGAGGCAAAAAATGTTAAACATATGTATTAAAAAAATCTTTGATGAAATGACAGTTGCTGCTATCCCATAGCCTCTGAAAACTTGGTGCACCAAGGTCCCTGGCTTAAGTGGGAGCTGTGGCCATAGCGTCTTAATTGTTTAATTGTACAATGTCAAGAGCATCTTTGGACATCCGCCCTGGTCCTCAGAGCTGCCCCTTTAACAGCCGGCTCCCTTCTGCTGTTCGCCAGCCAGACCTGCTTGAAAACTGAAACAAAACAGCAGCAATAATAAAAGAATAAGGCCCCTACTTTGAGGGCCCTTCCAAAATAAAGTCCCAAATAGCCTCCCCAGACTGCCATTTGGCAATCTGAAAAGAAAGAGAAAAAAAAAAGAAAAGAAAAGAAAAAAGAATCCCAGCAAAATGGTTTTCCATTAAACAGGGGTAGCGTGTTCTGCTGTGCTGAATTACTTCCTGTTCTTATTTTGTGGGTAATTTTTTCTGTATCAAATATCCTTTTGGTTGTGTATCTTTTTCACCTTTTCTTGTACTAAAACTAAAGCATGATCTGTATTTTTTTACATCCCCCAGTTGACAATGTACAGCGCTCGGTTAGAGATGTTACCCTGCTGAAACGTACTGTGGTCGTGTAGCCCGGGCCATCTGCTCATTGTACGCTGCTTTTGTTCTGTTGCCCTTCCGAAGCATGGTGGGCCCAGCCTTTTTTTTTGTATCGTGTGCATGACGACATTGTTACACACAGAATCCACTAATACTAATATACAATCTCTCAATAAAGAACTAGTTTTCCTATATTAACCTAGTGTGCTTTTTCTCTTGCTGTTTTCCCATTTATTGTCGTATCCTGCTGTTTAGATTTTCCCCCCTTGCTTTTCTATCCCCACCCTCACCCACCCACCACTCCCACCTCCCATTGTAAGATTTGAGTGAATGCCTTTTCTTTTTACTTTACCTTTTTTTTTTTTTGTGGTACAGATATGGTGACTTTAATCTCATTTAGTCCATATCTTTTCACAATAGATGTCTGGGGCGATAGGAGGGGCCAGTTGTCCTGTTACACTGAAACAGTTCACCTGCCTAGAGAGAACCCCTACCTTTGGCCGCCTGTGTACTCAATAGCCTCCACATTTCATCTTAGTTTTCAAGATACATGGGCACTGGGTTTATGATGCTGGTGAAGAGAAGGGGATATAACACTTAGGTTGAGAAAAGGGATACTGTTCTTAACTAGCAATCTTGTAGCATTTCAGACTCGCCTAAAAACCCATTTTGAGTTGTGTTTTAACTTTTCTGTTTGCTGTCTCATTGATTTACTGTCCTTATAAATCATGCTGGGGGTGCCATGTTACATGTAGCTGAAGCCATGATCTGGAATTTTAAAGTACCCTCTTCCATGTGCATATTTAAATTTTTAGGACTTGCAATATAAGTTTTGCATTGAGATCCTGGATAAGGAAGATGTTTGAAACAGAAACTGACTGAGACCACTCCCACCCCTATCCCAGGGCCAGCAGCGGACCTGTTACTGTAGGAATAAGAGGGTCCGTGCCC
The DNA here is from genome assembly GCF_028885625.2 of Pongo pygmaeus. Lineage (NCBI taxonomy): Eukaryota > Metazoa > Chordata > Mammalia > Primates > Hominidae > Pongo > Pongo pygmaeus. Next base: position 61,010,018 of record NC_072390.2, read on the forward strand.
TCTGCAGGCTGTGAGCCAGTTAAAGCTGATTATAGCCTAGTTTCCTGACAGCTGCTTCATCTATGGCCCTAGGGCCTCTCTTAAGAGAAAGACAGCTAAGATCTCAGCCATTGTCTAAGTGTGTGTGTTGAGGTGGGGAAGGGAGAGGGGGAAATCAGGAGCAAAGTCAGGACCTAACCCCAAATTGAGTTGGAAAAGAACCCTTAAAATGTCTTTTTTTTCCCCATAATTACATTGGAGAAGCCAGTGGAGAGGTATTTTTTTTTTCCCAGAGTGGAACCCAAATTCAGCCATTTGTCAATTACACCTATTCAATTTCAGCCCAGAACAAGCCTTGCTAAATGAGGCATTTTAGACACTGAGGAAATGAGCTGATTAAAGAAATTCCTGGTTCTTTCAAAGGGTCATCATTTTGGAGCTGCTCCTCTTTTGGCCGATGTGCCTTGTCCTTGCTCCCCTGGGCTGACTGACTCCCGGGCTCACCCTGCTCCTCGCTGGTGGGCGCACCCCTGCCTGACCACAGCACTTCTTGCCGTCTTTGTGGCTTCGTGCAACTCTTCTCTCCCCCAATGGCTGCCCTCTCTGCTCTGGCCCGCTTTGTTCTTGTGCTCTTCCCAGACTGGTGGGAAAGCTGAGCTGATTTACTGTGACACATGGACACACATGGATGTTCCCAGTGGAGGCTCTGCTGTAGTTTGTGCAAGAGGAGAGATACAGGTCTACAAGGCTAGTCCTCTGAAGATTTTGTTTGTTTCGTCTTCTTCTTTTTAAATTTTCGTTTACAGGAGACTTAGAAAGCCTCCAATCCAACCTCAACAATAATAAAACTACCCTGAATTGAGTGATCACTCTCACATTTGCCCTAGAGAACAGTGGCTCATTAGATCAATCTTAACCAATTCCAAGATTTCATTTTTCTAAATTTTTGTTAAGTATGTCAGAATTGTTTGAGAATACATTTTGAGGATGGTTAGTAACCTAGTAATAATATAGCAAGCTGTGGGTTAATGGGAAATCATGTTTTAGCAATGTATGCAGTGCATTTAATGTTTGACCCAGATTGTCTGAACTAAACACTTACATGTTAAGGAGACTTTCCCCGCGACTGGACGCTTCAGGAACTACAAGGCCATTGTTCTTTATATTTATTCTCTCAACCACCTGACACATATCTGTTTTAGCACCTTGACTTCAGGATTTTGGAAAACCCATCAGTTCAGTTAATCCTATGTCATAGGCTTTGTAATAAGATGGAACACAGCTCTTCTTTCTGAACAAGAGAACTTCTCTCTTGAAACTAGCATCAGAAAGACCCACTAAATTAATGAGTTTTCTTTAATAACAATTTTCTACAAACCAGCAAATACTATTAGTCACTCAAATTTAGGGAAAAGACCACCAAGAGTGTTGAGGCCCTAATGTGCAAATGACAGGGCCTGGGCCACTCGTCTTCCTTTTGCAGTTTTCTCACCTCCTGCCCCACCCTGTCCTTCCCATCTTTAAAAAAGTATCCTGCAGTGGCACATTAGATGATTTAATGGTTTTCTAGGCTACAGAAGCAACAGTTCTGTGCTGGATCCAAGGGCAGCAGGGACCCCTTTTCTGAAGCAAAGGGCAGGAGACAACAGGTCCTTGACTCTGATTCAGGGTGTGACTTTGCTTCCCTCAATCCTACTCCACAATTGTCACACAAATCTGCAAGACACTTGTGCCTTAGTTTCTCTATGGATCTAAACAGCTTTGCAAAAATTCCCGGCTTAACATTGTATGAACGTGAATTAGTATTTATTAGTTTCTGGTATGGTTTAGCTACAGATAAACCAATATATTTCCAAGAGAATTGGGGGAAGTGGGAGGGCTTATCTTGGAAAGACTCAGATTTTCAGGATAATTTAAGAACCAAAAGCAAACGCTTATAACCCCATAGCCAAACCACATGCAATGCCTGTACTTCATGTGTTTAGTTGTTCATTCATTCACCCACCCACTTGTTTGTTCATTTAGTTAATGAGTGTTCATTGAATACTTACTTGGGGCCAAACACTGCGCTAAGGGGGATACAGAAGAAATGGAGACCTGAGTGCCTCCCTCCTGAGGCTTATGCTGAGGTTCAGGGATGAATGCTTAGGAAACCAGATACTGTCTAAGATGTTCTGGGCTAAAATGTCCACACGAATGGCAGAATGTCCTGACTGGTGAGATAAAAGAGCTTGGAGCAGTCCAGGGTTTGAGTCCTAGCCCAGTCTTGACCCGGAAGGGTGAACTTAGGCCACTGCTTTGAGCATCCTCTGAACAATGACTGATGACTGCCATGAAACCTACCTGATAGGCTATGTCTATGCTATTACAAGATACCTGGCACGCGGCAGTTGCCTAGGATGTGCTAGACAGCTGCCCTTTCCCTTCATAACTGTAGGTGTTTGCTGGCCAGAGTATCAAATAAGGTCAGAGGTGAGCTTGCTGCAGAGGCGGGTTTGTGATGTGCCTCAAAGGGTGTTGTGTATACAGGAGGGAGGAGGAGGAAGAGGAGAGAGCACCCCAGGTGGAGGGAATGAGTGATTTTGGCCAAGGCCAGTGGCTCTGCTGATTTGGCAAGAACAGAAAGTGCATAGCAGGAGGGAGAAGTGTGTGTTGATGGCGGGGCAGGAGCACGTGTGCAGGCCTACAGGGAGCACCGGGATCATTGTCCTGTCTTTGAATGGCTCTCCTCAGAGCACAACTCCAGGAGTTAAGCAGCATGAGGTCTGGAGAATGTGGGAGAAAAGGCTTGAAGAGGTTTTGAAGCCAGTTTCTGAAGGCCTCTGGAAGAGTTTGGCCTGGCTCCTTTGACCTTTGGGAGCTCTGAGGGGAGAGGGCTGTTTAAACAGTTTATTCTGCAGCTGATAACAGAGGGATGGGGCTAGGGGCTGAGGTCAGGGAGGAGGTAGGACAGGCTTGGGGGGTGGGGAGGAGAAGAAGGCTCACATCAGGGACTTTACTGTAAGGTGGAGTAAGCAAGATTGAGTCTATGTGGAAGGGGCTGAAGGGCAGGAGGTCTCTGGGGTGCTTTGGAGAATATAAGACCATGAAGACAAATGGGGAACATGAGAGGAACAGTCCACTTTGGTGTGAATTGAGTTTAGTGTACAGATAAGCACATAGAACTTCAGATGCCAGAGTGGCAGATGGAAGGGGATTGTGGCAACGTCTGGGAGTTGAGACTTCTAGTCCTTTACATACAGATTCCTGGTTGGGGTAGGAAATGAACTTCAACAATAAAAATTCCTCATACTCACATGACTTGTCCCCCCCAAACTCTCTGTTCATGCCTGAAACCCTTATGAGGTTATTCACATGTGTCTTTACCGGCTTAGGTCACCCCTTGAGCAAGCTTTCTTACAATATGAACTCCTCCTGGAGTTGTACCAATCAGTATCCCGAAATCTGAGTTGGAACAAGTTTTATCAAACTTTGCCTTTCTTGAAAAGACAGACCCCAAAGTGGGCAAGTACCAGGAGTTTTGCCTCCACTACTTTGCAAAAGGCCATCCCTACACATGGGAGCAGGGGGAACGGGAGGGAGCCCGACCCAGTAGCGTATTGGGAGAGGAGAGGGCAGGGAGTAGAGACTGAGGACAAGGACATGGGCTCTGATCTCAAGATTGGTCCTGTCTGCAAAGAGGGGGTTTTTCCCAATTCAAAGCTCTCTCTTCCATTATCTCATTTCCTCCTTGGCACAGCCCATGAGGAGTTAATTGGGAATCAGAGGAGGAAGCTGAGGCCAAGAGTGGTGAAAGCCTTTGCCACCCTTCCTGACTAGCTAGTAAATGGCTAAGCCAGAAGGGGAGCCCAGGTGACTGGACACTCGACTATGGCCCCCTGCACTGCCTGCCATGGCCTGCATGTGGCAAGGAGCCTCATCAAGACCAAGGCAAGAATGAGAAAGGAATCCCTGCTTTCCTGCCATAGCCGGTGGGACCGATTCTGAATGCTAGCCTCTTTGTCCACAGTGGAAGAGGATCTTTCCAGCTAACGGCCCGCCAAGTTTCGAGGGCGTCTAGACCCCCAACCCTGAGCCTTGCACGTCCCAAAAGGGGACTTTGAGAGACAGGGAGGGTGCATGGTGGACCAGAAACTCTCCAGAGCAGGAAATGAACAGGGCATTGGAACCCAGGGTGGAGAGTCCTTTCACCCTCAGATGCCGTCTCAGAGCAGGCCTGGCCGGCTTGTGGAGGAACTCCAGGGAGGTGGAGTCTGTGCCCTGATTTCCACAGAAATAATAGGTGTCCCCTTCCTGAGGCTTTGAGCCCCAAGGCGAGGGCACGTTTTGCATTTTTTCTTAGATCATCTTGAAGCCTTAATAAATTGTATCTATGTTGCTTCACGGAGATGATAGAATCACATTCTGGAAAGCTTAGAAAATAAACCAAAGGAAAAAAAGCCTTGTAGGAGTCCATCCCTCTGTGATCATGTTAGTGAAATGCAGTCATATTTTTGTTCATCTATTTGTTGTTTTTTTGGGGGGGGGGTGGAGCTGTAAACACAAGATATGTATACTTTTTACATTCTCTATTTCCTATTTTACATTAATGTCACAGACATTTTCACATTCTGCTATGCCGTTTTCACAAGCACTGCTTTTAATGGCTACATAATATTCCACTTGAATAGTGGCTGAACAGCCAAGTTTGCTGGCTTCACATGCACTCAAATTGCCATAGGTTCTAGGCCGCTTGGTGCTGCTCGAACCCACCTCCCTTGGACTGCTGTCCAGCCATGTGGGGAGGAGGTGGTGAGTGGATCAGGTGTGACAACTCTTACTCCTCTCTGCCCACCAGCAGCCCCTTACATCGAGAGGCCCAAATACGTGGAGGGGAGGGGAGACAGATAAGAGAGGGCTGGGGAAAGGAATATGACTTGAATAAACTATTCTGAGACCTAGATTCTGGTCCACAAACTTCCACTGTGATCTTGAACAGGTTAGTTTCCTTCCATCAATTCTCAGTTTTCCCATCAGTCAAATGGGTACATCTTATGGCTTGTGCCTTACTGGACTTGTCACATGAAGTAATGCATAGGAAACAAGTCGAGAAGCCAGCCAAAGGCGACAGTGAAGATCATCCCTGGCATTCTTCATAGTGGTGGCGCTCAGACAGGCCATGTGGGACGGTGGAAATAGTCCTGGCTTCATGGCCTCTCTGCCAGTAACTACCCGTGTGAGGTCTCGGCCAAGCCTGAGTACTCTGCGACTTCACTGCCTATCTGCCAAGGGAGAGAATTGGCTGGATTGCCCTGCCTGCTCTAAAACACTGTGCTTTCCTCATGATGAGAAGAGCTTGTATTCCGATCACCTTTTTGCTTTTTCATTGGGAAAGAAGCCACATGACCTTTAGGACTCAGTAGGCATGTGAACTTCCACTGGCCAGGTCATACTGTGCAGTAGGTGGGAAGGGAGCAGTAATTGAGTAATTACCCCTGCCTGGCTAGTAACCCACCCAGGGCATGGGCTAAACCTGGAAGCACAGACACAGGGCTCCTTGACCCCGAGCTCAAGGCTGGCATAAGTCTGGTGCTGCTGCTCTTGTTGGGCCACTGAGTGGGACATTCCCCCGGATGCTGCTGCTTCCTCCTGCTGTCCTTTCCTTGAAACATGCCCCTGGGGTCTGCCGCTGTGCGCAGTGGAGCCCTCCAGGAAGTCCTCCCTGCCAGAGAGGGAGGGGGACGGTCACTCACGTTGGCCCCCCTGAGGACGCTGTATCCCTCAGATCTAAGTGCTGGCCTCACCGCACCTAGGAAAGGAAGCGGCGGCTGCTGACTCAGCACCAGCCTGCAGGTGGAGAGGGGGTGGAGGAGCTCTCTGAGGCTGGGAGGAAGTGAGAATTCAGTGGACACCTGTCTCAAGGAAGGACAGGAAGCGTTGGAACAGCTGCTGTGCCCCCTCTGAAGCTGAGTGGGAGGGAAGGGGTGGAGGCGCTCTCCATGTCTTCCCCCTTCTCCCCCCGCCCCCAGCTAGCTTGCTTAGCTCCAGCCTTCCTCCCCCATGCCACCCCCTCCTCAAAAGCTCAGGGGCCCCCTCCGGGCTGCCTGTGCCCAAGGACCACCCACCTCCTAGAACACCTGCTTCTACTCCTCAAATTCCCTCGAGCTAATGGGAGAATGTGCTCACTCCCACCCCCAGCATGGAGACACTGGCCTTCCTTAAGCCGAAGGATGGCCCTTCCCTGGGGGACCTTGGCCTCCACAGGGGACCTCGGCCTCCACGGTGGCTCATTCCCTGGAAGGGGCAGGCATGGACTCAGGGGAAGGAACCATACCTGCCCCCTCTGCCTATGACGTTTGGGACTTCTGACCAGATCTGAAAAGTCAGATTCTGGGAAGGTGAGGGAGTGACAGTGGGGGAATTAGGCCCAAAGAACAGGTCCTCGCATGGCCCAGAGGTGTGTGTGTCCCCAACTCTGTGCTGACGAGTGTGTCCGCTCAACTCTGTGCTGAGCGGAGGTAGCTGGGCCACAGCCTTGGCTTGTGTTCTGTCAGCACCCTCCAGAGCTCCTCATCTTGGACACCAGGGTGGTGGGCTGTGGCCTAGGCCTCCCCTCTGGTGGTCTCATGTCTCTCAGGGCAGAGGGGGACATCAGACCTGTCTCCCTCCCTAAGGGCTGGGTCAGGAGGGAAGCTGAGCTTGGGAGGCAGCTCCTGCCTGGCTCCTTCTGGCCAAGCTGATGCTGAGGCTGCTCCGGGGCAGGGGTGCCTGGGATGCAGGGCTGCTGGCTGCCACCTGCCACGGAACCGAGGGATAGGGCAGCAAGGGACAACTGGAAGGAAGTTTGTGCCCGCTGGAACCAGAAGAGTCCAGCCTTCTCCCTGCCAGGAGGAAAGGAACTAAAGGAGGGGGTGAGGAAAGAGAGGTCATCTGGGGTGAGGGGGCAGCAGCCACCCCCCCACTTGGTCTTCCCCAAGCAGGTGCGGTGGAGTGTTGATTGAGAAGGTGGGAGAGGAGCCCAGATGCCAACCTGAGATGGCACAGTCTCATCCTGAAGGTCCCTGACAAGTCTCAGTTTCCCCCAGCAGAGAGGTGGTGGGAAGGAGGAGGGAGGCATCAGGTTCCTGCCTTCTCAGCTGGTGTCTCTCAGCTGTCTCCTGGGTATTCCCTAAGTCAGGCCCCATCTCTGCACAGGTGCACCTGGGGAGCATCTGGCTGGGGGGTGGACTAGATGTGTGAGCAACAAAGAGCAGAGTCTTGACTCCTAGGACAAAACAGGGCTTGGGCCTGCTGCAGGATGGACACGGTTTCCAGTTTTAGCTCTCAATTTGGGGAAAACATGAAGTTTATATTAAACTAAACAAGCAACTCTTCTATCTCCATTTGCAAATTTTACATAAACTTTTGAATGAAAATACAGAATTTGGTGACGTTTCATTCAGGCAGGCCAGTCCAGGCTGTGCCCCGACTCCCGGGGTGGCTATACACTCCTCTGGCATTTGGGTCCTTCCCGGGGTGAGTGACAGTAATACTTCAGGGTCGCCCCAAGGCCTCATCTTCCCAGAGCTTGGGGACCCAAGCTGTTCAGTGGCTGGAGAGTCAGAGCTGGCTCTTGGAGCTCCAGTCAGGATTGGAACTCGGTTTCTTGACTCTGAGGGCTGGTGGGCATTTTGGGTTTTGATTCAATGCCACTTGTAAGTGGCACAAGCTATGGCAGCTATGGGGTGCTTTGTGGGAGGCATGACTGGGTGAGGCTTGAGGACAGCTTGGGTTTAACTGGGCAGAGAGAGAAGGGATAGCATTTCAACATGGCAGATCTTCACGTGTGCCAGGCCTGGGGACCAGAGCCTGAGAAGGGAGGCCAGGAGACGGACAGAACCCCACCAGTGGGTGCGAAGCAGATCTTCTGAGGGGGGCACAGGACTCTTTATTGTGGTAAAACATATACAGCACAAAGTCTGCTGTTTCAACCATTTAAAAGTATACTACAATTCAGTGGCGTTACATACATTCATAGTACTGTGCGAACATCACCACTTTCTATTTCCAAAGCTTTTAAATCACCCGAAACAGAAACTGAGAGCTCCCTTGGGTTTAGGGCCTCCTCCCAGGCAGGTCAAGGGCTGTGTTTGCTGGGTCTTCTTGGGGGCCGAGGGGATGGGAAACTAAGCTGTAGCAAAGAATACACAGATTTTGCCATCAGGCAGTCTTTAGCTTGACCACCTACCAGCTGCGGGACTTTGGCCCTCTCTGAGCCTCAGTCTCTTCTAAAAAAATGGAAATAATTGATGTAAATACCAGTGTCACAGAGCAGTGAGGATGAAAGAGAGTTCTCACGCATATAAAGTACGAGACACGCGAAATCCTGGGAAATGTTTAGAAAAGATGGCCATTTCCCGACTCCCACCACACACCCCACTTCCCACATGCAAACACACGTCTGCTTGTTCAGGCCTGGGACAGTTTTAGGGGTCTTAGGGGAGTGCAAAGCAGGCCCTTGGCCAGTCAGGGAAGGGCTGGTCATGTTTCAGCTTAATTGTGTAAGCAGTTACTGAGAACCTGCTTTGGCACAGACAACCTGTGACCTGTAGCCTAACTGGGGAGACCCCCGAACACTCCTGATGTGGGTGGAGAACGGGCAACAAGAATGGCCAAACAGTGGTCATGCTGGCCAGAAAGTGTGGCCTAGCAGGGAGGTATCTTAGCGCACGGGATGGGGAGAGGTCACTGAGGCCTGGAGAAAATCAGGAAGGCCTCCCGGAGGAGGCAGGACTGGAGCTGTTCCCCGAGGAGGAAGAGCTGTAGCTCTGCTGCCTTGGGGAGTGATCGGGTCAGCCCTGCTCCCTGCCCCTCTCCCATGTAGGCCCAGATCTGATCCAAGAGGTGAATGTCAGAGTCCTGTGGCTGTCACCCTCGTCTGAATTTTCTTTTTCTTTTTTGGAGCATCGGGCCGTCTCATTTCATTGTCATCCCTCCCATTCCAGTCCCCATCCTCCCTGCCATCCCCTGGCCCTGGCCATCCTGCTGAAATTCCCCGCCTCCTCTCCTGCCCCTCGGCCCAGCCGAGCTGCCTGAGGGCTCCAATGGGTCACCGTGCCACCCCTTGAAAGAGAGTCACGTGGAGGGGTTGCTGCTCGAGGGAGCTGGGGGCTTCGTGTCCTCCCTCTGAAGTGGGCAACCCTCTTGGGGCACTGGTTCTGCTCTTTGCAGAAAAGGGTACTCATTCTTACCTGCCAGGTTGAGTGAGGATTAAACGAGACGGTGGATGTAATGTACTCACCATGAGTGGCTCCTGGCACAGAGTAGGGGCTACACTAATTGTTCTATATGGCTACCTGCTAGGGAGTTGCCATGCACAGAGTCCCCCTGCCTGCTCCTAGGAGGCACATTGAATTTTGTAAGGGAAATAAAGGGCAGGGGGAAACTGAGCCTCAGTGTTCTTATCTGTAAAATGGGAATAATTATAGCAAGTCTGCCGGCAGGGTGATAGTGAGGTTCAGATTTGATCATGGATTTGTTCAGCTCATCTAACACATACCCACTGAGCACCTGTGTTGGACCAGGCCCCGTGCAGGCATGGGGGATGCAAGGATAATAATAATAACCATAAGGGCAGTAGCAGATGCTCACGTAGCACTTACTCTGTGCCAGGCACCCTCCTAAGCACTTTGCCTGCCTTAAAAATACTGAGCCTCATGGGAAACAGACAGACGCAGGAACAGCATGGCCCTAAGGTATGTGCTGGGTGTCCTCTTAGCCTGCGGCAGACATCCTGGGGAGGGCAATGCCTGGGGGAGCTGATGCCTGGGTGAGTCTTAAAGGATCTGGTTGCCCAGGAAGAAGTGGGGGTGAGGGTGTTGTGGGCCAAGGGGCTGCGGGGGTGAGGGGAGGGGAAGGGCAGGCTAAGAAGGAGAGTCATGCAGAGGGGTCACTGGGACAGGGAGCTGGGGGGCTGATGGCCTGCAGGGAAGCTGGGGCTTTGTCGGCCCTCCTGGTCAACATGGCAGCTTTGCCTATTGGCCAGAGTTGCTGGTGGTTGATTGTCTTTTGTCAAGAATAAAGTGCACAGAACCTCTGTGTGTCCTGAGCTAAGGGCTGAGGGTACAAGAAAGTGAGGCAGAAGTTTCAACAGACCCTGGTGAAGCAATGCTGGGACAGTTACCTCCACAGGAAGAGGTACCATGGGCTACTGTTGGGAGGGTGGGAAACTTCAGAGAAAAGAGCGGAGTGGTATGGTATCTGGGAGATGTCCTGGAAGACACAGGGCTGGGACTGACCCTTGAAGTAGGGGCTTAGGGCAGCATTTTCCACACTGTCCAAGCAAGCACCGGGGCCTCTTGAGCTGTTAAAAGTTGTTTCTGCAGAAAGGTTACATATTCCAACAATTTGGAAATCCTACACACTATATCCCAGTCTTGGAGAGTCCCAGTGCGTATTAGCAAATTAAAGTCCCTGGTAAGTCCTGCAACCAAGAGAGCCCTTTGGGTTTGCTTTAGCAGCATTTCCCAAAACTATCTGACCACAGAACTCTCTCTCTCTCTCTCTCTCTCTCTCTCTCTCTGTCTCTCTTTCTGTGTGTATGTGTGTGTCTTTGTGTGTGTGTGTGTGTGTATGTATATGATTTCTAGAAGCATACCTTGAACTTGGTTGCATGGAGCACAGTTTGGGAATGCTAGCCTGGGAACTGGGTCATCTAGCTCAAGACTGGCCAGAAGCAACTCCCTTATACTGTGGAGGTAGGCAGACTGAGAAAAAGGCCATAAAAGGGAACTCATGGATTGGTGACTGCCTGAATTACTTCCCACCATAGTCTTCCTCCCAGAGTGCCATCTTTACCCACTACCTTAGCACATTTGGACTGCAATAACAAAATGCCACGGACTGGCTGGCTTATAAATAACAGAAGTTTGTTTCCCAGTGTACTGGAGGTTGAGAATCCAAGCTCAAGGTGCCAGCAGGTTTGTTGCGGGTGAGGGTCCACTTCCTAGATGGCTGTCTTTTTGCTGTAACCTTTCATGGCAGATGGTGAGAGGGACTCCTCTAGGGCCTCTTTTATAATAGCACTAATTCCATTCATGAGCGCTTCACTCTTGGAATCAAATCACTTCTCGAAGGCCCCATCTTTTAACACCATCACCTTGGGGGTTAAGATTCAACACAGGAATTTTGAGAGGACACAAACATTTAAGTCATAGCACCTACTCTAGAGAACTCTAGAGGGAGGTCAGTGGTGAGCTGGCCTCTCATTCCCAGTGGCATTTTTGCTGGCCAGCCAGGGGAAGCTGCCAGTGGTCACAGCTCTGGAGGGGGCTCTTGGCCACTGGGGGTGCTTGCCTTGTGCCAAAGCCCTATTCAGCTTAGGGCCTTCCTTCCCACCTTCTGTCTTACATTTTTGACCTTGTCCAGATTCCTTGAAGTGGAGTTTCTCGCCTATCTAGTTGGGCACCCCTTGCCCAGTAACCCACAGCTACATTTGACACGCTGTGCACGATCCACCCAGCATCTGATGCTCACATCATCGTGCACCCAGATGATCACCCTGACACATGCCCATTCCCCTATGGGCCCCATGCAGTACGCATTTATACATTCATCCACAGTTCACATACAGTTATAACAGCAGCACGCATTCATTTACACGTACGTATCTGTATTAGATGAGAATATACAGTACATATACACACCCACGTTCCACACGCCAATACATTCACAGACTCATACCACTCACCACTCACATACGTGTACACACATGCACACCCCATGATACATACCCACAGAAATACAGGCTTAAATGTTTCCAGAAGGGACTGCCTTCCCCTTCTTTTCTCTGACATGTTACCTGTGCCCCTATGAAGCCCCTACCCCACCACCACTGAATTCAAACAATATTTCAACAGGAGATGCAGGCCTTATCCAGGAAAACACCATGCTTATGCGTGTGTCCATATCTGCAGGCCAGTTGCAGAACCTGGGGCTGTGATACCAGGCCACAGCTGATTCGGTGTGCTCCCCACTATGATGGAGAAAACAAGCATTACAAAGCTCTGTTTGGATGCCATGTGGCCTGGGAGGGCTTCCTGGAGGAGTTGAGTCTTCAGCTGGGATGGAAGCGTGAGGTCCATGTCAGTAGAGCATGAGAGAAGGGAGCGCTGAGGTATGGGGGTCACACGAAGGGCGTCAAGAGGGGCAAGCATGGCCAGGAGCCCCCCCAACCCCAAGAACCCCTGCAGCAGTTACAGGAACATTTGGGTAGAGGTGGAGGAAGAAGCAACAGGGCCAGGAAATGGCCAGCAGCTCTCTGCTGGCATTCCTCCTGCCACCCTCGGTGGTGGCACTGACACCTGGCTGAGGTCACCAGTAGCTGAGAGACTCCTTAGCTAGTGCTCGGCTGTCACACTGGGGGAATGAAAGAGACCATATGATACTAATGTCGCTGTCCTGCTTTATAAAGTGTCCTAACAAGCTGGTGAGCCAGGCACACTCAGTCTTATTTATGGCCAATATTATATCTCTGACATAGAGATTAATTTGACGATAGCTGTTTATAAGCTCTTTCATCATCAGATGGGCCCATTACCTGGGAGGAGAAGAGGGCTGGGTTTAATTTGTGAACAGTGTGCTGAGTCCCTCTGCCCCTGGCGTGTGTGCAGGAGGTGCAACCATAAATCATGGCAGACAGCAGCGCTGAGACCAGAGGGCTGGGAGCTGCCCTAGTGGGCAGACCCCAGAGCTCACATGCGGCAGAGGGGCTCCCTGGCAGGTGTGCCAGTCTGCAGAGCCCGGGAGGGAGGCAGGGATGCACAATCTTCTCTGCTGGGAGGAGGCCCTGGAAGATCACCCTGCCAAGGAGCTTCCCACTGGAGTCGACACTAAGTTAGAATCATCTGGAAGCTTGTTAAAATACAGATGACCTAGCCCTACAGAGTCACCACCTCTGTGAGTGGAGCTTGGGATTTCCCTCCAGTCTGGAGTTTGAGGGCTTTGGGCAGGGATGGGCTGTGAGACAGGCTGGAGCACTTCCCTCCAGGTGCCCCTAGTTCCAAGCAAAGGCGTCCCTTCCGTGGATATCTGAGCAGAAAAAGACAAGATGAAGAGCTGGCAAATACTAGATCCGGGTCAAAAAGCTAAAGAGATTGGGTGCTTGAGCCAAATCATAAGGTTTGCCAAGGCTGTCTCCTTGCACCTGTGGAGCCGCCCTGCCATTGTCCTCCCTCAGCAGCCCAGCCCCTTCCTGCTAAGCCCAGCCCCTTCCTGCTAAGCAGGACAGAAACATCAGCTCATGAGGGGCACATCAGGGGCTTTATAGGCATCATCTCTTTGTCCTCTGATGTTGATCTTTGAGTTACTTTTTTATGAAATCCCACTGAAAGATAACTTCGGCAGTTCTTAGTTACATCGCCTGGAAACAGAGGCCTAGGTTTAAGTCCAGCTTGGACCCCAAGCTCATGCTCTTTCCATGACCTGAGGCAGTGTCCCAACGTAGCGGCAGGGCCTGGCTATGTCAATCCACTGTGCACAAACATTGCAGCCTCAGCAAACGGTAAATCTATTGGTGTGTGTTGGGATGGGATACCAAGAATGTGAGGTGATAAAGAGGTCCTCCTGCACCGTGCATCTAGGCAGTTTTTCTCCTAGGGGTGGGTATATTTCCTGGAAGCCTCTGGAGTGAATAGCCTTCAGGATGCGATGGAGTCTTCCTGCCCTGGTGGCCTGGCAGACCCTGTCACTCCCAGGATGGCAGCCCTGTCCTCTGCCTCCCAGACCTTGGCCTCCCTTTCGGCACCATTGGCTCTTGACAGCTTTTGCAGGGCTCTGCTGGAGACATTTGGGAACCCTCCAGGCTCCCCTCCTCCTTGGGGGACTTAGATCCTATCCAGGAGGTTCACCTTGATGAACTCCAGCCAGTCAAAGCCCATAAAATGGGAAGGCAGCCGGTATGGACTCCGTCAGACTCTTTCCCCACCTAGAATCTACACTTTTGTTAATGTAGCCTCAGTTTGCATTGGCTATTTTGGGTACACGTCATCCTGTCCCAAGCTTAATTCATGTGGACCAGAGCTCCCAAATCTGATAACACCTGCTACAGAGACTCTCATGTCCCAGCCTAGTGGAGTAGGTTTATTTGGTCAGATGTAAGTTTGGCTATGGTAACAGAGATCCAAAATAAAGGTGGCTTAAAGGGATAGCAACTCTCAGAATAGCCTAGAGTGGTGCTCAATATCAAGGACTCAGGTGCCTTCTCTCTTATTGCTCCACCCTCCCTAGAGTATGGCCCTTTTCTGCATGGTCCAGGATGGTTCACACCTTTATCCACTTTCCAAGCATCAAGATGGAGGAAGAAGGGAAAGGTCAGAAAGAGCATGACACAGCACTGCACAAGTCACCCCCACTCACACCCCATTGGCTAAACTGGGTCAGGTAACCACCCTTAGCCGTAAAGGAAGCTGGGAAGTCTTATATACTGAAGTCCATGTGCCCGGCTGAATTCAGGGGTTGTATTACCGTAGAAGGAGAGAACAGATAATGGGGGAGCACTCAGTTGGTCATCTCTGCCTTAGTTGGTGCTTGGAACCCACACGTCAGGTCTTACATTGATCCTGGGTGGAGCTCCGCCTTTGTCTACCCTTCTTGCATTAGTGGCACTGTGGGTGGGACTAGCATGCCCTCCATGACTTCACCCAAATAGGCAAAGACATCCCCGAGGTAGGAAGTGAGAAGCCATCCCCCAAGTTGGTGTCAAACCACCGGCCTGTGGTGATTGGATGTGATTACTCATCTCATTACAAATCTTCCTGTCTCGTGACTAGCTTGCATTTTCCATCTTATCCAAAAGACTATAGTAGAATGTTAGATGTAAAAATGAGATGATGTCTGTGAAGTGCTCAGCCCAGGGTGTGGTGGACAGTAGACACTGAATGAAAGCTGCACATCCTTGGGCAAGATATTTAACCTCTTGGTGCCTCACTTTTCTCATCTGAGAGATGGGGATGTCATCGTGACCTCCTCCATGGATTGTTGGGGAGATTCAGCCAGAGTCCATGGAAAGCACCAGGTGCAATGTCTGGGCCGGGAGTCAGGCTGCTGGGTGAGAGCAAGGGTCTGTGATCTCCTGACAGGGTTGCTGTGGGAGTGAAAATCCGTGTAGCTTTTAGCACAGGTGCCTGGCAGGTCGTAGGCACTCAATGAATGCTAGTTTGCTCCCCGTCTGCTACCCCACTGTCACTGGTAAGGGATGTTACCTAAAAACCCTTAATCCCACTCCATCCCTCTACAAATGGAAGCGTGTGGGAGGACTCTGAAAGTCAGAGAGTGGGAGTGACGGGGCCCCGGAGACTCATGCTGCTGGCAGGCAGGGGGCCAGGACTCTGGCTCCTTCCCACAGCATTGTGGCCCCCTCCCATGCTGCTGCCTCGGGTCCTTGATCTGAGAAGGGAAAGGAAACGGGCCCTCCAGAAGAGATAACCAGATACAGACAGCCCATAGCGAGGACCCAGAGACCTGGAGTTGGGAGATGGAGTAGCGGGGGCTTGTGGTGGGGTGGCCTGGCTGGGCCCTAGGTAACTCTGCCTCCCGTTCACCAAGACCCAGCTCTCAGGGTTTTATTGGAAGCCTGGAAGGGACCCCAAAGATATTTAGCTCACCCCCTCATTTTACAGGGAGAGGAAGGGACTTGGCCAAGATCATTCAGCTGGGGAGAAGACAAGCTCCCCACATCTCAGTCTCCACTCTCACTCTAAACCGGGAAGGCAGGAGCCACAACGTTCACCAGGCTCCCCAATTCTCTCCTCTTCCTTTTGCCCAAATTTATGAATTGTTTCATTTCTTCCCACACTGCAGTCACTATGTCCAGCGAAGGCCCAGGGAAGGGCATGTATGTTAGCAGAGATGCCAGCACCAGAGACAGGGGACACCTCTTGAAGGAGGTAGCTGTGATGTAGGGGAGCTTTGCTGGGCCAGGGATTGGGGGTCTGGGCTCAGCTCTACAAGTTTGGGCAGAATTGGACACACCTCCCAGCATTAGAGTGATTAACTGATGCAGGTTTGTACACTGCCAGGGCCCATGCACACACTCAGGGCTGTAATGATGGGGGATCCTCATGCACGAAGCGCAGGATTGGAGGACGCATGATCAGGGCCCATAGGCGCCCAAACCCAACAGTGCTGCTGACAAGATGGAGTTCTCAGCTCCCTTAGAGGCCGAACTTGAGAAACCTTTACAAGAGACTTGAGAGCTGGCTAGAATATCTTCAGGGTCTCTGCCCGATCCTCTCTAGGGTTTTCAAAGACTGTACCATTCCTGCCAGCCACAGCATCAGCACCATTCTAAGATGCATGTGCTTTCACATTTCACATCTTGGAAACTGGGATGCGCCTTATAAATGACAGTTTGTCCTAGTTTAATTGCCTCTTAAAAGTCTTTTAGTGCTTCATAAAGTGATGGTCCACTGTGCAATAGATGGCCTCTTAGGGCTGCTGACATTTGGCATTCATTTTGTGTGTGCTCCATACACAAAGCTTTGGGGCCTGTAAGTAAGTCTATTGACTCTTTAAAGACAAACATCAGCGCCAAGTTTGTGATTTATGAGACCTAGTTTCTTTTTCACCATAGACACCCTCCTTCATCTTGCTTTTAATATATATATATGTATTTTGAGACTGAGTCTCACTCTATCACCCAGGCTGGAGTGCAGTGGTGCAATCTCGGCTCATTGCAACCTCCACCTCCCAGGTTCAAGCGATTATCTTGCCTTAGCCTCCTGAGTAGCTAGGACTACAGGCACCTGCCACGATTCCTGGCTAATTTTTGTTTTTTTTTTTAGTAGAGACAGGTTTTCACCACGTTGGCCAGGCTGCTCTGAACTCCTGACCTCACGTAATCCACCCACTTCGGCATCCCAAAGTGCTGAGATTACAGGCATGAGCCACCGGGCCCTGCCTGTTTTAATATATATATATTTTTAACATGGCGGCTCACACCCAAGAACTCAGGATGAACACATCTGAGGGGAGCAGAGGTCCTGAGGTCCCTCTGAAGAGGACCAGCCTGGTTCTCTCTCAGGGCCTCGGGCTCCTCACTGGTTCTATGGGATGAGGATTCTCCTTCTGCCTCATTCTCTAGGCTCTGGTGAGGATCACAGGAGATCCTTGCCGTCTGAAAGCCTTGGAAAGGACAGAAGTGCCCCAGTCTAATATTCTAGAAAAAACACTGACTTTCTCAATGTTCCTTCCCTCCCCAAACCAGCGGTCCCAGCTCCCATCTGTGCCTATCTGAGGACCATCTATTTTTGCAGACACTTGGGAACCTCCAGGAATGCTGGCCTCTCCTTCTCTTCTTGCTCCTCCAGCAGCCACAATCTCTAAGTGCCCCGGGCTGCCCCTGAACTCAGTGCCTGCCTGGCTTCCTGGCAGAGCTCTGGCTCCCCTCCATCTCTCCACCCGTCATGTGCACACATGCCCCCTCAAGACATTCTCCAAACCCAGCTTTGCACATGATCCAAAGCCTTGTATGGCACCCCTGTGCCTGCAGGACCCTTAAATATCCAGTATGGCCCTGCCACATTGGGTATGTGACTGCCGTGGATGATGATGACAACAATGGTGATGATGATGATGATGCAGATGGGTCTCTGTAGTGGGTGGAGGCATGGCTGAGGGATGTGGCTGCTGGGCCAAGGCACTGGTCTGGTCCTTGGCAGCATTCCCATGGCCCTCGGCCCTCGGCCAGGACAAACTTGGCTCCATGCAGGCCCCTGGCCCAAATCTCCACCTATCTTCCCTTATTCTCTCCTTTATTGACTACTGAAGTATTAATTAAGCCCTCACTCTGTGCTATGCAGAAGCTGAAAAAGAAATTGCCTTATTGTCCATTTATTTATTCATTTTGCAAATGTCAGTCTAGTGACCAGCCGACCCTTTTCCAGGTGTGTTCTAGGTGCGGAGGATGCAGCATTGAACAATCACCTGATTTTAGGAAGCTTGCATTCTAGTGGGGAAGGCAGACAGCAAACAAGCAGGCCAATAGGTAGCACATCAGAGGTGACATGTGCCATGGTGCAAAATAGTGCAGGGTAAAAGGGTGGTGAAGCTGGAGTGGGGGTGGGGAGGTGCTTATTTTATGCCTGGCACTCAGAAAGAGCCTTGCTGTCAGTGTGATATTTACCAGAGCCCTGAGCCTGAGGGCAGAAAGAGAGGGAGCCCTGCAGATCCCAGGGGTTGATTCTTGCCTCTGTTGTCCTGGGCAGGCACGGAGTGCATACTTCTTGCCTCCAGATCAGGTACTAAGTACTCACTCTGAACACACAGAAGGGAGTATTCAGATTCCATCATGGGTTCCCACATGTCCAGCCCCAGACACAGGCAGCTGAAGGTTGAGAGGGTGCCTGGGGCTTAGCACCCTCTCCCAGGGCTCCACCTCCCCAAAGCCCTTCTGATGGCATTGCCATCTGCTCCTTCCACCATGTCACCTCTTCTCCCCACAGCTTCCTGCCTCAATTCTAGATGTTGGTCTCATTCAGGCACGGTGCAAGAGACAGAGGCTTTACATTCAGGGAAAACGGAAACTCCAGAGGTTAAAGAGGCTTCCTCTGGAGCCAGATGGAGCCCCGGCTGGAAAGGCATGATCTGTGCCCTGCATTGCAATGCTGAGTTCAGGTGGGGGACAAGTGGCTTTGTCCAACTCCCACACCTGTCATTTGGGCTACCTGGGGAGCTTGCAAAATCCATATTCCCAGGCCCTACACCAGATCTACCTTTCTTAGGTAGGAATCTGTATTTTTATGTGTTTGCGAATTTCAAGTATGAACTGGTTGTTTTATCATTAAAGAGGACAGAATGCACATACGAAAAATATAAACAATATGAAGGACTCCTCGCTGAATAGTAAGTTTCTCTCCTGTTCCTCCCACCTCACCCTCGCTACCCAGGTCTCTTCCCCAGTGGTAACAATGGTCAGTACCCAGCATTTATTAAGTACCAAGCACTGCTCTAGCCACGGCCTAGACTGTAGTGAACAGAGCCCAGGTGGTCCCTGCCTTTGTGGAGCTTAGAATCTAGTGGAGGTAACTGAGAGTAAGCAAATGATCCACAAGTCAATATGAAATTGTGAAAAGTGCTGAGGATCAGAAATAAAGAACAGGGTGTCAGGCAAGAAAACAGCAGTGTGGCCTGATTTTGGTGGGCTGTGCTGGCGGAGGTGGAGGTGGGATGAGAATTTCTTGTACTCCTTTGCAGAATCCCGAGTGATTGTGAAGGAACCACGGGGGGTCTCAGGACCGTTGTTCAGGCCACCAGTCCCTCCCTATCATCTCTTTCTGTGGGGCACTGGGCTCCAGGCCTGGGGCACAGAGGACAGCAGGATGTCTCCAGATGCCTGGGAGTCACCCTCCAGTTAAGGAGACAGGAATTGCCTCCGATGAGGGGTCTGTTGGCTTCTGTGGCTGCTGTGACAAAATACCACACATTGGGTGGCTTTAGACAACAGATGTGTTCTCTCACGGTGCTGGAGGCTAGGGGGCTGCAATCAAGCTGTCCGCGGGGCCAGCCGTCTCCTCTGAAGGCACCAGGGAAGATTCCTTCCTCGTCTCTCCTCTCTTCTGGGGGTTGCTTGCAGTCACAGTCCTTGGGGCTCCCTGGCTTGTAGCCGCATCACTCCAGTCTCCGCCTCTGTTGTCACAGTGTCTCAGTGTCTCCACATGGCCTATGATGACATTGTATTAGGGATACCCTCATCCAGTATGACCTCATCTGAACTTGATCACATCTTCAAAGACCCTATTTCCAAATAAGGTCACACTCACAGGTATTGGGGATTAGGACATCAACCTATCTTTTCAGGGGGCTCAACTCAAACCACAGCTAGGATGAGTCATGCAGGCCCCATGAGCTGGACCCCCTGTGAGGGCTGCAAGGGTTCAGAGAAAAGGGCATGTTTTGCTCAGGCTGGGGTGGACAGGGCAGCGGGCTCCAGGAAGGGGAGGCCTCCCTGTCTGAGAGGATCCAGGCACATGGGGAACAGGGTCTAGTGTGAGCAAGTGAACGAGTGAAGGGTGGCAGAGGCAGGAATGCACACAGCACACCCAGCCACAGGACAGGCTCTGCGGACCTCAGAGCTGCCCTCTAGGACTGGGAATCGCGTAAAATGAGGCCACGGCAATTATGAAGCCTGAAGCGGATCTGAAAGGTAACCCACTTGCTCCTCCCCTGAAGGAAGCTGTGGGGCTCTGGAGTGGCCTCAGCTTCCACTGTGACCTTCCTCAACTCCTGCAGCTCTGGCCTTCAGGTGCGGTGGCTGCGGAGAAAGGAGGGGTGACTGTCACCTGGGCTCATAGAATGAGCTGACCCTTATCCCCAAAGCCCAGAGCCTCCGGCCCTTACTGACAGGTTCCAGACCCCCAGGAACACCCCTTCCTCTCCTTCTTGTCCCTACACTGACCAGCTTCTCACCACTTCCTTCTCACACGCTCAGGGAGAAACCCATGGGCAGAGTGACACATGCCTTGGTCATCACTGTGTCCCAGTGCCTAGAGAAGGGCCTGCTCAGAGCAGCCTCACAAGAAATGTGCTTTTGATTTAAAGACCACAGTGAGAGGAAAGACTCTCTCAGTCACACCCCCGGACTCTTGTCCCCACAGAGTCCCAGGTCCCCTACCCCTTTGTCCATGCCGCTGTGTGGGTCAGGAGAGCTAGGCTCGAGTCCTGGCACTGAGCAGACACAAAGCTTGGGCAAGTCACTTCCCCTCCGAGGACTCAGTTGTCCTCCCTGTAAAAAGAGAGGCAGTAACATCCACGTCCTTCATAGGGCTCCCATGAGAGGAAGATGTTAGAAGCTAGAACAATGCAATTCAATTCACTCTGACAATCTGAGCTTCCACATGGCAATTTCTGCATGATGCTAGGCCCAGGGGTTCAGGGTGGACCAGGTGGGCTGTTCCCTGCCTGTGGGGTTATAGTCTGTCTGCTGGGAGAGAGGGATCTTATGTAAGCAGTTCACAAAATGATGAACGTGACAAAGGGGGTGTGCAGGCAGCTGTGGGAAGGCACAGCTGGGATTTCAGCTGGTTCCAGGGTCAGGCAAAGTCCTCCTGAGCAGGTGGCACATGGAGGGGACCTGACCACTGATGAGCAGTTAGCCAGGTAGAGTGAGAAAAGGGTTCTCAGCAGACAGAGTAGCATCTTAGAGGTCAGGGCTCATGGCTTGTCCTGGGAATAGCAAGCTGACTGGTGGGGTTGGAGATAGAGAGCCAAGAGAATGTAAGAACTGAGGCCTGACAGCCACAGACTCCACCTGAAAGCCCATATATGAGCTAGGATTCTGTTTTGTTTAAAATCTGCAGTTTATTTCTCTCACATGTTCAGGAAGAGGTCTGGAGGTAGCAATCCAGGGCTGGTGTGGTGCCCCTCAGTGGCAAGGACCCAGGCTCCTTGTACTTATTGCTCTGCCATTCTCAACTTCCCTTTTCAAAGTCATACATGGCCCAAGATGGCTGCTAACTCTCTAGTCCTTGAGTCTGCATTCCAGCCAAAAGAGGATGGGATGGGAATGCTTTATGAAACTAAGGTACTTCCTAGAAATTGCATGTGACATTTTCACTTAAATCTGAATGGACAGATTTTAGTCACAGGGTCACACTTAGCTGCAAGGGAACCTGGAAAAGGATCTTTATTCCAGATATCCATGTGTCAGCTAAGAATGGGGGGAAGAAGGATATTGGGAGACATCTCAAGGTCTCTACCATACTCATCATGTCCAGCGTTTCAGTTGAATCATGTCCAGAATACCCTGAGATGCATCACAAGTCCATGCAATGGCCCCATTGAAGGTCTTCCAGCTCACTCCTCCAAACAGAGCTGTCCTCTCTCCTGGCAGTGTGGTTCATTCAACGGCTTCCTCCTCTCCCGCATGGGGCCCTCAGTCTCCACCAAGGGTGCTGAGGGTGTTGGAGGTCTTCAGTCCTGCTGCTGGGCACAGAGGCGGGGTATCATGTGTTTGTGACCAGCCATGGAGGAACACAGAGGGTGCTCCCCTGCAACAGTGCAGGTGCTCCCCTACAATGGTGCTCAAAATTGGAGGCTAGGCCCTGCTGGACAAGCAGTTTTACTGCCTCTGTGGGCTATCCTGGGAACTCAGGGTTCCTGAGGAAAATGCAATTGGAATCCCAAACACCTCATTTACAAACAGACCCTGGAGGCCCAGGTTGCCTGTGTCCTTTTCTGAAAGACATTTCCATGGCAACCCCTGCCTTCCAGACTTTCCCTCTCTCTTCTCCTCTCCTCTCTTTTGGGGCTGAAGCACCAGGCAGCCCCAGGCAAAAGACCCCTGCATTAGTAAATCAGTCAGCTCTTCCCTGGGGGCCAGGGGATGGGGTGCTATGGGAGAACCCTGCCCTACCCCTGGCCTGCCTTCACCACCTCCCTCCTGCTGGCCCCTCTTGCCCTCTAATATGCCTGGGCACACGAGGCGGGTGTGTGGAATCCTACCTGGGTAGCACAGGGTAGGGTCACAGGGCCCACCCAAACGCTGTTCAGCCTTGGGGTGTTCAGCAGCGGAACTCTCGGGGAGACAAAGCTGCAGAGGAGCTGTGGCCCAGAGGCCGGGCGTCAGCCCCGCAACAAGCGACTTTCCATAGCTTTCCCAAGCTTTCCAAGTGGACGTCCACAGAACACTACACTTGAAGGAACTAGAACATTACCTTTTCTGCAAGTGGAAAAGATTTAAGACTCCAGCTAACTTCTCAGTGAGCAGCTGGGAACTTGCCCAAGATCATGTTGCTAGCTGGACTGTGAGCGCATTTTTCCTGATGCCCAGTGTAAAAAACCTTTTTCAACCCCTTGACACCATACTGACTCTTTTCTAGTAATACGTTTTGAAACTCCTTAGAGCCTTTGGGTGCCCTAAGCTGGGCTTCACCCCAGCTCCAGATGGGAAAACGAAAGACAAAGATGAACTCTCAACCTTGCTCTCCAAAGTGAAATTTCAACTGAATCCCTGTAGCCTTGCTCTTCTGAAAAAGAACATATTCCTTCCATATGTTTATAATGATATAGAAATCATTACATATGTCTGTGTATATATCTGTGTCGATCTGCTATACATATGCATCATATATGTACATTAATATTTAACTGAGTATGGCAGGCACATGATCTGGTGTCCAAAAAAAGGCAGACAGTGCCACAGTGCAAAGCAAGGCTTCCTCCTCCCCTGTGCCTGGCCACACGGTTCCCCTCCAGTTTCTTTTGGATGCTTTCAAAGAATGGTCATGCTCATTCCGTTTGGTCCTCTTGATCTTTGTTAATGTTCTCAGTACTGTCATTCAATATACACGATCATGGCGGGAGCATGGAGCAAGCCGGCAGTTTGAGGAAGAGCCTACCCCACTCAAGGTGCAGGGCACTGGCCTGGGCGCCAAGTCCTGTCCCCTCCCTAGGTGGGAGCCAGGAGCTGCTGCAGGTCACCACCCATTGCTGCTGGCTGTGCGCTTCTGAGTGAATGAGACTCTGATCCCCCCTGACCTTAGCTTCCTGCACTAGCAAATGAGGAGGTTAGGTGATATGCTCTGGAAGATCCCTTTCAGCTC
Source organism: Pongo pygmaeus (assembly GCF_028885625.2). Classification (NCBI taxonomy): domain Eukaryota; kingdom Metazoa; phylum Chordata; class Mammalia; order Primates; family Hominidae; genus Pongo; species Pongo pygmaeus. The sequence goes on from NC_072390.2 coordinate 61,033,552, forward strand.
AAATTTCCATGATCCTATTATCTACTTCATGCCCCGTTTCCCCACTTACAGAAATTAAGAAATAGGGCAGCATTGAGGATAACAGCTCATTTACATCCCCTGAGGATTTCAAAGGCATTTACAGATGGCAAGCAAAAAGGAGCTTGAATTGGGCTGGAGTTAGCCTGCTAAAGGCCCCCTGCCACCCCAAGCCCCACTCATATGGGAGTGTAATGGGGTGCCCAGGCTCTGGGCTTAGGGGCAGGCCCAAGGTGACAAGTGAGTCAAGGGGCAGTCGCTGTCCCCTCCAAGGTCAATCTTTTCTCCACCAGGCCATGAGGTGGGCCCTAGCAGGCGTTTGGGATGGATTCTTGGGGAGGCAGGGTTTTCCCTTCAGGGTTTTTGCAAGAAAGCTGGTTTCTAACTGAGATTTCTTAGGCCTCGGTTTACTGTCTCAGGGCCTGCTAGGTGAGTGTTTCAGGACAGCCCTAAAAGGAATAACAGACTTTTAATAAGATGCCTGCTTTACCCCAGTGGTTGAGGGGAGAGCGTGTGGAGGGGAAGAGTGTGTGCACGCCCCAAGGGGTTTGGCTCACTCATTAGCAAAGCCAAGAATTTCATCCTGGAAGCCCTCTCTGTGACTCAAGGGTTTTCTGTCCCTGAAAACCCTGAAGAACAGCATAGAAGCCACCCAAATAGATAGTGGCACAGCCAAGCCTCACTCATTTTGACTAATGAGAGCCTCAAAGCTTTGCTATTTCCAGACATATGGTTTCTTGGCCTTAGCCAATGAAACTTTGGGAACTTGCTTCAGTGAACAAAGAATAATGCCCTGCGATAACCACATCAGGTTGAATGGCACTTAAGTACACATGCTCAAAGTTCTTGACAAGTTTGTCTTTTCTGTACTTCCCTCTAGTCCTCTTCCTTAAATTCTAGAAGCACAACGTACGAGAGCCAAGAGGAACCTTAGAGATGTGTTCACTCAGTCCTTCCATTTTCAGATGTGGAAACTGAGTTCTAAAGGGGGAAAAGAATCACAGGGAGGGATAGCGGCAAAGACTCAGACAGACCCCGGGGCTCTTGTGTGGAGTCCACAGAGATCTTTCCACGCCCACAGAAAAAGTGTAGAGTTAAAGCCAGACCAACCTCTGCTGCTACCAGAATGGAAGCTCTCAATGGCATGAGTTTTGCCTGATTTGTTCACTGCTATATCCCCAGTGTCTGGCCCAGTGCTGAACATAATAAGTGCTCAATAAGTACTTGTAGACTGAATAAATGGGAATGACAACACAGTCTAAATCACTGGAGTCTAAATGAATGTGGCTTTACTGTGTTGTCAGCCAAGAACATCCCTCCTTCTCTGGGCTTTGAACGTGGCCCTGAAGATGAGCAGCACTCTTAATTCTTCTACCTCCTTTGGCTGCAGAGGAAGCAAAGGCCAGGTCTTCTACCCTGCAGAAGAGACAGCTGTATTTTAGATGTTAAAAAATATTGAAAGGAACACACCACAGTGCCCGCAGCCAGAGCTCCTGTTGTTTGCAGTTCTCCAGCCATCAGGGGCATATGCCTGCCTGGAGACAGTGCCCGTTCCTGGCTTCTCTAGGGCCTCAGGGCTCTTTCACTTGAGACATCCACAAATCAGGATGCACCCTGTGGTCTCTGGATCCCTGATTCACCCCTGCAAACCTCCCTCCTGTGTGCTGGTTGATGTCCACTCAGTGTACAGCCCTGTCATGGGCCCAGGGGAGGGGACGCGGAGGAGAGAAGCTGTCAGATAACAGCCCTGCCCATGAGAGACTTACGGGCTGCTTGAGGAGCTAAGATTCTCACTTTTACAGTGAGCTGGCCTTGTAGTCCCAGCTGACTATAAGCTCCTTGAGGGCAGGAAACATACTTTTTAAGGTTGGGTCTCCTTGGACTTTCTGAGCAGAATTGAGGTGGTCACATGAATTCATAGGGGCCACCGTTGAGGGTGTGACCTCCAGGGTCACCTTTCAGTGGGTCTTAGGCCCTGACTCTGCTCCCTGACCTTGCTTTTCTTTTTCTTTTCTTTTTTCTTTTTCTTTTCTTTTTTTTTTTTTTTTTTGAGAGAGAGAGAGAGAGTCTCTCTCTGCCCCCCAGGCTGGAGTGCAGTGGCGCAATCTCAGCTCACTGCAACCTCTGCTTCCTGGGTTCAAGCAGTTCTCATGCGTCAGCTTCCTGAGTAGCTGGGGTTATAGGCAGGGACCACCATGTCCGGCTAATTTTTGTGTTTTTAGTAGAACTGGGGTTTCTCCATGTTGGCCAGGCTGGTCTTGAACTCCTGACTTCAAGTGATCTGCACGCCTCAGCCTCCCAAAGTGCTGGGATTATAGCCATGAGCCACTGTGCTGGGCCCCGACCTGCTTTTCTGAGGACAAAGGTCTTCTGGGATCTTCCTGCCCTCCCCACCTCCACCTATGCACTTTTTACCAACCAAAATTTGCTTGGGTCAAAAATTCACAAAAGTTAACAACATTAAATAAAACATGTTTTGGTGTGGTCTAACAAACTTCAAAAAAAAAAAAAACTCTAAAGTCATAGAACATGCATTCTAAAGTAACTGGAGAGGGGCTTATTTTGTGGGCTCCCCAGAGAACCCTTCGCGATGCCGACAGTCAAGGTGACTACTGGACATATCATTTCAGGCCACCTCTCCTCTAACTGGAAAAGCCCTCACACCTACTACCTGATGCCTGGATTTTAGGATTGGTTTATAGCTGGATTTTGTTTTCTTCAGATGTGGCCAAAAGCGAGGCTGGAGGCACCACAGCCTCTCCTTCGGTGATTCACATGGCTTCTTGGGACACTCCTGTCCTGAGGCTCTCTCTGCCCATCTGTGCTCACATACTGATGGAGGGTGGCCTTTTCTGAGGATTGCACGGCCACCGAGGTCACAGAACCCGCAGAAGAGTCAGGTCCATTGGATCTCTCTGGGCTCCTGCTTTCTGGGCAGGAGGCTTGGGGCCTCAGCAGGCAGCTGACTCTGGCCAGCTTTACTGGAACTTCAGGGTAGAAAACAGCCCTGACCCAGGTCTCAGGAGAGCTGGCCCTCTGGTCCCAGCTAGGTCTCTCCTACACCCTCAGAGGTCTGTTTCTCCCTCTGTGACAGGAGAAGAGTGAGAGATTGGGGGTCTCTGGGAGTTCCCTTGCTTCTAATGCCCTATAAGTCTCTGGTTCTCCCGATGTTCCTGCTTGATCACCATTCCCTGCGTCTCTGCCATGTCCTCTCCAGGCAGCATCTGCCTTCTTGTTAGAGGAGGGAGAGTAGAGTTGCTCTTTGGAACCTGACCTGGCTGAAGGGGAGGGGGTGTGGATGGCAGGGAGTGGCCTAAGCTCAGACCTTGAGGCCGCCACGTGGGCCCTTCAGAAACCCAAGCCCCTGGTCAGTGGTCCCCACCCCACACTCCCTGACTCAGGGTCACGCAGCGTCAAGAGTCCAGGCGGTCTCTTTTAGGATGACCTATGTCTGTCTCTAGAAGTCTCTGGATGAGCCTTTTCTCCACTAATGAACAGATGTACCTATGTCTTCACAAGAATCTGGCTCTTGATATGCAGGGCCCCAAGTCTGAAGTCTGGCTGGATGACTTTCTCATCTTGTGATCTTAATTTTTTTTTTTTTTTTTTTTTTTTGAGACCAGGGCTTGCTCTGTCGCCCAGCCTCTAGTGCAAAGGTGTGATCTTGGCTCACTGCAACATCTGCCTCCTGGTTTCAGGCGATTCTCATGCCTCAGCCTCCCCAGTAGCTGGGATTACAGGCACGTGCCTCCATGTCCAGCTAATTTTTATAGTTTTTAGTAGAGATGGGGTTTCACAATGTTGGCCAGGCTGGTCTTGAACTCCTGACTTCATGATCTGCCTGCCTCAGCCTCCCAAAGTGGGACATCTCACTTTGCTGCTGGGTTTCCACATCCTCATTCAGTAAGGAAGCTCCAGCTTTGTGGCTAGATTTGCGTGGGGGTGAGGGTGTGGGCAAGGAATGACTGAGAAGTGACTGCAGGGGAGGTAGAAACATGGGGGTCACTCAGAAGGAAGTTCAAATCCTGAGAAGGAAAAGTCACATCTTGTGAACAGACAATGGAGGATCAGTGCAAAGTGGGGTCTAATTAAGAGATAACTCTTGGCTGGGCGCGGTGGCTCACACCTGTAATCCCAGCACTTTGGGAGGCAAAGGCTGGTGGATCACATGAGGTCAGGAGTTTGAGACCAGCCTGACCAACATGGAGAAACCCCATCTCTAGTAAAAATACAAAATTAGCCGGGCGTGGTGGCACATGTCTGTAATCCCAGCTACTCTGGAGGCTGAGGCAGGAGAATCGCTTGAACCCGGGAGGTGGAGGTTGCAGTGAGCCAAGATCACGCCAGTGTACTCCAGCCAGGGCAACAAGAGCAGAACTCTGGCTCAAAAAAAAAAAGAGAGAGATAATTCTTGTGATATAGGCTTAAGCCCTCTGGCAAATTAGGGAGAGACAGCTGGGAACAGCTGACAATATGACCTCTCCCTTCTCCACAAGCCCAGCCCAGCCCCCGCAGACGACTTCTCATTCTCCCAAATACTGCACTCAGATACTCATTTTATAATGAGGCCCAGACAATTTGGTGAGGAGGCATGGTGAGTTGCTCACTGGTTTTCTTCTGCCCTTAGTAAATGGCAGTGCCTAGCAATGCAGAATTTCCAGAACTTGTTCACAGCACAGTGGTCCTTAAAGACGAGAGTCATGGCTGAGGGGAATAGTAGGGTTTCTGAAAAGTTTTAAAAATGGAAGCAAGGTGTTTCTTTTGAGGAAGGCTTAAATGTAGCTCTGCCACGAAAGCTTTCTCTGACCTTCCTAGTCCTGAGATTAGGTGCATTCTTTTATTCATTCACATGCTCATTCATTTATTTACTCAACACTTACGTGTGGACTACCTGCCATAAGTAAGGCGCTGTGCTGGGTACTAGGGAAACCACAGCAAACAAAACAGTCTTGGAGAGCAAAAATCCAAGTCTAGCAAAAGGTCTTCCGTGTCTTGCTGGAAGGAACAGATTTTCTAACACTGGTTTAGGACCCAGTCATCCCGTTGGACTTCTGAGATTCACAACAAGAGGAAATTCATCGTATACTTAGTTTCCAAGAAAAAAAAAAATCACCAAGCAAAATAACGCTATGGACCTCATAAGGCAAACACAACAGGAAGACATTGGAGTTGGGTGGATGAAAGGCTCCTACCGGCTGCCCATCTGCTGGGGGATGTGGGATCTCTTCTTACAGATGAAGAGTTTTGGGGGTTTTCCAAGAGCCTTATGCAATATTTAGCTTCTTATTCAACTGGTTCAATTCTGCTCCCCCTCCCATCCTGGCTGTCATACCGGGCTTTCCAGGTATAGGGTAGACCAGATGACCTCTGAGGTTTCCATCTGCTTTAAAAGTCAACAGTCCAGTGATTTTCAGGGTAATCTAGGATCTGAGCACAAACTGGAGGATTGCATTCATGTTCAGTGTGGGAGGTAGGAAACAATTTGTCCACAGTAGTGACCTGAAAAAGAAGCCGTCTCTTTCTTGGAAAAGAAGCGGCTCTGGTTCTGTTGATTTGTGCCAAAGCCTTGCATTGACATTCTTTGAGGCAGGGTAGAGTTGGTTATTGAATGATAGGTGGGTCTATTGGACCCATTGCCTTGTGCCCTCATAATCAGGCTGTCTCAGTGAAGAGGTGGACTGTAACTTGGGTCTTAAAACCCACGTTGCCTAAAGCTTCTGGCATGGAACAAGTTGTATTCATATGACTTTTGGCAACTTACTCTACCAAACTGGCCTCGGTGTCCCCACCAGCAGCCTGTGACTTCGTGCTTTAGTCAAGACCAGAGCCCAGATCCCCTGAATGTTAGGTTAGAGGTATGTTTATCAAGCCTTCTTGAGTGTCAGAATCACTTCAGTGCTTGAGACAATTCAGATTTCTCGGCTCTGCTTCTGGATATTCATTGCAGTTGGTGTGGGATGGTGCAGGCATCTGTACTTTGAACCACCTTCCTCCATGATTCTGATGCCCAGTTACGGTTGAGAATCACCTGAGGCCAGTGAATCTCCAAGTGTGGTGCCCTAGGTAGCACTCCCAGCTGGGAGGGGCTTGTTAAACATGCAGATTCCTGGGCCTGGCCCCAGAACCATGGATTAGAATCTCGGGTTGGGCTTGAGACTCTATGTGGGTAATAGTGATGCATACAAATGGTGGGAAACTACTGCTCTAGACCTTATCTGCTTCCTTGGACCTCCATGAGACTTTGTGCTTGAGCAAAAACATTCTTTCCCGGCTAAGCTTATTGGAAGTTCACTAAATGCATTCATCCTGGAAGTGTAGGTTAGGCCTGCCTGGTGTTAGCTGAGATCGGCTTGGGATGTGGAGGCCTAAATAAATAATAAAATATGTTGGTTGAAGCACTCACTCTTCCCCCATTGCCTCCCTTTCTGCCTCCACCCCCTGCTCATATCATCACCCTAAACCCCCAGGACCATTGGGTGGGAAACGAAGACTTCCAGAATAGTGCCTGGTCATGAGATAGAGGAGCTGGGAGAAGCCCATGAGTACCCCACTTCCCTGTGGGTCTGCATGTGCCCAGGTCACCTTGATCAAAGCTTGGCCTGGGTTTTGTTCCCAGCCCCACTGGTCATTTAAGAAAAGCCAGCTGGACCTTCTGAGGCAATTCAATTCCGTTCTTTTTAGAACAGCTCTATGGAGTTGAGTCTTATTCAGTTGCACAAGGCATCATGAAGTGCTTACTGTGTACCTAAACCTGGCTGAGCATCAAAAGTGAGCAGCACACACCGAAAGTTTAGCATAATGGTCAGTGTTAGAGCAAGAATGCCTGGGTTCAAACCCCAGCTTTGTCATTCACTTGCTGTGGGACCTTGGGGAAATCATTGAACATCTTTGAACCTCAATATCCTCATGTTTCAAGTGCATGATGACAATGTCTACCTGATAGGGTGGTTGGGAGAATTTAGATGAGTTAGTACACATAGTGTTTAGAACAGTTCATGGCACACAGTAATTGCTTAGTGAATGTTTACTGTCATCATTACTACGTGCCAGGCACTATGGTACTTACTTGGATTGTTTGATGTTATTTAATCGTGTGGTTTAAGTGTTACTATACAGAGATTAAGAATTCATGGTCCTGAGAAATTAATCTATGTGCCTAAGTTTACACAACTAATAAATGGTAGGCCAGGATTTGAATCTAGACCTCTATGATCTAAAAGACCATGGTTTTGTTTTCCCCTGTGTGTATGCTCTGTGGACAAGAAGGCTTGTTGTTTCTAGAAGCAACGTGTGGTTGTTTCCAGATACCCAGGAGCCAATTGAAGGGTGGTTCAAGATGGCAGCATCCATCATGAAGATGGGCTGGCTGAAGCAGGGTGGCCTGAGCTGGGATTTGCTGGAGGAGCAGGGGGATAAGGCTGAGCAGAGGGTGTTGTAGAATCCTGGTGTGTGTGTGCTGGGGTGGCGGGGAGGTGGGAGAGGACAGGACAGGGAGGAAGCTGATTGACTTGGGAAGAAGAGGTGAGACAGGCCAGCTTCCGGGGAATGTTGAAGTCCTGATTGTGAAGTGAAGGGAGTCAGGGGACGAGAAATGCCTCAGAATCCCTCTGCTGGTCAGTGAGGTGTTGCTTTAGGTTTGCAGGGTGGAATTCCCTATTCCCACTCCCTAACGCAATGTAGCCAGAAAACTTTGGCCTGGAGACACCTCCTTGTTGGAGGTGGGGACACTTTTCTAGCCTATCTCATTTAGTTCTGCTTTGCTTTGAGTGGGCTAGAAACTCCAAAAGTAACTCGTAAACCGGGGGCTCCTTATTCCTCTCATCACACACACCCTTTTCCCATTTCTAATGGACAAAATAAGACTTTGCATGTGCATTTCAAGAGGTTGAGAGAGCCATTGCTTGCTTTTCCTCTTGAGATCTTGGTATCAGGGTAGAGCCCAGGGCCCGTTGGGCCCATCTGCTATAAATTAACACCAAGAAACCACTCTTGGGAGAGCTGCTGGCCCTCCACACACACACACGCACACATGCACACGTGCACACACACACGCACCCTAGACTTGGGGATGATTCTGGTGGGGACTCTGGGGGCCAGAAGAGCTTCTTGCTGCCTGTGTCCCTCTCAATGTGAAGGAGCTGAGAAAGGCCTTTCTGCTCCTCTTCCCTCTGAGCATCACTTTCCAGGCTCATCTACCAATCTGGGTCCCCACTTCCTTCCCTGCTCTGACAGAAGGAAGATATAGAATGGTAATTAACATTTGTGAAGACCATACTGGACCAGGCTCATCTAAGGGGTTCATGTGATATCCTTATGATCATCTCTATAGTCAGGGGAGGGGAAACATCGTTATTCCCATTTTACAGATGAGAAAACTGAGGCCTTGAAGGGATAATCATCTTGTCCAAGATAAGACTAATAAAGTGCTAAGCCAAAATTAGAAGCAGGGAAATCAGTCTGCAGAGCTTATGTCCTCAGCCAATTCTTTACACAGGTCTAGTTCTCGTGAGCTGAGGTGGATGGAGGAGGGGGTTTAGGGAGACCCTGCTCCCCAGTCAGGGTCTGTGATGAATAAGAATGACTTTTCTGTCCTTGGCTGTAGGGAAAACATTGTGTTCAGATTCAGGATCCAAGAGTGTGTCTGGTCCCAGGTGGCAGTCATCGCTATTTGCCACCCTTCTCATGTCTGATCTTAAACATACCAGGTGTGGGTGAGGCCTCCCCAGACTGCCCCATGCCAGGTGCTAAGGGGATCAAGGAATAGAATAAGATACCATCTCTATCCTCGTTCTCTTGAGCCACTCTCTCGTTGGCAAGACCCAATGGACAGTTGTGATGTGACAGAGGTTGACAGGAGGCAGAAGGCCATCCCAGAGAGATTTGGGAGGCCAAGATCCTACCAGCTGTTGGAGCTCAGGGGGTGTGAGGTCAGCACGAGCTTTGGAAGCCAATGGGAATCAGGTACACGAAAAGGAGGTTGGGCACGTTGTGTGGGAGGGGAGGTGTATTAGTCTGTTCTCACACTGCTAATAAAAACGTACGTGACACTGGGTAATTTATAAAGAAAAAGAGGTTTAACTGACTCACGATTCCACATGGCTAAGGAGGCTTCACAATCATTACAGAAGGCAAAGGAGGAGCAAAGGCATGTCTTACATGGTGGCAGGCAAGAGAGTGTGTGCAGAGGAACTCCCATTTATAAAACCATCGGATCTCATGAGTCTTACTCACCATCATGAGAACAGTATAGGGGAAACAGCTCCTGTGATTCAGTTATCTCCACCTGGCCCTGCCCTTGACACATGAGGATTATTACAATTCAAGATGAGATTTGCGTGGGGACACAGCCAAACCCTATCAGGAGGTCAGGGGAGACAGAAGCCCAGCATTCCCCTGGCCAACGAGATGGCCCACTGCAAGGAGGGTCACGGGGTCTGATGAGGAGGAAGCACAGCCCAGGCCAGCGAGGAGGCTCTGACAATGCAACCCCATCCCAGGGATGACCCAGGCCCTGACTGGATTCTCAGTCATCTCAGAGAGACTCAGTGAGATTCTCTGGTTAAGGGAGAAGTTAAAGGAGATTGGACATTTTAAAAGCACTTCTGACCAAAAGAGGATTTTGAGCAAACAAGATCTTTATGAAGGCTGGATGATATCCTGGGCATGAAACCCTCACCTGGGCACCTGGTACCCAGCAGACAGCAGCTTTTAGTATTGATGATAAGCCTCTCTGGGAAATGAGAGCTGAAACAATGGTTTGAGAACCCTTCTGAGAAGCACTGGTGTTTCCCAGCTTCAGGTGCGCTTTCTTCCCAGTGATACAGATGAGGAGACCAAGGACCAAAGAGACCAGTGATTGGGTCAAAGTCAAACAGTGACAAAGTGGCAGGTGGAGTTTGCCTGTGCCCAAGGCCCTTTCTATTGTACTGCAGCATCCTCACTATTCAGATAGACTTAGACATAGGCTGGGACACTCATGGGTTCATCGTTTACTCTTATCCATTCAACCAACAGCTGTTTATTAAATACTGACTCCTAATGTACTAGACTTGGTCCCATGTCTCTTCCAAGAGCTGACTGTAGGGTCCTGGATGGGCCATATCAGGAGATGTCCTGAAGATGAGGCCCACAGTTCCTTTAGGGTAGAAGAAAGGGACTGGCATCCACACAGATGTGAACCCTGATGACAGTGCTGGTGGCTGGAGGTTGGCTGCAGGGCCTCAGGAGCTGGACAGGGCTATACCTCAATACTGCCAAGTTCAGAGGCACTCAAGGGTCCTCCCTGGGGCCCTCCTGAGGATGCTATCAGGATGGCAGCATAGTATTCTGGAGAGAGCCCAGTTTGAGATGTGGTGGTAAGTTGTTGCACTCATCCAGCCACCCACTTGCTTTGCATCCTGAGGCAAGTCACTTCGCTCTTCCTGCCTCGGTCCCACCATTGCTCCGCTGAGGGCAGTAAACCCACCACTACCCCTCCCAGAGGCTGCATAAGGACCCAGTGAAATAGTGCCCAGGGCAGCCTGAAAATAGTGACATAAAGGGCATCATTGTCATCTCAATGAACCCCACGTGGGGCCACCTTAGTAAGCCCCCTTCCAGCTCACCCCACATTCTAGCTTGTTGCAGGCCTGGAAGGGAGTGACACCATGTGAGGACACGTGACCATGGTCACAGGCAGGTGTCTGGGTTCCAATGAGAGGGGCTGGCCTGAGGGGTTGGGGGTCTCTTGTTAGAATTGGGGAGCAGAGACGCAGGAGGAGGGAGCTGAGCCTTCTGGGGCTCTGGCTAACAGGAACAAAAAGCTTCTGTTACCTGTGGCCAGGCTGTTTTATCCACACTTGTTAAACCCCGTACATTTTGAGAGCGCCAAAATCCATACGTTTCCTTTATTCTAACCACACAGCGGTGCTATTATGTAAGGGCTGTGTGGTGTCCAGGAAGCCTCCCGCGGCACAGGAACAATGAGCTTGCTCACCACTGTGGCCTGCACTTCTCCCTTCTTTTCCCACAGCCTCCTAATGCCACCATCATCAGCCTCACTCGGGGAGGGGACCCTCCTGCTGGGAAACTGGAAGCTCTGTGTGTGTGCATGTGCAAGTGTGTGTGTGTGTGCGTGTGCATGTGCACACATTGGAGGACGTGTCAAAAGGTAGGCTAGAAACTCCAAAGGTAACTAGTAAACAGAAGGCTCTCTCATCCCTCTCATCACACACCCAGGTAAGCAGAAGGGCCTCCTGCCCCATTTCTAGGCCCTGCCAGGGTGTCATCTCCTTCATGGGCCTCCAGGGCCTTAAGCTTGATGCCTGGCTCTGGACTGGCATGGCTAATGCCCAGCCAAAGGCCAGAGAGAGTAACACTGCACATTTCCGCAGAGCTTGCCCAGTGCTTTCTAAGATTCCATTCCTGCCCTTCATCTTGACAGTCATCTGGAAGGCGGCTAGCCTGCCAGGTACAGGAGGGACTGGGCAAGAGTCACCCAGCGAGTCCTGGGCTCTCTCCAGGCCTTTTGACAGTGCCCTGCGGTATCCTGCTGTGGAAGGACTGGCCTGCCTGGGTGCATCCTGGGGAGCAGGTCACTGCATGACGTCTCTGGCTGTTGATGACCCAGTTGAAAGTGACGTGGTAACAAGAGACAGCATAGTGCCTGGACACTGAGGGCTTTATAGATCCCCAGTGACCTTGAGGCTGAGAGCTGAGTGCTGCCACACAGGCTCCTCGGGCTCCAGGGACAGCCCACCAGAGGCTCACAGGTGTGTAAATGGCACTTTACAGCTCTTAGGACAGGGCTGTCTCCAGGATCTCTGCGGGTGTGGGGGGAATTGTTATCTGAATCTTACACGTGGGGAAGCTGAGTTCAGACAGGCTCAGTGCCTAGGCCAGATCGTGCAGCCCGAGAAAGGCAGAGATGGGGCTCGCTAGCCCTCAGACCCCCCTCCTACCCCCGGTCCCAGACCCTGTGCCCCTGAGCCCTCCTGGCAGCTGCCTGTTTTCCCAGAAGCAGATGGACAGTCGCTCCGACAAAGGGGCTGTGTGGCGCCCATGCTGTGGTTCCCATGGTAAACCCAGGCCCCTCATGTTTCTAATTACTCCTGGTGTTCTTTTTTTCCTGCAGCATGAGCAGGGCCAGTCTGGGGCATTCTTGTCATCCCTGTCCCCCACCTCCCCTCCCCACCAGGGGTCCCCTTATGGAAACTTCTCACACACAAGAAGACTGGGGCCCAGGCAGCTTGAACGAGTCTGAGAAACTCAGGGGTCAGCCAGGAAGCCTTTTTTTTTTCACCAAAATAGTTTTTTTTTAATTATTTAATTAATGAATTTTTATGGTGGGGAAATATACATAATGTATGATTTGCCATTTTAACCATTAAGTGCCACAGTTTAGTGGCATTAGCAGCATTCACATTGCTGTGCTATTATCTTCACCATCCATCTCCAGAACTTTCTCACCTACCCCAATGAAAACTCTGTCCCCATCAAACACAAACTCCCCATTCTCCTCCCGCCAGCCCCTGGCAGCCTTTATTCCACTTTCTGTCTCTATGAATTTGACTACTCGAGGCCCCTCATGTCAGTGGAATCACACGGTGCTTGTCCTTCTGTGTCTGGTTTATTTCATTCAGGAGAATGTCTTCAGGGTTCACCTGTGCTGCACCCTGCGTCAGGATTTCATTCCCCAGCCAGGTGGCTTTATGCCTTCTCTTTTGCTCTAATTCTTTGGTTTTTAAACTTAAAAAAGAAAAAAGCAATGGAATCCTCCCCCATCTTTTCCCCCTTCAACAGAGTCTCATACGGAGGTCTAATAAATACAGCACACAAAAGCAGCAAGGCTCTGGCTGAATTGGGGGGGCTAGAGACCCTACACCCCAACCCTGGCATTCCTGGAGACCCTTCCTGGGGATGGAAGGTGCCTGCATGCCTGGAGAGAGGGGCCGATTTGATTGACATGGGTCATGAGTGAGAAGCCCCTTAAGTCCGACATTTGGCCTTGAGGGCCTCCCCAGTCGCTGCACTTCCCTGCTGCCCTCCTGGCTTCCCTCCTGAATGTCCTCTTCAGGTCTTGGGCCACAGCCAGGCCCCAGGCCCTTGTAACAGGTGGAGGACCAGAGAGAGGCACAAGCATGTTTTGCCGGGGGATTTGGGGTTTCTCCCCACAAACCTCACCCAGGCAGGCTTTATCTGCATTTGCCTGAGTCTCTTCTGGCACCCTCCCAACTCCCCCCACCCTCAGAGGCCCCAGGCTCCTTCCAGGCCGCCCTGGCCGCATTCTTTTGTGCTGTCACTGGCCGAATCCATATATTGACTCTAGATAGTTCCTTTCCCTTTCACCAAAAATACTTGTCCTGGCCGGGCACAGTGGCTCACACCTGTCATCCCAGCACTTTGGGAGGCCGAAGTGGGTGGATCACTTGAGCCCAGGACTTCAACACCAGCCTGGGCAACATGGCAAAACCCTGTCTCTACTAAAAATACCAAAATTAGCTGGGCATGGTGGTGCACACCTGTAATCCTAGCTACTCAGGAGGCTGGGGCAAGAGAATTGCTTGGACTTGGGAGGTGGAGTTTGCAGTGAGCTGAGATTGTGCCACTGCACTCCAGCCTGGGTGACAGAGTGAGACTCTGTCTCAAATAATAATAATAATAATAATAATAACTTGTCCTGGCTTCCATTTCCTTAGCTCCTTGCAGGAATTGCACCGTTATATGAGCTGCCACATCCTGGGTTTATGCATCCTGGGAGTTCTCTTGTTCCCAGCAATTTTATGTTGAGGTGAGACCCCGTGACAGGCAAGGTGGAGGAGATATTTTGAGGTGGGAGCAGCACATACGGCAGAAGCCCTTTTGAGTGTCCCTCCAATCCCTCCTGGCAACCATGGGCTCCACTTACATCAAACAACTGGAGGTTGATCAGGGTTCCAGGCCCTGGGCTAAGGGCTGGGGAAATAGCAAAACAGGCTCAGTCCCTGCCTTTGATGAGACTGTACAATTTTGGGTGAGTGACTTAATCTTCTTTTGCTTCCATTTTCTTGTCTATGAAATGGATGATAACAGCTCAGACGGTGGCCTGAGGGTGAGATGAGGCAGTGAGTGTGCAGAGCTCAGAACAGGGCTGGGCCCAGGGTCATCACAGCAAGCCTCGGCTGCTCTGAGTGTCACCCTCACCTGTGGCAGAGGGGCCCATGGGCTTCTCTTGGCACCTGCTATTAGGCCCCTGGCTTGTTAACAGCCTTGGCAGCAAAACGGTCACCTGTCCTTCCTGTTCACTTTTAGTTCTCTCTAAAATCAACACACAGCATGCAAGGGCCTGACATTAGTGAGTACTTTCTCTGTGTCAAGAATCTCTATGAGGTAAATGTTAGGATGCCCACTTAATGGGCAGGAAAACTGAGGTTCCGTGTGGTTAAGAAGCATGGCCGGACAACAGTCAGGATGTGGTAGAGGCCACGGCGTGGCCCTGGACTGCCTAGTTTTGAACTTTATTCCTGGCAGGTAGAGAGCATAAAGGAAACAGAAGATGCAGCCTCTTGTGGAGATATTTTTTGTCAGGGATGTTTGGAAGATCCCCCGATGGGACCTCAGACCACACCTATGCTCTGGACTATTCGACCAGATTTTGTGGGATGTTGCAAGATTATGCCCCTGTGACTTGGAAAGAAATTTCTTTTGGGGTCTCAGTTCAGTTTATTTGAAGTTAGTTCAGCCAGCACTGGTTAATAATCTTTTTTTTTTTTTTTTTTTTTTTTGAGATGGTGTCTTGCTCTGATGCCAAGGCTGGAGTGCAGTGGTGCAATCTCAGCCACTGCAACATCCGCCTCCCAGGTTCAAGCGATTCTCTTGCCTCAGCTTCCCAAGTAGCTGGGACTACAGGCACGCACCACCATGCCTGGCTAATTTTTGTATTTTTAGCCGAGACGGGGTTTCACCATGTTGGCCAGGATCGTCTTGATTTCCTGATCTTGTGATCTGCCCGCCTCAGCATCTCAAAGTGCTGGGATTACAGGCGTGAGCCACCACGCCCGGCCAAGGATCTTTTATGTGCAGGGATTGTGAGAGAGTCAAAGATGCAAAACCCAGCCACTACCTCAGGGAGTGGTCGGCACCTAGGAGGAGGCAGCAATGCATCTTACATGTACTAGGAGAGGTTTGAATATGGTGACTGTGTCAGAATTCCAATCAGCACATGGCCTGACCTTGGATTACTTAAATTACAAATATATTCATATGAAATATCTGAAAAAGGTATATAATATACCCCTTTTAAATTCACATCTTTAGCAAATAGCCTTTAATGAAAAAAAGTTTCATAAAGCTGAGATGGGAAACTTGAGATTGATAGTTCCTGTCATCCCTCTTTCTCTCCCTTCCTTCAACAAGTATTTATGGGAACTCGCTATGTGCCAGGAATTGCTCTAGACACACAGCGATGTGTGTCTTTCGGTGAGGCCAAAGAACAGACAAATAAAAAGCAGTAACAGCTCCCTAATGGCTCTGTGTGGAGCATCCCGAGAACCCACAGGAGGGTGCTTCATAGGAGGGGCAACAAGTGGCTGGAGGGGATTTTCCAGGAGGAAGCAGTGTGGGAGACGTGACCTGAAGGGCAGCAGTATTTTGTTAGATGAAGGAGTGGAGGTTGAGCTAGGGAGCCAGGGAGAGGTTATCAGGTAAAGGGAGAGGCACATATGAAGGCTCTATGAACCAAATGTATGGGAGGTCAGAGGAGGGTGTCATTAATTTTGTGTGAGGGCAAAGGCATGAGAGATCAATAAAGGCTTCAGGGAGGAGTTGCTATGTGATGGGGCATTGTGAGATGAATAGGAGTTTGATAAACAAAGGTTGAAAGCACTCTGGGCAGAGGGAGTGGGCAGAAACCATAAATGCCTGGTCTATTTAGCATGTGATGCTCAGGCAACCATGTCTAGAGCAAAGGGTACAGGAGGGTGGGACTTGGCATCACCAAACATCCAAGAAGAAGTTCTAGGGCAGGAAGGCTGCTATGGATGGTGGTGGACTGCACAACAGAGGTGGTGCAGGATAGAGAGGAGGGGTGGGTTTAAGAGGCATTTGGGAAGAGGGTGAGGGGTCTTGGCAACTGCTGAGTTGCAGACATTGAGAAATGAAGCCAGTGGAAGATGGCCCTGAGATTTGCATTTGAGCTAACTGCTCTTCCAGATCTAATGCAGATTCCATTAATGCTCCAAGGTACGTCCCCTGCACCAAACCATTTATCAATTTATATTGGGGGAGCAAGTTTGAGGTCGTGGTGTCCAAAAGCAAGACAAGGACCCTGCACATTCCCTTGGGTGCCCTAGCTCTAGTTTACACACACCATAGTTTCTCCCTTTGCCCATACTACAGATGGGAAAACCGAGGCTGGATGGCTGCTGAAGGCCACACAGCAGTTTGAGTCAGCACCAGGGACAGAATCCAGGCTCCTGGTCTTTTCAGCCTGTGGCATGTCTCTAGCACGTTCATCCCCCTGAACACTGTGGAGGGGCAGTGTGAGAGGTGATGGGCTTTTGCACCACTTTCTGTAAGTCACCACCCAAACTGGAAAGGCTTCAGGGAGCTTGGAGAAAGCTCTGAGGTGTCAAAAGATCCCTCCATTTGACATGTGGTCCATTTGTTCCAGTTTCATTTAAGATGAGGCCAGCAAGCAGGGCATGTTTATCAAATAGGAGTTTGATAAACAAAGGTTGAGAGCATTCTGGGCAGAGGGAGTGACGTGAACCCATAAATACACATTCTACTTAGGGTGTGATGCTCAGGCCACCATGTCTAGGGCAGAGGGTGCAAGAGGGTGGGACTTGGCATCACGAAGCATCCAAGAGGAAGTTCTGGGCAGGAGGGCTGTTATGGATGGTGGGGGGCTGCACAAGGGAGGGGGTGCAGGATAGAGAGGTGCCTCTCCTATGAAGCACCCCCCTATGGTCCTGTCTAACCCACCTTCCACTCTTCCTCCCCAGTGTGGCTCCGATGAATAAGCAGCTGAAACAAACCATATGTCAAATGAAGGGACCTCACTGTCCCCAGGGCTCACCTGCTCCTAATTAGGCCTGGAGTAGGGAGGGAGGGGGGCACCAGAGGGCATCAGCCGCATCTGTTCCACAGAGTGTGTGGGTGTTGGGGGCAATGAAGGAAAGGGAAGGCTTGGGGGCCTCATTGTCCCTGCTGGGAGCCACCAGGCCCCCCAACACTCTGATTTTACCCTGTAATATAAGAGTTGCTGGAAACGCTATCATTCTGGCAAGTCACTCAGTCAAGGAAAACCTCTTTAATCTCTTTTGGGGTGCATCTAGTCCACAGGTTTTTAAGCTTGTTGACCGTACTTGTCTCCACTTTGACAAACAAAACCCTCTCCTTAAACTTAACTTGAAATTTAAAAGAACAAATCAATCTCATGAGACTAAGCGCTGGTTTCTCTTCAGGGCTCATATCTTATTCTTCCAGATTCTAAAGGCCTCTACTTACCCTCACACCCACCTTCCCTCCCCGAGTCCATTTTACAGATGAGGGAATAAGTCCAGAGAGGTTAAGTGACCTACCTGAGGTCACACAGTGATGGCTTCTGGTCCTGGCCAACAGCACCACCCTCATTTCTTTCTCTTGAGCCCTTCTCCTCCCACCAGCCCCACAGGGCAAAGTTGCTCTTTGAAGCCACCTTCAGAATTCTTCTCCCCACTCCCTGAGGCCCTCCCCACCAACTGTGAAAGTGTGGCCTTTCCAGAGGTGGCCAGTTCATTCGGCCACCCTGGGGAGCTAATGTACTTTCTGAATCTAAAGCAACTTGTGACTTCAGGACCACAGACAGGGGAAGAGGAGTTTGATACAAGGGATCTGTTTCAGGGCCCCTTCAAGAGATGCCTAGAGGCTGTCCTGAGAGGGTACCCTTGCTAAATTCCTACCTTCAGAAACCATCTGCATGGCTGTCCTGCCCCCAGTGTCCTTGGCCCACTGGGATGTTGCTGCCAGTGGCTCTGCTTGCTGGCTTCATCTTAAATGGAACTGGAACGTGAGAGAAGAGATGAGGCTCCAAAGGCAGAGGCCACCCCACCCCCAAATCCCTCCCAACTATTAGCCTCAAAGTTTCCCCATCCATGAGCTCTACTGTCGGGTTAAACTTTTTAGAAACTGCCCACCCAGTGGAGGCAGAGTGCACGGGCCTTGAACCTCTGCCTTCCTCTCCATCTTTGTGTCTCTGCCTTGGTTTCCTCTGCTATAAAATGGAAGGCTGGATGGTCTCTCTGCTGCCTTTTGGCTGTGCCAGTCTCCTCTCCTGTGGCATCTGGCACAGCTGGTGCAGAACCTGGGCTGGGGCCTGGAAGGGCGTCTTGGAAGATGGTGCCCACGGGGGCTGTTGGCCTTTTCCTCTGGCGACTTGGGGAGTGTGTGCAGGGGACATCCAGCGGGCTGAAGGAGGCCCAGAGGAACTTGCTTAAGGTTTCTTTGAGAAGGAAGTGACAGTAATAATGACAATAACAATATCAAGAACAAAGCAGGAATAGTTATGAGGGGCGCTTGCACAGTGCTTGTGGTGTGCCAGGTATCGTTCTCAGGGCTCTACCTGTGTGAACTCTGACCCAGGCACTTACGTTTCCTCAGGTCCTAGTGCTTCATCCTTCAGAAACTGCTGCCTTAGGGAGTTGCTGAGCTGGTCGCTGGGAGGCTGGAGAATCTCCTATGGCTGGGAGCTGGGAGCAGGGACTTCTGAGGTCTCCAACCCCCAGTATCTGAGACTCTGGAGCCTCGAACCCAGCCTGCGTGACTTGGGCTGTCTGCTTGTGAGTGGCCTGCTAGCTAAGGACAAAGAAGGGTTGCGAGGCTAGTGCTCCCCCGACCCCCGGGGCTAGGACCAGGTGCCCTTCCTCCAGGTCCCCATCAACACTCGCCCCAGCCTTCCTTCCCAAGTCTCAGCACTGCAGTGGAGAAGGAAGGCCAGGGACAGAGGAAGGCTACACAGAGAGCAAACCCAGCCCGGCTCGAGTTCCTTCTCTCAAAAGCACCTTTGTCATAGAGAGCACCTTTGACTCCAGGGTAGGAACGCATGCCTCATATCCTCTGGCCATGTGTGGGAGTGTGGGGGAAGCCCTGGGCATGCCACTCTACTGCGCCTCAGTTTTTCTGTCTGTAAAATAGGGACAAGGCTATCACTCTGCCCTCCCCAGGGAGTGAGATGGCAACGCTGTTCTGAAGCAAGGAGGCATTGCTGTTTTTGTCAGCCAGGCGTGGAGATAAGGCCAGGCACTGCCTTTGTCTTCTGTGGCCAAAGCCTGATTTCCATCCAGACTTGCTGTCCCCTCTGTGGTCTCTGAGGAGTCAGGTTCTGCCATTTGGGGCCATAAGAGCAGGTTCAGCCTCAAGAAACAGTGACCCATGCCAAGAGAATTTGGTGCTTCTCTGCTCCCTCCCCGCTTCCTGGGCCTCACCTCTTCAGTCAGAGCCCGTGTCTGTCCCAGTTGATCACCATCTCCTGCTCACCCAGTGCTCTCAGGGACATCCGTTGAGTCCCTGTGTGGTCCTTCTCACGGTCCTTCTATTTCCAGAGAAGCCTCCTGGGGGGAAAAACATCCTTCAAGACTCTCAGGTGGCCTGGGCAGTGGCTCACACCTGTAGTGTCAACAGTTTGGGAGGCTGAGGCAGGAGGATTGCTAGAGCCCAGGAACTTAAGACCAGCCTGGGCAACATAGTGAGACTCTGTTTCTACCAAAAATAAAAAAAGTTAGCTAGGCATAATAGCAAGTGCTTGTAGTCCCAGCTACACTGGAGGTTGAGGTGGGAGGATCGCTTGAGCCCAGGATATTGAGGCTACAGTGAGCTAGGATTCTACCACTGCACCCTAATCTGGGTGACAGAGCGAGACCCTGTCTCAAAAAAAAAAGATGCTTAGGAATAGAACTCCAAAGGTGGGGTTTCAGGCACCACCGGCGAGCAGGTGTCTTTGGAGAGATGTGCGACTACCTTGCTCTCTGGCTCGGGCTTTGGCTTAAGCACCCGCAGGGCCTCCCTTCTCTTAGGTCTCAGGGGTGAGATGCTCCGCAGGAGCCCCACAGCAGTGCTGGGAGATGGAACTTTGCAGCTGGAGCAGGCTGTCTTCCCTCCTGCCTCAGCCTGGGCATCTGTAGAGCCAGGTTGGCTTTGGGGGCTGGGCTCTTAAATTAAGGGCTATGAGGGTTTCAAACATGGCAAGGTCTGGTATCTGAACATTTGGTTGCTGGTAACACCCATCCCTCCTGGACGGTCTGTCATCTTCCCCTCCTGCTGAGGACAGGTCCCATGGAGGCAGGGGTTGCTTAGATCTGCATCTGGGGAGGAAATCAGGCAGTGCAGGAACCTGTGCCTGGCCCATCCTGTCAGACCCTCATGGCCCACAGGCTCTGTCCAGCTTCAGATTTACTACACGGCTCAGAGCCCTGGGTTGGTCCTGGCTGGGTCTGAGTCTGCAAACCTGTGGTTTTCGGAGATGAGTTGTTCACCATTTTCTTTTCATCACAAAGAGGAATCCCTCCCCTTATATGCAATGCATGTTTTAAAAATCAATACATTCATCTAGTGTCAGTCTCTTATTTTCTCACTGCTTATTTTACTTACTACTGAGAGTAAAACCGTACCTGCCCCATGAATCCCAGCAGGCTCAGTTAGCCTTGCATGACTTAAGTTTCCCATTTTCCCAACCATCCTCTGTCTATTGTCCATCTCCTCTGATGTCCACCACAGCCCCGTGAAGTTAGGCAGGTGTGATTTCCTCTGTGGGCAGGGAAAGAAAGGCAGGCTCATGGAGTGCCCCTCTGGGTGAAGAGGCAGCAGACTGAGGGCCAAGCCTGGGTTCTTAAATTAAAGGCTATGCAGGTTTCAAACATGGCAAGGTCTGGCATCTGAGCAGCTTGGTCACTGGCAGCACCCATCCCTCCCGGACCGTCAGAGCCTCGGGACCGCCAGACACCACCATGAAGTCATGTAGCCCCATCCTCTTATTTTATGAAGACAACATCACACTCTTCTTGGCACGTATTAATACTCACTCCCCCCACCCCCTGGATCTGGAACCTCATGCACCCCCTAGCCTGCTGGGCCAGCTTGGCCAGATCATGGCATCCATCTCATGCCTGCCTTCTTCTCAGCATGCTGGGCCAGGAGCAGGCCAAGGGCCTAGCCTAGGCCGGGGTAGGTGCTGGTTGGGTCAGGCGGACATGGCCAGACGATGGCTTCCAAGAAGGGAGATACCGTCAGGCCCCTCCCACCCAGGGGAGGCAGTGGGTGTTGGGGGCTGAAGACAGAGAGGGTCAGTCCAAGATGGCATCAAGTCAAAATTTCAAAATGTGAAAAATATAATTTTTCTACAAATGTCAAGTGATTTATTTAAGTTGCTAATGAGGGAACCAGCAGGATGATGCACCTGGTTCGAAAGGGGATGTAAGGAAAAATATGTATATATAAAATATGTATACACACACGCATGTTAATGGGAAAACTAATGCTGCTAAATTAGACACAAGACTAATGTCTAGCAGGACAGTAAAACCATAACCTTTGGTATTATATTCTCCATTGGACAAAAATCCTTGGCACCATGTTGGTTTTCTCTGTTTGTTTTTTGAGACGGAGTCTCGCTCTGTCACCCAGGTTGGAGTACAGTGGCGCGATCTCGGCTCACTGCAAGCTCTGCCTCCAGGGTTCATGCCATTCTCCTGCCTCAGCCTCCCGAGTAGCTGGGACTACAGGCGCCCACCACCATGCTTGGCTAATTTTTTGTATTTTTAATACAGACAGGGTTTCACCGTGTTAGCCAGGATGGTTTTGATCTGACCTTGTGATCCGCCCACCTTGGCCTCCCAAAGTGCTGGGATTACAGGCATGAGCCACCACGCCCGGCCACCATGTTGGTTTTCTAATGATAACATCTAACTTTACAGAGTCCAGGCTCTGCTCAATAGTCAGTCCAATGAAGTTATATGTTGCCATGGAAGGCCAGTGACTCTTAGGGAGGTCTGTCAGACAATGCTGTAACATGACTTTAAAAGGACACATAGTCCTCTTTCTGTATTATTTCAAAGTTTTGGATATTTTTTCTTAACAGCAGACAGAGGCAGTCAGGGGGTGAAACTGTGGGATTCTAGCCAGAGAGCTCAAGACAGAGATGGTGAAGGCAGAGTTGGTACAGCAGGGCTTTTACTGTCCAAGACCACTGCCCCTGGCCCTGCTTCCAGCCCAACCTCATCTACTGGGCCAACCCCTCCCTCCAGCTAGAATTCCACTGTGGTTATTAAGATGACCTGGGCACTGGAGTCCCAGAGGGCTGGGATGCCCAAGGCCTTACCTGGTGCTCCCCATAGTGTCCAGTCTTCCCGAGGACACGCAGGATGGTGTGGACATGTATGTGTGTGTGGGGGGATTCTTGATACTTCTTCCTTCTTATCACAGAGATGCTCTTCTTCAGAGACCTGCCCCTAGCTGGGGCTTGGGAGGTCCCTCTTTCTTAAAATATATCTGGTGGCGACTTTCTTTCCTCCCCTGAATCCCTTGCTTTTTCCTTGAATATTTCCCATGGATACACACCCCATGATACACACACCACTTCCACCCCTGCCATATAGACACACACATAATGCCTCCCATATACCCAAACCTACTCAGATTCCCTGGAGAAGCAGCAAAGCCTCCCAACAGAGAGGGGACTCATTCCCTACCTCCCACCTCTTTCCACTTGGGACCATGGCCAACCCATTCTGCACTCTTGCATGAATTAGAAAATGGCCCATCATGGCCAAGCACAGTGGCTCATGCCTGTAATCCCAGTGCTTTGGGAGACCAAAGTGGGAGGATTGCTTGAGGCCAGGAGTTCGAGACCAGCCTGGGTAAAATAGCAAGACCCTGTCTCTACAAAAATAAAATAAAACAAAATTAAATATAAAATAGAATAAGAAAATGTCCTGCCTTTTCCCTGGTAGATACAGCCCAGAGCCAGGGCACACACACAGCTGGTTCAGCTCCACTCACTTCTTGATGGTCACCTTTGTGCCCATAGACAGTATCTCTGTTCCCTTCCCCTCAAAGATTTCCAGAGTGGTGTGCAGGGCTCCCTCTCAGTTAGCAAACCTTTTGACATCTCCATGGGAGATGGTCCAGCCAACTCTGGCGTATATTCTCAGAGATCCTGCTTACCACGCTGGTGCCAGCTCTTGTCTGTTGGATTAGAGAATATGTTTGGTTGGGTGGTGTGATGTCAGGGGCCAGGGGAATCTTGTCCTGCCTCACCAATTACAGGGTTGCTTCCTGGGCCTCAAATCTAATTGCACAGAGATGAGAGCTCTCCTGGGAGGTGAAAGTGGTGGCTTGTGAGGACAAATGGGTGTAAATGACTGATAACAGATTGTTTTGTCTGGAGAGGACTTGCATGTGCCTGTGCCTGTGTGTGTGAGTGTGTGTGTGCATATGTGTGCAGGGAGGGATTCTGAAGAGGAAGGTGTTGCACAAGGATGTCCAGGAGCTTTTCCTGGGTTGAAACCCAGGAGCTTTTCCAGGGTGGCTCTGATGACTCTAGTGGACAGAGAACAGGCTCTGGAGCTCCAAATCCCCCATATTCTGCTCCTGTCTGCTTATAGGTAGAAGCAGGAACAAGACTTTGAAATGCACAGACAGAAAATCTTAACACAAGCCCCACAACCCCTGATCTAGAAGTGTCAGCTGTCACCCTTTGGAGCATGAACTGAGCCCTCACCAGCTCTTCCCAGAGCTTCTGTGCCCCTCCCCAGCCTCTTGCTCCAAGCCTGCACTTTTGGCAGGACCCCCTCGAGGCAATTAATTAATAAATCAGTGTTTGCCTTTATACTGGAAAAGAGATTTTTTTCCCCCTCTGTAAGTGATAAGTGTTTCAGCTGAGCCTGGTGAGGTATCTGGGGCTGGAAGAGTTGCTTTTATTAATACATGCCAAGAAGACTGTAATGCTGTCTTCATAAAATAAGGGGATGGGGCTAGATGACCTCATGGTGGTGTCTGATGGTTCTGATGCTCTGGCTCCATGAACACCTTGTCTCCGGAAGGAAGTTGCTTCCAGCCATCTGGGCCTCTTTCCCAGCTGTTTTGCCAAAAATAAAGTATTGGGGTTCACCCTCAGTTTTGTGAGGCCTTAGGAGCAAATGCCAAGGCCCATCAGTCCAGGGGCCATGTTCTCAGGGGAATGCTGTTAGCTACCCACCATGCCAGGGTTTCTCTTCCTCTGGCTGCCTCATTGCTTACACTGGCGAGGGATCTGAATGAAAGCCTTCTCTGCACATACAAAGATCTGTAGACCGTCCAACACCCGTCTACTCTTTAATCATCAGCATTGTCATCGTTGCCTTCATCTCTGACATTTGTACAGATCTGATGGCTTACCAGGTACCATCAAATGTATAGTCATTTCATTTGAGACACAAATTCCCCTTATGGTGGAGCTGGGGCATGTGTAAACTTCATTGTTCTATAGGAAGCAGAGGCAGAGGGGTTAATATCAATTTTTTTTTTTCCTAAGGCCTGTTAAGGACTGGGGCCAGAATTAGAATCCAGGTCTTTTGCTAAGCCATCTTATGTCTTGACCCCCCATCCATCCATCCATCCATCCATCCATCCATCCATTCACCCACACATCCACCCATCCACCCACCCATCCACCCATCCACCCATCCATCCATCATTCCATCCGGCAGGTAATTATTAAGTGCTCATTTCATTCCAACCATGTAGATAGCTATAGAGTAGTGAACAAAACAGGATCTTTTCCCTGTCCCTGGCAGCTGTCCTTTCAGTGGAGATTCTCTTTTTTGGACATGGTGCTGTCTTTATAGGTAGGAAGAACTGGGGAGCTGGACATGTGGCTCTCAGAGGAACATTTTGTTTTCACTTCTCATCACTTCCTCCTTCCTTCTGCCCACAGCAGACAGGATTTAGGTCATTTTGGGAGTCCCCCACTTTCTGATTTCTAGCACCTTTGGCATCATGGGCAGTGTTTGGGTGGCAGAGGAGCAGCTACTCCTTTTGGCGAGGGACACTGACATTCCTGGGCACTGCTGCGTGCCACTGCTGAACCAGGCACTTGGCCAACACTCTCATCTAATTCATTCCTCACACAGTTCTGAGGGCCAGTAGACAGGCTGGGTAAAGAGGCTGGGGAGAGTGCGCCAGGCCAGGGAAGCAGTGATTTTTGGTGGTCTCACAGCAGTGACACTCTGACATGGCTTGTCAAAAGAGGGCTACAGTCTGTCCAGCTTAGCAGACAAGTTTCTTCATGACTTGTTCTCAAACTTCAATGTCCAGCTGAGGCATGCATAAAAAAAAGACAGATAACCAGGCCCCACCTCCAGAGAGTCCCATTCAGCAAGTGGGCGAGGGGGTTGGGGATCTGCATTAAAACAAGCCCCCATCCTCCATGATTCCAGTGCAGAGCTTGGGGAACCACTCTGAAGTAAGGAAAGCAGATTTCCTTTGGACAGTGCAGGTCTTTGGGAGTGAATCCAGTACAAAAACAGCATTAGCTCTGAGGACAAGAAATGTGTACAGAACTTGCAATATTCCAGGACTAGGGGAGAAACTTGTCCCAACTTTAGTGCCAAATTCCCCTCCAGGCTGTGCAAAATGTGGAAGTCCCTGTGCTTCTCGGCACCACCTGGGTGTAGCTCTGGAGGGCGGGAAGCGAGAAAAACATTCCTCACTTGGAAGAAGTCCAGAGCTGGGTGTACAGACCCATGGAGGGTGCAAGGGCCCCTGAATGGGAACAGACCAGGAACCATAGACAGCTTCAGTTTGGAAGTCAAACGCTGGGAGGGGAGAAGCTTCCAGTCTTCATCATCGAGGACTGCTGAAATCCCAGGGTCAGCTCAGGGATCTGTGTGCACCCAAAGCAGCCTCTTGAAGCAGAAGGTGACCTTAGGGGTTATTTAGTTACAGGGACAGCCAATGCAGGGCAACGCAGGCTGCCAGTCCAGCTCTTGGGACTGGGGCAGTCACGCCTAATCAACCGTGGCAGCTGTTCCTTCAAGCCTACAGGCAGCATCAGAATTCCTCTGAACAATCTCCACAGGCTGGGGATTTCCAAGATTCAAGTTGGCACTTGCGTTCCAAGCAGGCCTCTTTGCCGTTCCTCATCTAGATGAACACCCTTATTTGACACACAAAGAGTATAAAGCTGAGAGAGAGAAAGTGGCTTACTGAAGGTTACATGTTTATCTGAGATTACAGCTGGGAGGTGAAGGGAGATAGCTACATAGTAAGGTGGCATTTTCAAGGGGTGCTTGGGTTCCCTGGCTAAGTAAGTTTGAGAAATCCTGTATGTAATACCACCTCTAACTTGAAGATTCACCACTCATGCAGTATGCTAAAGACTTGGAAAGGTAGCAAACCTGGAGAAGTTGGCAGGAAACAAAACAAAAGAAAACAAAAACCTTGTTTAACTTTTTCAACTTTATAATGTTTCCATGCACTTCTTAGATACATTTGATCCTGGGACCCTTCAGTGACCTAGCAGCTGCTCAATCCTGTGGAACAATTTGTTCCTGAAACACATGTTGGGACCTGCACGTTTAGCAGGAGATCGGTCAGCAAGACACACACAACTCTGTTTTTGTGGCGCACCATGGCCATGATCAATGGCACAGGAAGCACAAGGGGTTGGCACTGAACCAAGCTGCCCTCAATCGGGATCTGGGGAGTGATGGACCTCTGTGACTTCTTTTCACTCAGGAGGTTTAGGCTCCTCAAGTCATGAAGAAGGGGCTTGGGGCTGGGCATGGGTTTACTCACCAATCCTAGACAACAGGAAAAAGCAGCTTTTTCAGAAGGTGGGCTCAGGATAAATCAAAGCAAGTTCCATTTCCCAAGTGAGGTGTAAACGTAGAGAACTCAGAGGTGTGTTTTTGTGGAGAGGTGGGTGTGGGTGAAAATTTCACACCCCACTTAGGGGCGGTTAAAAACAGACCTAAGAACGCAGAGATAAAGAAAAAAAAAAGACACGAAACATAGAAGCAATTGCCATGAAGCTCATGTACTTAACTCTGAGGCTGTTCATTGGATTTCTTTAATAGCTTATTGACTCTTGGTTCATGAGGAATTCTACCAGAATCAGGGTCCTATCTTGGCTCAAGGTCCACAACAGATTGGGAACAACTATTGGAGGGGGAAGACAGGCTTAGGGACCATAGAGCTGATAGCTGAGAGGAGTGGGCATGTACACATCTTGTCTCATAAGTCACCATCAGGTAGTGAGGACCACAAGGAAACAGGGAAACATCCATGATATTTAGTCACTGCTGAAGGAACCAGGAAAGTTAAGTGCACGAGCATTTAGGAAAGGTTTCCAAACTGAAGGATAGAGATTCAATGGGTAAATTTCTGTTATAGGGAAAATTCACTTATGTGCATCTTTCCCAACAATGCTGATAAATAAAACATCACTGTAAGTTCTAAACACACTGGATGAAGTCCCACTGGACAGACTCACACTGTTATAGGAAACAAAGAGTGTCATGTCATCTAGTTCAATCCCTTCCTTTTGTAGGCACGGAAGTATATGTAGGAGTGAGAGGGACCCCTGGCTCAAGGCCCACAGCTGATGAGAGCAGAGACAGTCTCCCACCCCGGTCTAGAGTTTGCTGTTGTCAGGGGCAATTGTGGGGGTGGATTATTAGGCTTTCCCCATCCCATCCCTCATCGCTTCTCCAAACCTAGACTTCCAGACTTCAGGGACTTGGGCCCACCCGGGAGCTGTCTTAGGCCCCTACTAGATTTTATTCAAGCCAGAGCAGCTCTCTCCAAGAAGTGACATGGTCATTTCTTTCCTTTTTTTTTTTCAGACAAGGTCTCACACTGTCACCCAGGCTGCAGGGCAGTGGTGCAATCTTGGCTCACTGCAGCCTCGACTGCCCAGTCTCAGCGGATCCTCCCACCTCAGCCTCCCTGGTAGTTGGGACTATAGGCATGTGTCACTATACCCAGCTAAGTTTTGTATTTTTTGTAGAGACAGGGTTTTGCCATGTTGCCCAGGCTGGTCTTAAACACCTGAGCTCAACTGACCTGCTACCTTGGCCTCCCAAAGTGCTTGGACTATAGGCGTGAGACACCATGAAATGGTCATTTTTAACCAGTGACCATAGGCTGTGTTCCCCAATTCCTCCCCTGGGTCTTCAAAGCCACTCTGGCTTCCCTGCCTTCTGCAAATATGCTCCTCTCCCTCTTCCTGACCTCCCCACCCCAACCCCTGTGGGATGAGCCAGGCTGGCAAGTCAGGTGGGAGCTGGGCCGATTCCTGCTGGGACCCTCACCTAGGATGTCCTGCTCCTCCTTCCCATCACTGTCGAAATCACCCCATCTTTCCAGGTGGTGAAGAAGCCTCACAGCCATCCCCAACATCTCCACACCCTGTGACTCTTCCTGCCTGCTGGGTGTTGGTGCAGGAATGGGGCATTGTGGAGATGAAGCCAGAGTTGGGGGCTTGAAGGAAATTTTGCTGGCTTCATCAGCCATCCTTGGCCTGACAGCCAATGACAGTGTTTGAAGACGGGTCGCTGCTTCTATGTCTTCGGGTAGTGTGACTCATTTCTCAGAAGATGGGCATATCTATTCTATCTATTTTCAGTGGAACTCATATTTAAAGCTCATGGAGTTCCAGCTTTGTGTGAAAAAAAATACTAACCCTTCTCTGAGTGATAGAAATAAGCCGTTTTCTCTTTTCTCTGTAGGACAGTTAGTCCATCAGCCCCCATTCAGCAGCATTTATAGGGTGTGGAATATCAGGCTAAGAAGATACAAAGGAAATGTGGGAAGGCTGTGGCTTGGAATCCTACACTGGGCTGGGCTCAGGTTCCAGTTGCACCACTTCTGAGCCGGGCACTCTTATTCTTGGTGCTTCATTCTCTTGTCTGTAAAATGGGGATATTAATGCCTCATGGAGTGTGAGGATAGATGAAACAATGGATAAATCACTTGAGGAAAATGGGAGCAACTATTCTACCAAGTGGGATATTTATTGACCCGCACCTCTACCATCTATAAAAGGGTGGTCATTGGAATTCTTGAAAACAGCAAGTGAAATGGAAATTCTGCACATTTAATAATGATGTAAAAGTCTGCCCTTGGGTCTGAATTGAACTCTGCTTTTGCTAGCTGGGTGGCTGTGGAGAGAGTTCCTACCCCATGGGTCTGAGGACAAAATGGCACCAATTGCCTCCATAAACAGGGTTTGCCACTTCGCGATTCATCACTTACAGTTTACGGGTCACAGAGCACTTGCTCATGGGTTCATTTCACATGAGTGATCTCGCTTAGTCTTGAGGTGGGAGGCTGGGGTTCTAGACTCAGCGCCTTCACCTATAGCGGGTGACCTGGGGTAAGCACCTGAATCACTTTGTCCCATGGGCTCTCTGTTGGCCAAATGGGACAACATTACAGCTCTTTCAGGTTGTCCTGGGAATCAGAGGCGAGGCCTAGTACGGGGCTGGGCTCACTGTATGCCCTCAGATCAAGGGAAAGGACACTACGGTTGTGGTTGCCGCTATTCCACCCTCAGTGTCCTCATCCGTCATGTGTGTTGAACCCACTCTGTGCAGCCCCACGTTCTGTGGGAAGCCTGGAGCTCCTGAGGCCTCTGCGAGGCAGGCCCTGGTTGGGCAGGGTAGTTTGCACAGCCAGGCTTTCCCACCTTCTCTCACCCTGAGCTGTTCTGCTTGGTTTGGTGACATGTTAAAATGTTTGCACACCACTTACCTGGTGTAAAGGGCTTGGGACATGTCAATCTCCAGTCAGCATCCTCTGCTCACTCACCCTTCCCAAGCTCTGTGCCACAAACACACACACACACACACACACACACACACACTATACAATACATCCACACACATAACACACAACCACAACACACATATAACACATGTACAGACCACATACCCCTCACAATACACCCCCCATACACAAGCCATACACACAGCACACACACATACTACACACACCAACACACACATATACACGTACACCATGCACACAACACACACATGCACACGACACAATACACACAATACACAACACACAATGTACACACATACCACACACATGCACACAACACACACACACCATACACACCACACATAATACATACAACACACACACCACACGCAATATACACAACACACAACATACACACACACCATGCATACACACACTGTGCCCAGCACACACAATATACACAACAAACACACATGCACACCACACACGCGTACCACACACATGCACACATACTGTGGTCATCCTTGCCTCCAACTCGTCCCCATCCTGTTCCCCTCTCACCTGGTCACCTTACTTGGCCTTCACCTTAGATCCGCCTCTTGCCCAAAGACACCTGGATGCCTCCCGCTCATGTCGACCCCTCTCCCTGAATGCTTGAAGGAACATTTAATTAGATTCAGCTCAGGGTTCCCTGCTGTGCGGATTGTCCTGGTGTCCACCCTGTAAGCTCCCCCAGGCTAAGGCCCTCAGGGCCCTCTTTTGGTGGCTTGCTGACCACATTTGGCAGGAATGGACAAGAACTCCGTATTTTATTGTTTGCCAACTCTCAGGGCCACTCCAGGAGTCTGTGAAGGCTCCCTGTGGCCAGAGCCCATGTCCTGCCAGGTCAGTGGACACGGCTCAGGAGCAGATGCTCTGGGGAGCCCTTGTCCGGGGTGATGGGTCAGTTCATGGGGAAGACCCACTGAGTGAGGCCAAGGCTGGGGGACTCTGGGCCAGCCTCGGGCTGAGGGTGACACGGTCCTGTGCCTTGTCAGTCTCTCCCCTCTGGGTGCCAGGGCCCTTGATTCAGTTCTTCAGTGTGCCCCGCCAGGTACCCAGCCCGGACGGGGCCTGTGTGAGGAACACGTATGCAGTGGCACCGCTCCTGCACCCAAGAGGACAACACGCCTGGGTGGAGTTGGAATCCCCAGTGAGATAGCCTCCTGGTCTTTGGGGAGTGACTCCTAATCCTGCTTCCCTCTGGGTTCCAGCTCCAGAAACCCAAGAAACACCATGGAAACCCAAGAAACACCACCCTGAGAGGGAAATCGGAGACCCTAAGGCAGCCTCCTCATCTCATTTTGCAGAGACCCAGAGGGGCCTGGGGACTTGCTCACAGGCACACAGCTACTTAGTGGCAGGATGAGTCCTTCGCAATGTGAGGAGTCACTTCCTGCTGTCTGAGCTTCACAAATCCAGACTTTTTCTGATCAGATTTACTGACATCGTGGGTCTGTTTTTAAAAGCAACACCAAGAAAGGGCATTGTGATATGAATTCTAACTTCACCAAGAGGATATGACCACTGGATTCATCCTGACAACATCCAGTTAAGTTTGCGGAAAACTTTGTGGGGTGACTGTTCCCAGCTCTTGTTCTGGGCCGGTGGAGAGCAGTCTCGAGGTGTGGGGTGCATCTGGCCAGGCCCTGCCTGACAGGCAGACACCTTCCCGCTGACCACAAGCTCTCTGTAGGAGGCAGGCCTGAGGGCAGGCGCCAGAAGGGTGCTCTGTTTCCCCTTCTTGCCCAGGGCTTTAGAAATGGGGCTGGGAGGCTTCCTTGGCTTTCTGCCAGAGCTTCATACCCTGCCTGGGTGCCCCCCGCCCCCACCCCACCCCGTCTACATAGGACTGGAGCTGGCCTTTATGCTGTTTAATCAGCAAAGTGTGAGGTCTTAGACCACTAAAGTCTAAGGTCACCCCACCCCCAGTTCTTCTCAAACCTTGATGTATCTTCCACATGCCTGAAACCTTCCACCCAGGGAAGTCATTTCCCAGTACTCAGGGACATTGGCTACTCTGCAGGCCAGTGGGGAGAGAGGCCAGTAAGTAGAAAGATGGTGAACTCACCTTTTGGAGAGCCTGGCAGGTCATGAGTG
The DNA here is from genome assembly GCF_028885625.2 of Pongo pygmaeus. Classification (NCBI taxonomy): domain Eukaryota; kingdom Metazoa; phylum Chordata; class Mammalia; order Primates; family Hominidae; genus Pongo; species Pongo pygmaeus. The sequence goes on from NC_072390.2 coordinate 61,065,448, forward strand.
CTGATCTTGCTCTGCTGGGCTCTGGAGTCTGACAGACCTGGGTTCAAAGCTTGCCTCTGCCACTTCGTGGCTCTGTGGTTACTTAATCCTTCGGAATATTGGTTGATGTGAGGCTTAGAATAGTGCCCACTGCCTGGTGGGGATCCTGCGGGATTCCGGAGGGAGGATGCAGTGGGGCTGGCCCCTGGCATCATGGGAAGCAGATGTAGCTCGCCTTAGGTAACCCCAACCTTCCCTGTTAGCTTCCTGTTGCCCTCGGGTACTGGAAATCCTGCCACACACCAGACTCTAATTTCCTCCCTCCAGAGCCTTTTCACTTGGATGCAAGTGACTAGGGATGATGCAACAGATGGGGTCCCCTGCCGAGGGACAAACTTTACACAGGGCGAAAACAAGGGCCTGAAGGGACAAGGTGCCTGCCTTGATTTCACCATGGCAGAGGAATCCTTCTGGGGCAAAAGCGAGAGCCCTGGCCTGGGAATCTCTAGTTGTGTCCCAGCTCACTGGTCACATCCTCTGCCCAAGACAGAGAGAGCTCCCTCCTTCTAGCTTGCCAGGTGTCCCTGAAATGTAATTGTGACGGGGTTCACTCTCGGAGATGACACAGCTCTCCCCCTCCTCCTGAACTGTCTGCTGCCTGATGCCTAAGGCATCTCTGGAGATGTGCAGTTCTGTGGGTCATGAGTCTCCATCCTCTACCTTCCCCCCAGCCAGGCTGAGTGCCCACTCTCATTCAGCATTCAGTTCATCTCGGCTCACATAGCCACAGAGGGGAAGTCTCTGCTGAGGCCTAGATTTGGTAAATGGAATACAGTTTCCCCTGGTTTGAAATACATTCATAACAAACTAATGACCCTAGCAAGGTTACTTCTAAATTGGCTCTGATAGACTCCTCCAAACAAGCAGGAAACCCACAGCTTTCCTTCATGTCCACACCACTGTTCAAGGACGACTGTGGATCCTGATAATGGTCCCGAGTGTGTTTCTGCAGGATCCAAAGGCTTCCTGAATAAACAAAGGAAGGTTGCAGGTATTTTATTATAGGCTAGTTCTTTGAAAATAGATGCCCTGGTAGAGGGTGCAGAATAACTCTGCAAACCTGGAACATTTGACTAACATGAACTTTCACATATGTGGGGCTTTGCTCTGAATGTGCTGTAATGTCCATGCAAAGCCTCATGTAGCTTGTGGAGACAGCTTCTTTCAGACCAAGAATCTGCCAGAAACTCAGAAGTGTCATACAGGCACCCCCTCTCCTCTCTAGCACTCAAGCTTATGCCTGAAGTCAAGGCTGACTAGCTGGACTCCCATTTTATGGAGCTATGGGGTGGAGGGATTAAAAGATGGAAGTTGAACCAGTTATTTCCAGTACCAAGTTTGCTATTAGTACTTTCTCCTGGATTTCCCAGGAAGGGTGCAGGGGTCCTTGAGCCCATGTCTCCAGGGGACTGGGTGACCGTCTCCATGGCTGCTTATCATAGTGCCAGGGACTGGCCCAGAGACTGGATTTCTTTACTTTGTCACTACTGACATTTTGGGCAGGATGATTCTTTGTTGCAGGGGCTGTCCCATGCTTTGTAGGGTGTTTGGCAGCATTCCTGGCCCCTCCCCACTAGATGCTAGTAGTATCCCTGCCCTGGTTGTTGAGAACTACTTCTGTGCATATATCATCACACGTAATCCTCATGGCAGCCATTAGAAGAATCAGCTTTATTGTCATCTCCTCTTCAAGGATGAGTTTGCTGGGGCTGAGTGACGTTAAGTAACTCATCTGCAGTAGCTGGGACTCAAACCTGAGTCTGTATGGCCCCAAAGTCCAGGATTTTACCATAATTCCTGCTGCAGGGGATAAGATCTCATTCACTGTCTGGAGCTCCAAGGAGCCCAGGATCTCAGCTGGTGTTCACCTGGGAAAATGCCTAAGCTTGGGTTTGGGAGAAGTGAACAAATAGTCATGCCCAATGCCAGGGTCTCAACCTAAGAATTCTCTTACTTCCAGAGCTTTCTGGGGCCAGGTGGTGATGGGAGGAAGGAGTTGAGTTGTGAACCACAATCACTTATTATTGCTCGCCATTCTATGGGAAAGCCCAGTAGTTCTTCCGATCTCATTTAGGCTCATTGGGGCTCACTCGGGCACGTGTGGCTTGCTGCTCTTGGCTGGGCTCTGTCACATGGCCTTGGCTGGAATGACCAGGCAGACCTGGCGTTGTTCCATGTGGCCTCTCATGGTCCAGCAGGTTAGCTCAGCTTGCTCACATAGCAAAGGCGGGAATCTCAGAGACAGAGAGACCAAGAGAAATATGCAAGACCCTTTGGGGCTTAGGCTCGGAGCTAGAACAGTCACTTCCACTTTCTTCTATTGGCCAAAGCAAGTCACAAAGCCAGCCCACATTCAAAGACGGGGAAATAGACTCTACCTCTTGATTGAGGGAGCTGCAGAGTCACATCGCAAGTGAGCAGAAGCGAAGAGGAGGGAATGGAGGCCATTTTTGTAGTTGTTGTCTCATAGTGCTCATCTGGTCTTCTGGCTCAGTTCCTGGAAGCTCACGGCCCAGCAGTGAGAGAGAGAAGGGAAGTGTTAGTGGGTTCAGGCTCTTGCAGAGACATTCTACCTGCCCAGACACAGAGCAGGTCTCCTGTCACCTCTCAGGATGGTGAACTCCATGACAGTATGGGCCTTATTCATCCCTGAGTCCCAAGACCTAGCAGGTGCCTGGCACACAGTAGCTTTTCAGATAATAGTTGGTAAATGTGAAATTACTTCAATTTGTTTTCTTGAACCCAGTTCAGTGTAACTTGATTTCAGTGGTCTTTGGTAAGTATCTACTGTCCACTGAGCTCAGCCCTATTGAATCCAAGGGAGTCAGAGATTTTGTCCACTTCTCGGCCTGGCTGTCAGGACCATGAACTAAAGCTTAGGCACAATTGATAGGGGACTGCAGAGAAGGGACACCAGCAGCCTTCATGGTGCTGGCCATGTGCACCACACTTATGTTGGGACAGCCCAGGGCATCCAAGGAAGGGCGTGGTGGGGCCCTGTCTCTGGAAACTCTTCCCAAGTTCTTGGCATGATTTGGGTTGGGCGGATTTTCTGCTGATTGTCTAACTGGCTAAGTTCAGCCACATCCAGCCGTGTCTGGGCAGCCTGGATGGTTCCCCTTTCCTTTGCAAGCCCAATCGCTCTGGAAGGGTGGCCTATGGCTCCCTTCCACCGCAGTGCTGGCTGTGCGAGGGTGGCCCAGATTCTTAGAAGCAGAAAGCTGCCTTCTGTCAGGAGTCCATGAGGTTGGCTTCCCCTGGGCCCGACCTGGAACCCAGGCTTGGTGTTGGCTGGGAGGTCCCTTCCGGAGGCGTCCCCTCTTTCTGCGCTCCAGCTTGGAGGAGGAGGGTCGGCCTTAGGTAGATGTCATGCCTCTCTCTCATCCCTCCTTCAGCCTTTCCTAGGGTCAGGAGTGAGGACTGGGGGTGGGAGGGGAAGTAAGATTCCTTCCAGATCAGGAAATACAAGACCAGTGTGTGTGGTTTCTCAGTGGGTGACAGAGCAGAGATTATATCAGTCACTAGGAACCGGGAGGGTGCCTGTGTGTGTGTGTAGTCATGCTGAGGTGTGAGGGTGTGTGTGCCTGTGGTGTGTGTGTGTGGTCATGCTGAGGTGTGAGGGTGTGTGTGCATGTAGTGTGTGTGTGTGTGGTCATGCTGGGGTAGGAGGGTGTGTGTGCATGTGGTGTGTATGTGTGTGTGGTCATGCTGAGGTGTGAGGGTGTATGTGCATGTGTGTGTGTGTGGTCATGCTGAAGTGTGAGGGTGTGTGTGCATGTGGTGTGTGTGTATGGTCATTCTGGGGTGGGAGGGTGTGTGTGTGTGTGTGTGATCATGCTGGGGTGTGAGGGTGTGTGTGCATGTGGGGTGTGTGTGTGATCATGCTGATGTTGAGGGTATGTGTGCATGTGGGGTGTGTGTGTAGTCATTCTCGGGTGGGAGGGTGTGTGTGTGTGAGATGATGCTGAGGTGTGAGGGTGTGTGTGCATGTGGGGTGTGTGTGTGGTCATGCTGAGGTGTGAGGGTGTGTGTGCATGTGGTGTGTGTGTGTGTGTGGTCATGCTGAGGTAGGAGGGTGTGTGTGTGTGATCATGCTGGGGTGTGAGGGTGTGTGTGCATGTGGTGTGTGTGTGTGATGATGCTGAGGTGTGAGGGTGTGTGTGCATGTGGTGTGTGTGTGTGTGATCATGCTGGGGTGTGAGGGTGTGTGTGCATGTGGTGTGTGTGTGTGTGATCATGCTGGGGTGTGAGGGTGTGTGTGCATGTGGTGTGTGTGTGTGTGGTCATGGTGAGGTGTGATGGTGTGTGTGCATGTGGTGTGTGCATGTGGTCATTCTGGGGTGGGAGGGTGTGTGTGTGTGTGTGAGATCATGCTGGGTAGGAGGGTGTGTGTGCATGTGGTGTGTGTGTGTGATGATGCTGAGGTGTGAGGGTGTGCGTGCATGTGGTGTGTGTGTGATCATGCTGGGGTGTGAGGGTGTGTGTGCATGTGGTGTGTGTGTGTGATCATGCTGGGGTGTGATGGTGTGTGTGCATGTGGTGTGTGCATGTGGTCATTCTGGGGTGGGAGGGTGTGTGTGTGTGTGTGTGTGATCATGCTGGGTAGGAGGGTGTGTGTGCATGTGGCGTGTGTGTGTGATCCTGCTGAGGTGTGAGGGTGTGTGTGTATGTGGTGTGTGTGTGATCATGCTGGGGTGTGAGGGTGTGTGTGCATGTGGTGTGTATGTGTGAGATCATGATGGGGTGTGAGGGTGTGTGTGCATGTGGAGTGTGTGTGTGATCATGCTGGGGTGCGAGGGTGTGTGTGCATGTGGTGTGTGTGATCATGCTGGGGTAAGAGGGTGTGTGTGCATGTGGTGTGTATGTGTGTGTGTGTGGTCATGCTGAGGTGTGACGGTGTGTGCATGTGTGTGTGAGTGTGGTCATTCTGGGGTGGGAGGGTGTGTGTGTGTGTGTGTGATCATGCTGGGGTGTGAGGGTGTGTGTGCATGTGGGGTGTGTGTGTGGTCATGCTCAGGTGTGAGAGTGTGTGTGCATGTGGTGTGGTGTGTGTGATCATGCTGGGGTAGGAGGGTGTGTGTGCATGTGGGGTGTGTGTGTGTGTGGTCACAGTGAGGCTGCAGGGCAGGAAGAAGGAAGCAGGTAGGGAGGGGGAGCAACACCAGGCGAGCAGGTGTTGGATGGCAAGTGAAGTGTGTATCAAGTGCCCCGAGCCTTTGTCAGGGCTGTGGAGGGTCTGGCAGAAGAATCTCAGCCCCTTACCCTCAAGGTGCCTGCTGGTGGGGACAGGAAGCTGACACAGGTGAGACAATTGGCCAGCAATTCTGGACAGTGTCCGGTGAGACATCAGAGAGAGTGGCTGGGACTTTAGTGCTGGAAGAACCCATGGGTGGGAGGTCAGGGAGAGTGGGAAGAGAAGGGCTGGAGTTGGGCTGACACCGTGGGTTGGTGGGTCTGAATTGCAGGGGTCCATGCTGCCGAACTGAGAGCACAGGGTCTAGTCCCACAGGCTCTGTGAGACCAGTGCCCTTAAAGCTCCTGGCACCTGAGACAGGAGGGGCCAGATATCCCAAATACTCAGAGTCCTCCCTCATGGCTCAGTGCTCCTGGTGGGGTGTGGTTACTGTCCTTTGACCTGCTGGCTTCTGCCATCTCGTCTGGTCATTACCTCAAATGAGACACGTCGCCAACATCTAGTCATCGTCTAGGATGCACATGTAGGGCAGTGGTTCTGAAACCTCACTGTGCCAAAGAATCGCCAGGGAGCTCTTGTTAAAGGGCAGGCTCCTGGGTGTGGCTGCCAAAGATCCTGATTCTGTGAGTTACCATGACAGCTGGGAGTCTGCAGTTCAACATGGTCCCAGGAGATCAGGAGAAACTGTCGTTTTTCTATGACTGACAAGATGCCTTCACCTATAGGGTCTCCTCAGAACTTGCTGCTGCCCACCAGGTTGGCCAAGCAGAGGTAGCTGTGCTTATCTTTTGGGTGAGGACAGTGAAGCCTTAGAGGAGAAGGTCTCCTTAGGGTCACACGGGCGGTGGGGGTGGGACTGGGACTCTGGATGTCCAGGGCAGTGCTCCAGCAGCTTGGGCAAAAGGACAAAGCTTGGACGTGGGCTGCGCTTGCACGGGGATTGCGTGGGCATCAAAGGATGCTGGGGTGCTGGCCCCTTCCCTCCATCATGTGTCCCCCGCCCCCCTTTTAGGCTGGGCCAGGCCACGGGGCCTCCAGGGAATGTGTGCATTTGTACTGGGCCTCGGCATGTGACCTCCTGTGAGGAGCCTGTTTTATGGGATTTGCTCATGTTGCTGTGGTTACTGACGTGGTAGAGAACAGAGTCAGGGGGTTGGGGTCAGATGAGTGGGCTTTGATGGGAAAACGGTGAGGCAATGATGAGAGGGTGGGCTGGCAATGAGTGTCCAGTGCTGCCCGGCCAGGCCTGCCCTGTTACTGCTGGGGCCACCAGCGCTGTAGGAGCTGTGGACTATAGCAATGGGAGGCATCTCATTTCACAGGTGAGGAACTGAGAGGCAGAGGGGGACGGTGTCCGACCCGAGGCCCTGCCCTTTCTTCAGAGCAGACTCAGAGTCTGTGCCATCCTCCTGCCCTCACCGGGCCCTGCTCTTGTTCTTCTCCTTCAGGTCTGGCTGTTTCTCTGATTTTCTCTCTAATTCTCTGAGGGTGGCCCCTCACAACCCACATGGCAGGTGACTTTTCCAAAGCACTTCAATGTGCATCTTCACATGCGGCCATGAAACCCTGCAAGGTGATCAGGGCAAGTGGCCTACCTCCATTCTACAGAGGAAGAAACAGGCTCAGGGTTAGCGAGGTGCAAGCTGGGGCCACACCTCAGGTGTTCTGATCTTCAGCCTCTGGGCCCCTGGGGTGCTGGGCACTCTGGTCCCTGGAGCACCGGGACCCCCACGGTACCTCTTACCCATCGCTTGGCTTCATTTCTCCTGGCTGGGGTGTCCTGCTCCTCCAGCTCCAGCTCCAGGCCTTGTTTCGAAGGCTGGGCTGGATATTCCCGACCCTCATGCTGGTCACCCCTTTCATGGGCTCTGCTCCTATACCCTCCTCTGAGCCTTTCACCCTGGCCATGTGGGTAGGCCTGGGGACTGCCTTTACTTGGGCTTGGCCAGTGTCCTGCAGTGATGACAGGAACCTGATTGTTCATTTCTGTGTCCCCCGGAACAGGGATTGGACACCCGGCAGGTTCCAAGTGCATAGATGTGGCTTTAAGAGCTCTGATGTCTCCCTCCTGGCCGTTGGGAGAGTGCCATTATGGCCCCTGTCACCTCTTCAACTCAGATCCAGTGGGGACCCTCAGTCTGTAACGGGCAGTTTGTAAGACTGTGTGACCTGCCTCCATCCTGTGTTAAGTGCTTTGGGGAACAGAGAAGGGGAAGAGAAACAGGGAACACCCGCACCTATTTAGGGTGATTTCTAGGCATTCAGAACTCCCCCGTTCTCACAGGTCTCCATCTGTTCAGGAAGTTCCCGGGTGTGTCAGCGTGCCTCTCAGCGTAGCGGGCTCGAACTCAGACAGCCTGTCGGGAAGCCTCTGTTTTCTTCCTAGGTCTGAATAGCCTAAATTGTGTCGGCTTTCAGTAGCCCTGTCACTGTGCTCCTAACGGCAAAATCCTGCCATTCCACCATTTGAATCTTCCCCCTTGGTCTTCTATTAGAATGAAATATCGTGGTAAAGTCTCAGGATCAGGTCTCGTGCAGGCATTTACCACTCACCCCCTCCAGGTGTACTGGGCTTTTACTGGGCAGGTGGAAGGTGGGGGAGATGGGATAGAGGGAAGATGAAGATGCTGGAGGCAGAGATAGCCTCCCACAAAGCTAAGCCTTGAACTGGAAATGCTGGGGAGGCCAGACCCCCTCCCCATAAGGGAGCAAGGGGCACACTGTGGCTGGCTGAGAGACACAGGGACGTGGGACACAAGCTTGGAGCCTAGGAGGAGGTGAGGGCCCTGGGTCCCCAGGGGCCTACTTGGTCCTCACTCACAGCTGCTCCTCCCGGGCCTGTCCGTGAGTGAGGACTTGTGGACTTCGGGCCTATTTCCTAGGAGCTGTTACACTGGCCACACCATCCCAGGCATGGCAACACCAAATTCCAGCTGATGGCAGAGGGGATCTGGTGCGCTTCACCCCACCCCCCATTTCTCCCATCACCAACATCAAATGTCAGTCAGGGACATTTTTTTCTTATGCAATTTTTCAAATCTGTCAGTGTCATTCAATTAAAAATGGAGGTACCTTGTATTTAAGCTCTTCAACGGATGCAAGAGCATGAGAGCACAAAAAGACCTTAGCAATTCTTCATCCTCTTCTGGAGACGTGAAGTGATTTGCCCATGATCACCCTGCTACTCAGGGCCTGGTGGTGCCAAGACTGCACCTGGGTCAGAGGGCAGAGCCAAGGAACACACAAATGAAGCCGGGTCTCACTCCCTCCTGTGATCTTCCCACTGAGCCCTCTTGAACAAATTTCAGCATGCTTCAGGGCTGCTCGTTAAGTGAACATAAATCCTCAAGTCAGCCCTGTGAGGTTCAGGCTTCTCCACGGAGCTTCCTGGAGTCATGGGACTTTAAAGTTGAGGAGGCCTTGGAGAGGATCTCCTTCTATGGTTTCCAAATAGGGCAGGAAGGCACCTCTGGTGACCACATGTAGCTCTGGTTGAAGAGCCGGAGGCTTCACACTGGGAGGGACCATCAGCTTGCATCTGCTTTACACAGTGGCGCTTTCAGAAAGGTTTATTTACACAGAAAAAAAATTAAATCCTACAAATCTGATGTGAATTCAGGAAACCTCTCCTCACTGCTCTCACAAGGGGTTGGACTGAATTTTCCCTGGGAGCCATCTCTCACAGTTTATGAGGCAGTCACTCCACTGTTTTGTGAGGCAATCCACCCTCCTTTAAAAAAAATTGATTGAGGTACAGCTGATGCTAAATAAACTGCATGAATTTAAAGTGTATATTTGGTGAGTTCTGACATGTGTATATACCTATGAAAGCATCTATTCCCTGTTGGTTAACTCTTCTTGCACATCTATTAATTCATTGATTAGATCAGCTACTTACTGAGCAGGTATTATATACTATGTGCTAGAATCTGTTAAAAACTTGTATTTAGTTAAAACCTCCTTCCCTCTAAATCTGATTCCCTAAATCCAGCTCCAATGGATTGCTAGATAAAATACAGGATGCCCAGTTACATTTTAATTTCAGATAAAATGAACATATTTTTGATGTAAGTATATCTCAATATTGCATGGAACATGCTTATACTAAAAAATTGTTCTTGTGTAAAATTCCACTTTAACTGGGCTTTCTATGTGTGTGTGTGTTTTTTTCTTTTTGAGAGTATCTCTCTCTGTCACCCACGCTGGAGTGCGTGACTCACAGCAGGCTTGACCTCCCAGGCTTAAGTGATCCTCCCATCAGCAACCTCCCAAGTTGCTGGGACCACAGGCATGCACCACTATGCCCAGATATTTTTTTATTTTTTGTAGAGACAAGGTTTTGCCATGTTGCCCAGACTGATGTCAAACTCCTGGGCTCAAATGATCCTCTGGCTTTGGCCTCCCAAAATACTGGGATTGCAGGCATGAGCCACTGTGCCTGGGCCCATTCTCCTTTTATTTGTGAACTCTGGCAATCCTGAAGTCACCCCTCTTGAGCTGTATAGAATCATGTCTCAGTACCTCCAGTATTCTGAACCTTCCTGGTGTCTCAGGACACTAGACAGTGCTTCCTCTAGTCTCGACACTATGGGTTTAATTAATGATGTTATGATTACTTTAGCCTTTCTGAGCCACGTCTGTGGCTCTTGTTGAGCTTATCACTCTCAGAACACGAGACTCACTTTCCTTTCAGCTGCTCTTAGGCAGGCTGCCCCTCCAGCCCTTAGGCAGCCCCAGGCAGAGGTTTTGCATGAAACCTTGGCCTCTCCATCTAGGCCTGTGATATTTCATCTTGTTGGTTTGTCTGTGCTTCCAGGCCATTGGAATCTTGTGAATTCCAGAGTGTGCCAGAGTCTGGCACCTGGCAAAATGTCCATCTCTCCCAGACTCGAACCTATTCTAACCTGATAAGCATGACTTTTAGATCATCAGTTAAGTAACTGATGGAAATGCAGAACAGGCCAAGGCTAAGCACAGAAGCCTGTGCTGTGCTCCTACAGAAAGCTCTCCCTGCCCCTGGAGAGAGCCCTCCCTGCCCCCGCTCTCCCTCTAGGTTGACATCAACCCATACTCACTGGGCCAACTCACCTAAGTGTAGTATCCGTTACCTAGACTACATTTCTTATTTCTATCCACAGACATTTCATAACAGTCTTCAATTTCTTGACTATTTCATTTCAATGACTACTTATTGAATGCTTCCATATGCAATGTGTCAGATGCCTCATGACAATCAGATCCGGCTGGGTGCAGTGGCTCACAACTGTAATCCCAGCACTTTGGGAGGCCAAGGCGGGTGGATCACTTGAGGTCAGGAGTTTGAGAACAGTCTGGCCAACATGATGAAACTCCATCTCAACTAAAAATATAAGAATTAGCCAGGCGTGGTGGCGGTCACTTATAATCCCAGCTGCTTGGGAGGCTGAGGCAGGAGAATTGCTTGAACCTGGAAGGTGGAGGTTGCAGTGAGCTGAGATCACACCATTGCACTCCAGCCTGGCAACAGAGTGAGACTCTGTCCAAAAAAACAAAACAAAACAAAACAAAACAAAATCAGATCCATTGCACTCTGGTGTTCTTCATCTACCAACTTGGGTGACCCCATCATAGAAGCTCATTCTTTAGGGGATTCTACTGCCCTTAGTGATTAACAATTCCCTCTTTCTCCCCTTTCTCTTTTTAAGTGATCCAAACCACTTCAAAATCCATTACAGATTTGTCAAGGTGTTTTTACATTCCCACGGAAAGTTTCAGGATTTCATCTTTTTTCTTTGTGCAAAAATTTAAATGTGATTTACAGTCTAAAACCCCTCAGCTATGATTCTTGATTTTTCGAAAACTTCTCAGTGTTTCTAGGGTCACACCTGCGAGTTCTTTCCTGGTGCTATGTTACAGCATAGCATTGTTGGAAGATGTAGGTGGTATGAGTATGCTGGATGGCTCGCTTCCTCTCTTAAGCTAATGAATAATTCCCAAGTAATTTTGATGGATGTAGGTCAAGGACAGGAAGAAGGATGACAGAAAGACATGAGCAGGTATTAAGCACCTTTTTCATGTGGGACATGCAATGCACTCCATCTTCATTGTATCGTTTCACTCTCATTAAAACTCAGTGAAGTACTGACCAGGTGTGGTGGCTCACACCTGTAATCTCAGCACTTTGGGTGGCCGAGGCAGGTGGATTATGTGAGGTCAGGAGTTCGAGACCAGCCTGACCAACGTGGTGAAACCCATCTCTACTAAAAATACCAAAATTAGCAGGGCATGGTGGCGGGAGCCTGTAATGCCAACTACTCGGGAGGCTGAGGCAGGAGAATTGCTTGAACCTGGGAGGTTGAGTTTGTAGTGAGCCGAGATCGCGCCACTGCACTCCAGCCTGGGGCACAGAGTGAGACTCCATCTCAACACACACACACATACACACACACACACAGCAACCCCCCCACCAAAACAAACAAACAAACAAACAATTCAATGAAGTAGGGATTTTTAGTTCCATTTTAGAGTTGGAGAAACAGAGGCATAGGAAGTTCAGAGAAGTTACGTGAGGTGCTCAAGGTCACACAGCTGGTATGTATGATACATGCAGAAGTCATATTCAGCTCCGTTTGGCTCCAAAGTCTCTGTTCTTTCCACTGGACCAGAGAGCTTAGCTTGGCAACTATGATATGGCAAAACCCCACCAATTTTTTTTTTTTTTGGTAAGGCTCATCACAGAACCCCTTTTATATAGGACCTGATTAATAAAATGGCAGTTTATTATTTTCGACACATCTATTGTGTACAGTGTGGCATACTAGTGGGGTTGCTCTCTGGAACACAGGGAGATCAAGTGACTTGGAGAGTATCCCACAGTAAAATGTGTAGCTCAGAGGTCAACAATTCATCAGCTCTGAGGGCTCCCCAGAAATAGTAGAGTCTCTGGGAGGTGCCCGTGGCCAGACAAGTTGTCCCTGCCACTGCTGGGAGCCAGGGAAGCTCTGGAGGTCCACAGGGCTGGCACTCAGAAGGGGGCCTGGCTGAAGTGTGCAGGCAGCATAGGCCAGACAGAAGGTGGGGACAGTGAGGTGCTACAGCAGTGGCCCAGGCAGGGACAGGAGGGCTGCAGACACAGCTGAAGCAATAGGATGGAGTGGTGGGTGGGAGTGGATGTTGGCGATGTGGAAACAGCAAAAGTGGGTGACGGGTTGGAGAGAGAGGGCGAAGGAGACGGCACAAGAGGAAAAATGCTAAGAAGGTTCCTGGGATGCTGACCTGGGCCCCTGGGGCCATGCAGCTTCTATATAGCTTGAGAGGTAGTGGTGGGGAGGAGCAGGGCCAGGTAAATGGATTTGATTTGGATGGTTTGAGTTTCATGTGTATTTGCGCCATCCAGGATGGGTTGAATATGATGTCTATGTGAGCCATCCAGGCAAAGAATTTCTTAAGGTCTGGGGATGGTGAGAGGGCTTTGGGGTTACTGCTGTGAGGGGCACTATTTTCTAGAATCACTGGCAGGGAAGCCATCCCCTGTATAAACCTTCCTGTAGGACCCACACTCCCTTCCTCCTCCTGGAGTGGGATTCTGCCTAGGCATGTGCACACATGTGTACACCCTACACATTCATCTACACACGCCACCCACTCCCCTCAGACACTTGCATACATACCCATGTGTGTGTGTGCACCCTTACACACCCACGTACACACTCCTTCCACATACACACTTACACACTGACCTTGTGTACACTCATATCCACTCCCACACTCCCCTCATAGACACACACTTACCCCAACACACATGCAGACACTCACCCCACGTGCACCCCCAATACGCCTGCATCCAGAGTCATCACAAACTCCCACTCCCAATAGCTCTTGCTGCACTGAACCCCCCTCTCAACCTCCCCAGAGAGTGGCCACTGTCAGGGGACTGGATGCCTCGGGCAGGCATGGGAGCTGCAGCAGAGTGACAGCCAGGCAGCCCACACTTGGGATGGCCCCAGCCTCTTACTGCCATTGCCCTGTGGGTGCTGGCCAGGGCTGGCCAGCTGGAATCCAGCCTCTGAAGGACTGGAAGCCCTTCTGGTCTTCTTAATCCCAGGCTTCCAGAAAACCCAAGAGCAGGACGTCCTTGAAGTGGAACACAGGTGGGAACTGGGAGAGTTTCTAGAGTGCCTCTCGTCTGGCTCATGCAGATGAGAAAACCAAGGCTCAGAGAGGGCCTGGCTTGCCCAGGGTCTCTCTGCCAGGAGGTGGCAGGCTGGGGCCCCAGGCTGACTCTACCTGGCCCGGGGGGCCCTCAGTGTGCCCTGGCTGACAAGTTTGACCACAGAGGGATCAGATGTGGGCTCAGAGTGTACAGGTTGGGCACAGGGCCCGCCACCGGTAATGCAGCCAGGTGTTGGGCTATGGGGCTGCTTCTGCTTCTCATCCTGTCCCACAGGGACCTGCCTCCTTGGTGCTGGGCCTGGCAGGTGGCTGGGAGCGGATGGTGAGGGCAGATGTCAGGCAGCTCCAGGCTCTGGACCCTCTAGCCCAGAATCCTTACCCTGATGGGACGCATAAGGATAGGGTAGGCAAAGCGTGGCTGTCTTTCCTGAGATCACCCTCATCATGTCCCTGAACAGCCTAGTTTCCCTTTAAAAATGACTATTTATGGTGCTTTTATTTAAGAATTATCTAAAACCTTCTTGAACTCGACTTTTGCCTCGGCCTCTACCACCTCTTGGAGGGAAATGAGTACTATAAATTGCATCCTACCACACAAAGTTGGGTTACCTTTGATTTGCCTTGAATTCCCCTGAGTTTGAGATCTATTTGAGGCACTGGGATCAGTAGCCAGGGCTTCTGCTCCCCTTTCTGGGGCTTGTGCAGTTTTCACCCCACAGAGTGGGAGACCAGCTCCAGCTTGAGAGTCCAGCTTCAAACCTACCCAGTCTTTTGGGGTAAGATTCTTCTTCTCCTCCTAACCAGTCTCCTGACACCCCACTGAGCATTGCTGCGCATGGATAGCATGGGGATTGGCCCTTTCTTCCTTGCTCACGTGTTTTCTCTTTCTTCGTGACATATTGTCATCATCATCATTATTATTACGTGGCTTTATTTCTCTCCCCAAATATCATTTCTAATCCTATCACCCGACAGGACAGTGTTAGCCTGTTGACATTCTTCCTTCTAGATTTTCTCCTAGGCAGAGGTCTTGTTTAGTGTTTTTTTGTTTTGTTTTTGAAGTTGGAGGCTAATCCCTTCTAATGCAGAGGGCATTTCCAGACCTGAGACTCCAGCCGTGGCTTGCGTGGGAAAAATGAGTCACAGTTGCTATTCATAGTTGGATTTTAAAAATTAAGAGCAGGGCAGTACATGCTGTGAGCTGGTGCTGGGCTCAATGCCTTGAGACATATCTGGAGAATACTATGTTTAGAGAACTTACATTATAGTTGGAGTGATGAGATCCACCCATATGAACAGTTGGGTGACACCACAGGCATTACATCATCACAAATGTCACAAAGCTGCTTGGAGAACCTGGCATACTGAGAAGCACAGAGATTGGTAGCGTCTTCAGGAATTCACAGTGGCAAAGATCTAGAGAGGTTGTCAGGGAAGCCTTCCTGGGGGAGGTGGCATAGCAGCTGAGCTTTGAAGTCTGAGTCAGTTTGGACATCATGGATGGGGTGGCAGGGATTGGGGAAAAAGCCTAGGGAGATATTTGGAGGTGGGGAAGCTCCAGGATGTCTGGAGGCCTGGAAGTAGCTCAGGTAGGTCAGGGCAGTGGATTGGAGTCAGGAATGATCCCTCAGTTGAGGAGTCTGCCCTGGAGGAAGCAGGGAATTGTGGGGGCTGATAAAGAGGCTGTGATGGAGGCTACTGATTCAGGGGAAGGTCCGCAGAAGGTGTCTTAGGTCTGCTTTAAGAAACTGTGAAGGGGCTACTGAGAAGATGGGCATCTGCCAAGGAGTCAGCCTTGTCCTGTCATCTCTTGGTCCCACCTCCCTTCTACCCAGAGCCAGAGTTGGCCTTAGGCTGATGTGACTGGTGTCAGCCTGGCACACGCACCTGCGATGACAATCTGGAGGCAGCAGAATGTCCATAGAGGTTAAAGAGCACACAGAGCCTTCAAATTCCAGGTCTAACCCATTAAAACCCACCAGCAGAGGGCCATGAGGAACTTACCCATAGTCAAACAGAGTTAAGGTTATCAGTCTGCTGCAGGAAGAGAGCACATCATGGGAACTGTGAGGCATCCTAAAGGGTGCATTGTAGGAGGGACACTTAACAGAGTTTGGGGGCTGGAGTTAATTAGAGCATCATCTTGGTCAGAATTTGAAGGGTTGCTGGAACAGTCCGAGGTCACATCCTTAGAACACACCAGCCGTTAGGGAATTGCTGTCAGATCAGTTTGTCTGTGGTCTTATCTTGGAACAGATGGTTGTGAATGAGCTGGTGTCAAAAGACTTTGAGCTTAGATAGTCTGTGATGAGCCTTCATCCCAGTGGTACTGTTATCTGTTTTCTGAGTCATCACACAGGTCTTTCTGCAATTTGTGGCTTTTGTTCCAAGTCTCAGTTCCCTGTTCATTGCCTAGCTGCCCACAGGACCATCTTCTACTTAAAGTTTGTCCTTGGGAAAGTTACTTGACCTCTCTGAGCCTTGGTCGCTCAGTGGTTAAGTGGAGATAATAACGGTAGCTACACCATGGAGTTCTGAGGATTAAATGAGTTAATATATGTGGAGCACCTAACAGTGCCTGGCATACAGGGGGTGCAATAGAAATGTCAGCCATTATTACAACTGCAAGCCTTCAAGATCAGGAAAAGAATGTTGATGCCTCAAAAGAAAGGATAGTCTGCAAGTTTATTTTCCACTTCAAAGGAGAAAAAAGAGGAACAGCAATATGAGATACCTTTGCCAGGACAAACACTGTCCTGGGAGCAGCCATTGTGATATAGAACAAACAAGTCCAGTGAGATTGACGTGATCTTCCAAGAAAGAGAGAAGGAATGAGCTCCAGGGATCCTTTGAGGTTTGGCCCATCTGCAGGTAAACGGTGGTGGTGATGCACTCTTCGTTAGTTTAGCCGAGAACAGGGCAGGAGGAAATGAAGTGAAGAAATGACACTGAGAATCTAGATTTGACAGTATAAGAGACTTCTGACTCTGAGCTGCTGAGTATTAGGATTAGGGGAGGCTAAGAGGCTGTGGGCTCCTGGCCACATCTAACCACAGTGGAAGTTGTGGTGCAGAGGAGGGACCTCTGGTCTGGGGGTCAGGCAGTCTCAGTCCTGGTTTGAACTTGCCTCTGAGTAGCAGGGGCATGGCTTTCTGCCACTCAATCCTCACTCTGGGTCTTAGGCTCCCCTTTTGTAAAAGGGAAGATTCAGGATAGATGGGCCCTTCAGGCATCTTGCTTTCTTGGCTTCAAGCCATCCTGGAGATTACTGTCATTCTTTCTCATAACTGCACAATATTCCCCAATAATGCATGTTCTCCTATTGATGGACACTTCATTGTTTCCAGTCTTTTGTACTTACCAGCCATAGAGCACGTTTCGTTTGTGTATCTGCATGGAGTTATATGCATTTTATCTTTAAGATGCCAAGTGGAATTGCAGTAGACAGGATTTGAGCATTTGTGATTTTCATGGTCTTGCCAAATCACTGTCCTTAGAGGTTGCACCAAATTATAATCTTACTGCCAACTGTGGGCCCTGCTGTTTTACTTATGTGGTGGGAGGTCTTGGTGATCAAGCGATCAATACATCTTCCGCTTCTAAGGTTACATGACCTCAGGGCCCTGCTCTGGTCAGATCCCATTTCTTAAGGCCCCAAATGCTTAGCCAAGCTTGGCTTCTTGCACCTCAGCTCTGCTGCTTCCTCTCACCTTGGCTTTTCTGCTCTCCAGCTATCCCTAATAAGAGAGAGAGAAAGCGAGAGACAGAGAATGTGTTCCAGGTGCTCAATGTCTTACTGGTGCTGTGCCTGCAACTATCATCATTCCAGCTTCTGTGTACACACACCTGGCTTCCCACAGTTAAGGTGGAGGAGGAGGCAGCCAGCCAGCTGTGTGTGCAATAGTGAAGGACTGAACCCGTTAGGCTGTGAGACTGAGGGGCAAACTCACCATCCAGGGTTGCACTGACAGCCTCAGCTGAAGGCTCACCCTTAACAAGCTGAACAAGCCTTCTGACAATTGCTGTCAATTTCGCCCCAGGAAGATGCTGGCAGGACCTAGATCTTGGTTATGACCTGGAGCCATGCCCAGAAACACTCAAATCTATCATCAATAATTGTCCATGGGCCCGGCTGAGGGGGAGCCTCCCTGACAAACAGGCAAGTGGAAATCTGTCACAAAGGAAGCAAACACACCCCATGACCAGGAGGGCCACTCATTCCTCCTGTTCTTATTGGTTTGGCTGCTGCATGGTAAACTCACTTTAAGCATTGTTTCTTCAATTGTCCAGGCTCATGAAAATGGTCAGCAAGTCATCCTTAAACTTACACATGCCTTTGTAATGTTTACAGGAGCCCCTGCCTCACCCCCAATTATTTATTCATCAGACATCTCCTGGGCACCAGTGTGTGTCAGGTGCTGGCTGTGCATGGGTGGCAGATGCCCAAGGCTCTGTCTCCACTCTGGGGAAGTTGCTGAGATGAGGCTCCCAAAGTGAAAAGTGACAGGTGTCATAGACAAGGCAGGTAAGACACGCCTGATGGATTCAGGCACCCCTTAATGACAGCTCTTTTTGTTGGCATTCCCTTAGCACCTGATAATTTTGAGAGTTGAATGAAAGGAGAGAGCCAGGGTAGAAAAGAGAGGGCAGCCCCTTGGGGAAGGCAGTTTGAGGCCTTGCAGGAGAGAGCTTAGCTCTTGGCATTTGCTGGTTTAATAGGGTCACTGGCAAGTAGCTTTGGGTTGGGTGAGTTTGCTGAAAGATAATTATGGTGGCATTGGCTGGAGAAAGGAAAGAGATTTCCTAGGGGCCTCTGTACTTGGCCTTTGCAGATGAGATGCACTATGTGACTATCCTTAATAGGACGTATGCTCTGAGTCAGCTGATTAATTTTTCACTCTTGCAGTTGAGCAAGGATTTGCATGGAGCCATTTGCATTTTCTCGCCAAGTCCCATTTGCTATCGATTGATTCATTTCAACATACATTTGGTAAGTTCCTACTGTGTGCCAGCAGTGAGCTGGACAGCTGAGGTTCTGCCTCATGGAGTTGATATTCTATATGTGTACTAGTTTCCTGTCCCCAGCTGTGACGAACGCCCATCCCAGGGAGGGGCACTTGGATCTTAGTTGGGGACCTTGAAAAAGTCTTCATGTTCCAAAGGGGTGAGGCCCTACTGAAGGAATCTCAGATATGGGTCAGATATTTGGGGCTGCTCACCCAGTGTGAACAAAAGGGGGACCCCAGCAAGCCAGATTCAGTCAAGTAGCTGGACATGCAGGAATCACAGCCTCAGGCTGAGCTGTGTATGTGTGATCTTTACACCTCCCTGGTCCCTTTCTCCTGAACCTGTGGATGCCCAGTGAGAGGAGGAAGGGCAGGGGCACCATGGAGCCCAGCTCCCTGGAGTGGGGTCGATGATGCCAGCCTCCCTGGGCTAAAAGCCTCTTGTCAGCAGAGTAATTGGATCTGACTTGCAGCAGGCAGGGAGCAGAGGTATTCGAGTCAGTTGGTGCTATTTTTAAACGGCCTCTCTTCCCCAAGTGCAGATCTCAGCTCAGCGGGAGAGAACGGCTCATCTCAGAGCCCTGGGAATCAAAGCACAGCCCCCTCTCTGCAAGGTTTAAGTCCTTCCAACCCCATTCTTCAAAATCAGATCTCAAATTGGGCAACTGCCCACAAATCCTGCCATGATCATATGTCCCAGTTTGGGGAAGGATGGACTCCTGGGGCCATGTGGTTGAGGGCTGGTTTGGGCTGGTTGCCCAGTTGGCCAGAAGCAGACCCACAGCCTTGGTTTCTTGGTTGCCTGGCAGCCCCAGAGGCTCACCACTAAGCCTGCAGGCGAACATGTCCCTGCCAGTCTGCTGCTGTCTTGACCCTTGGTAGCAGCTCACAGCTGCCTGTCAGGCTCTGAAAACAGAGCAGAAAGCAGCCCCCCTCCTGCCAAATGTCCTGCTAGGAGCTGAGCCTCATACTGAGTGCTGCCCAGGGTAGTGGGAGGAGATCAGGGAGGCCGATGTCCAGTCATGCTGCTGATGAGGCTGCCTGGCTGGTCAGTTTCTTCTCACTTGTCACACCTCCTTTCCCCTTCCTACTCCAGTAGCTGGCTGTAAAATGCTCTCCCTCCAGAGGATGTGGTCAGGCCGGAAGGGAATTGCTGGTGGTCCTGACTACCCCCACCCCTCCCAACTCTTAGAAAAGGACAAGGCCACCTCGGACAGGTACGGAGATGCTGCTAACAGCCAACGCGGAGTGACCAACTTTCATGCTCTAGATGGCACACCTGTGGGCCAGGGGCTGCCATATCTTGTTATAGATAAGGACCGAGGCCCAAAGGGGAGCCCTTTGGTCAAGGTCACTAGCAGATCCTCCCTCTCTCCCTGACTAGGACCCTCAAAATCCCCAAGAATTCCTGAGGCCTTTGGATGCAAAGAATGAGGGACGCTTCCACATCAAACAACACAGCCCCCTCTCCGAGAAGCTGGAGGAGTTCCAGGAGTCTTCCCGCCTTAGCCGGGGGATGGGGGAGCTCAACCCTGTGGCACTCTGTTCAAGTTTGTTGCTTTGGGTGACAGATCTTGAACTCGGTTTTGAAAATTGTTTGGTTAAAACATTGCAAGCTGGGAACCCTGCCAGGACCTCTTCTCTCTCGAGTGGAATTAGAATAAGGCAGCCTGCCCCGACCCGTTCCAAGGGTACTGATCCTCAAGATTTATAAAGCAGCGTCGCTCAAGCCCAGCCCTATCCAGAAGTGGATCATGTGGTGATGTCCCAGGGACCCTGGGAAGACATTCCCATCCCCAAATCTATCTGCACTAGCCTGTCCCACCCTTCCCAAACCCACAGCCTTGTAGGGCTTTCCTTGAGCTTTATAGTCAGTTCTGAGTAGGGTAGGCAAGTGCTCCCTGGGTTTGGAGTCCTACAGAGCTCTGCAGGCTCTGTGGACACCACATCTGCCTTGTCTTCTTAGCCCTGCGACCTGGACTATGGGATAGCAAGTTGTTTACTTTCTTTGAGTCTCAGTTTACTTATCTCTTACCTGGGGAGAGAAGGAGAGCTAACACTTGGGTAGAGGAGTGGGAGATAGTTGTTTGAGGCCCTGGGAACCCAGGGCAAAGGAGTGGGAGATGAGAAAGGGCAGGAGAGCAGCGCCTTTTCCATTCTGCTCTACTCACCTTTAAAAATCATTTTACTCTTAAAGACTGCTCTGTGTGTTTTAAAAAGCACATTACATATGCACATGGTAAGAATTCCTATGATGCAAAAGGATGTACATACAGAGAAAAACACTCCTCCTCCTGCCCCAGCCGCCCAGGTTCTCTCCTCATGGGGAGCCCTTGTTGTTATGTCTCATGGATCCTTCCAGAAATCATCTGCATGTTTACTTTTCTGCACATACACTGTAATCTAAACCACATAATTTAATTCAAAGTCATGCAGCATGCTCGGGTTCCTCTCTTAGAAATGTTTCTTATAATGTGCTTAATACCAGGCCTCATTTGTGTAGGGTGCTCTACAAATTTCAAAGCACCGTCCCCCAGCAGTTCTCATCTGAATCCACGGCCTTCTGGAGGTAGAGATGGCAATATCGTTATGCTCATTTTGCAGGTCAGGAAGCTGAGGCTCAGAGAGGCCAGGCTGCTTGCCTAAGGCCACATAGTGAGTGACCGATTAAGACGGGACCTGAACACAACCTGCCTGACTCTCTGGGCAGATGTGTTCACTTCTTCCTTAAGGGAAACTGCTTTAATCTCCCTATGCTGTGTTGGTAAACAGCAGATGTTCATAAAAAATCATTAGCCTTGCAAACCAGGGCTCTGTGTAGGTGCTGCTTACAGGCAGACCTGACTAATCCCAGCAGGCCACGGGGCAGGTTGTGGAGACTCAGACCACAGCTGCTCTCTATGTGCACGCGTGCGCACACACACACACACACACACACACACACACACATCACAGGTGCCACAACATGCATGTACATGCACATATCCATGAATAGACATATACCCGCACATGAACACGTTCACACAAATCCCACAGACACATGCTCACACATGCCCATATCCATACCTACACCATGCACACACACATGCTTATACATTCATGCTCATGCCACATACCACACAATACTACACACATACACAGATGCACGCTCACAGACACATGCACACACACACAGCCTTAAGACTCCAGAAGGGCAAACACAGCATGTGGAATCCTGGTCCTCAGGGCCTCCTTTGCCCCATTGCAGAGGGCAGGTTGCAGAGGCCTCTGGGAAAGGCCATATGAGTGGCTGTGTTAGGTTCATTGGGAGCCATTTCGCCCCTAGGAAACATTTTCATTTTGTGTCATCACAGCCTTGTGAATGGGGAGCGTGCACTTCCACCCAGGGCTGCAGGAGGATGTGTGAGGGAGCAGGGGCTGAGCTAAGCTGCAGTCCTGCTGGGCCTTTATTCTCAGCTCATGGACACCCCACCAGCTTCAGATAACATCTGGAACCAAAGCCCAGGAAATGGGCAGGGGAGGGAGCAGAAGCCAAGTCAGCCTGTGTGCTGCTGCAGTTTCAGGGCCTGGTGGAGTCCCTGTGTCAATCCCGAGTGTCCCCTCCCCAGGCCTACATGACCTCTGCCAGAGTTTGACTAACACTCATTGAAATGTGAATACCCACGTGAGCCCCAAGGCAGTGACCTTACCAGTAAGTTGCTGAAGGAAGGCGAGGCACGGTGGCTCACACCTGTAATCCAAGCACTTTGGGAGGCCGAGGTAGGCGGATCACGAGGTCAGGAGATGGAGACCATCCTGGCTAACACGGTGAAACCCCGTCTCTACTAAAAATACAAAAAATTAGCCGGGCGCAGTGGCGGGCGCCTGTAGTCCCAGTTACTCGGGAGGCTGAGGCAGGAGAATGGCGTGGACCCAGGAGGTGGAGCTTGCAGTGAGCCGAGATTGTGCCACTGCACTCCAGCCTGGGTGACAGAGCAAGACTCTGTCTCAAAAAAAATAAAAAATAAAAAATAAAAACAAAAAAATAAAAAAGTTGCTGAAGGAGCCCCCTCCCTGGTACACTTGGCGCTTTATTGAGAACGTGTTTTGATGGTGCTGAGAGTGAAAGAAAGACAGGCTTGGAATCAAACAGTCTCCAGATTCCCAACCTGGGCCAAGTGATGCTGAGCAAGTCTTTCTAACCCTTGAACCTCAGTTTCTTCATCTCTAAAATGGGAATATGGAAATAATGCCCATAATTCATTGCACTGGATGGTTGTAGGGCTGAATTTGGGAAAAGCTTTGTGACAGGTGAAGTGATAGGCTGACATGACTGGGATCATCACAGAGGGACTGAAGCAGAGTTCACGAGGGACCTGGAGTGCCAGGTGGGAAGAGAGGTAAGCAGGGAGGCAGGAAACAGTGCCTGAAGCCTTGAAAATGGAAACCAATTTGGACACCCAGTGCTGCACCAGCTGGCCACTCAGGGCTGGGGTTTGTCCTCAGCCTTCCTGACTTTGCTGCTGGCATTTTCATGGCTAATTAACATGTCATGGGGGTGGAGAGGAAGAAAAACTCAAAACAATTGATTTGTCTATTTGCCAGCACATCTGGGAAAAGGCTGGGTGTGGGAGGTCAAAATCGAGGCTAAAAATCAGTGCTTTGCGTTCTCAAGGAAACACAACGGATCTGCAGAAAAGCTCTAGGAAATCAAAGTTCAACTATAAGCTCTTGAGAGAGCAGTGGGCATGGAGGAGGGGGCATTTAAAGCTCTTCTGGCTTTGCGAGGAGAAGGGTGACACAGAAACCTGGCTCGTGATAAGGAAGCCAATGAAGAAGTCATCATCCATCCTTCCCTCCCTCCATCCGTAAGCATCCACCAAGCACCCAGATTGCATCCAGCCCTGTCCTGAGGGTGCTCTGGGTGTTGCAGGGAGACAATACAGGGACTTTGCTCTTTAAGCATTCAGATTCACATTCAGAACAATGAGAGCGCAACTCAAAATTGAGTCCCCACCTCAATAAACGGCAATGCCATTTGTATCAGTTAGCTTTTCTGTATAACAATCACTCCAAAATTTGGCCTTAAAACAACAACCATTTATGCAGCGCACAATTCAGTGGGTTGGTAATTTGGGTTGGGTTCAGCTGGGAAGTCCTTTTGGTCTTCTTGGGCTCACTCACATGGCTATGGTCAGCTGGGACAGATGGGTCCAGGACAGTTTATTTGTATATCACATGGTCTCTCATTCTGCAGCAGGTTAGCCTGGGCTTGTTCTTATGGTAGAGGCAGGAGACCGAGAGAGTGGAAACTGCAAGGTCTCTTGAGGCCTGGGCTCAGAATTGGCATGATGTCACTTCTGCTACCTTCTATTGGCCTAAGTTAGTCACATGGCCATGCCCAGAGGCAAGGGGTGGGAAAGTAGACTCTGCCTTTAATGGGAGGAGTTTGTATGGGAGGGTGAGCATACAGGGAGGGGAGAAATTGAGGCCATTTTCGCAAACTATCAGCCACACCAATCTTCTAGTTGCTTAGCAAGCAAGATATGGAGTCCATCTTGTCCTCTGTCTCTCAGGTTTTATATCCAATCCATGAACAAATCTTGTCACCTGTACCCTTGAAATGAAATATATTTTGGATCCGACCATTCCTTTCACCTTCCCCTGATTGCCACCCAGGTCCAAGAAACCGTCATCTCTTCCCTGGTTCCTGCTTCTTACCTTTGCCTTCTGCAGCCTATTCTATTCAGCAGCCAGAGAGTCAAGACCTGTCACTTCTCTGCTCAGATACCCTCCTCAGAGTCAAAGGCAACATCCTATAATGACCAGTGAGGTCCTGCACCATCTGTCTCCCCAGCCCCCAAGATCAATATCGCCTAAACTCCTACCACTCAAGCCTCCCGATGTTTCTCAAAATTCAGGCTTGCCCTCACCACAGGGCCTTTGCATATGCAGTTCTGTCTGCCCAGAAATCACTTTGCCTGGATATCTGCCTGTTCAGTCCTTCACCTTCTTCAGCTCTTTATGCAATAGTTATCTTCTCAGTGAAGGTTCTCTTGGCAGTCATATTTAAAATGGAACACCCCCAACCTTTTCTTCTTCCCTGCTTCATTTTTTCCATAGCTCTGTCATCATCAATACATGACATATTTTCTTATATATCTACTCATTGGATAAGCTGGTGCTGTCCAATAGAAGTATAATGTAAGGCCAGGAGCGGTGCCTCACGCCCGTAAATCCCAGCACTTTGAGAGGCCGAGGTGGGTGGATCACCTGAGGTCAGGAGTTTGAGACCAGCCTGGCCAACATGGTGAAACCCCGTCTCTACTAAAAATACAAAAATTAGCCGGGCTTGGTGGCGGGTGCCTGTAATCCCAGCTACTCAGGAGTCTGAGGTGGGAGAATCGCTTGAACCTGGGAGGTGGAGGTTGCAATGAGCCAAGATCACACCACTGCACTCCAGCCTGGGTGACAGAGCAAGACTCCTCCTCAAAAAAAAAAAAGTATAACGTAAGACACATATATAATTTATTTTTTTCTAGCAGCCACATTAAAAAAGTGAAAACAGGCTAAGCGTGGTGGCTTATGCCTATAATCTTAGCACTTGAAGGCAGGAGGATCTTCTGAGGCCAGCAGTTTGAGATCAGCCTGGGCAACATAGTGAGACCCCCATCTCTACAAAAAATAAAAAATAAAAAAATTAGCTTGGTGTGGTGGCACATGCCCATAGTCCCAGCTACTTAGGAGGCTGAGATGGGAGGATCGCTTGAGCCCAGGAGATAGAAGCTGCAGTGAGCCGTGATCATGCCACTGCACTCCAGCCTGAGTGACAGGGCAAGACACTGTCTCCGAAAAAAAGGTGAAAATGGGAAATCAATTGTAATAATATACATTATTTAATTAACTACATCCAAAATATTATCAGTATTTAATTAATTTTAAAAGTTACTAATTTTTTACATTATTTTGTTTGCACTAAGTCTCTGATGTCTTGTGTCTATTTTACATATGACAGCACATGTGAATTTGAACTAGCCATACACATTTGGTAACCATACGGGACAGGACAGAACTAGATTGCAGTTCCACAACGGCAAGGATTTTTAACTGCTTTATCATGGCTACTTCCCTAGCACCTAGAACAATGTCTCACATATAGAAGGCATGCAATAAATATTTGGTGATTGAATAAGTCAAGTTCTGAATCAAATGCAATTATGTGCAAAGATAGTTACAGACCCAGAAAAGAGCTATCAACTGGCTATGTCCATGCTCTGGGCTGTGAGGGCAGGACTGTGAAGGGGAGAAAGTTAGTTTTTCTGTCTCAGTCTTGCCAACTCATTCAGCACCTCCGTGGTTTTCCATTCTCTCTGGACAGACAGAAAATCTTGCAAGTTCAAAACATTAGCGAGTTAATGTGTTGCCCTCTTTTGGGCATTTGTACTTTGAAAGTAGAAGTGAGAGAGAGAGAGAGCAATGCTTAATCCAAAGCAATGATTCCCTCCTGGAGAATTTTTGGCTCTAGTGGGAACGCTATTACTGGACCATGAATCTTTCTGATGTCCCTGAGTTCACCCCAGAAGTAGGCTGTCAGCCAGGGTGCTTCTGTTGACAGGCTGCCCTTGGGTGGCCTGTTGCTGGGTGCCCTGTCTACTCTCCCCTGCCTGGTATTTTACTACAGACGGTGCTGGAGCTTGATGGGAAGAGGGGGACTTGGGAGGTGCAGGTGCTCTCAGACTTTGGGAATATCTCCAATTCCAGGAAATTATTGAGCCATCCTCTGCAGCCAGCCCTAGGCCAGACCTCGGGGAGGGTGAAAAGCCTCTATACTTTATAAGACACTTTCACTGGGGGAGGGCGTGGGGGAGCTTCATAGCATTCCCCCTGCTAGGTGGGCAAGCAAGACACAACATGCTCATTTTGCAGATTGGAAAGCTGAAGTCCAGAGACAGGAAGTGGGTACCCAGGTCACTGCCCTGAGAGCCTGCCGGGACTCTCCTCTAGGGGAGCGGGCACAGTCTCGGCCTGAGGAGCCCTTTGGGTCTAGCTGGAGTGACCGGGTCGAAGGGCTGCTGGCCTGAAATAACTGCATGATATTAAGCAATGAGCAGAGTGGGCAGCGCACAGCTGGACCAGGCCTACCTGGGGAAGGCCGACAGGGGTGGGAGGCAGGGCAGTCACAAGGCAGGGGCAGCCAAGGGGCTGATGGAGCCCCTGGAGGTAACTGGAGACGGACAGGCCTCTGCTGCCTGTTAGGCATATGGGATCTGCCAGCTCCAAGAAGCCTATAGCTCTGCCTTTCCCAGGCATCTCCTCCCTCCCCCCTTCCTCTTCGCATCCTTTTGTTATCTCTCTTCCCCTGCTCTCCTCTAACCTTCTTTCTTTCCTGTCTTCCTTTCTCATGTATTTCCACTGATGTCCACCTTCTCTTTTTCTCTCATGCACACCTCCCCTCCCCAACACCCCAGAGTGCTAGACGGGGCTGCCCCATGAGCAGTGATGGTCGGGAATCTAATTTTATTGACTCTGGCTCCCTCTGAAAGCAAGCAGATATCCACTCACTGATGTGATCTGATTTCAGGGGCGCGTGGAGGTCAAGAACTCCCATGGCGCCTCCACTCACTGGCTGCTGTCTGAAATCCCACCATTAGAACTTCATAGCACCAGCTCCTTAAAACGTGACCACTCCTGAGAAAAGCCACGGTCCAAGCTCTTCTTCTAAACTCTTCCCCATCATCACACATCAGAATAGGTGGCTCTGGAAGCCAGGCTTGGGGCAGAACAGAGGAGGGCACAGGAGAAAGGAGCATCAGACGAAACAATTCTCCCAGGAGAAATGGGAGGCAGAAGAATAAAGCTACTCTCTGTCCTGTCCACTGTATTCACAGGGCCGGGCTTGTATAAGCATACTGTGTGTTCTGCACACCTCAATAGGAAGGGGCCCCATCGAAGTGGCTTTCTGAACTGGGTCCCCTCCTTTTGGCAACAGACAATGCTAACATGGTCCAAGTAGCCACCCTAGCACGTCTTGAAAGTTATTGGGGTTTGGGCCGGCTGCAGTGGCTCACGCCTGTAATCCCAGCACTTTGGGAGGCTGAGGAGGATGGATCACCTGAGGTTAGGAGTTCGAGACCAGCCTGGCCAACATGGTGAAACCCCATCTCTACTAAAAATACAAACATTAGCCAGGTGTGGTGGTGTGCACCTGTAATCCCAGTTACTCAGGAGGCTGAGGCAGGAGAATTGTTTGAACCCAGGAGGTGGAGGTTGCAGTGAGCCTAGATCGCATCATTGTACTCTAGCCTGGGCAACAAGAGCAGGACTCATCTTAAAAAAAAAGAAAGAAAATTATTGGGGTTTGGAGATTTGCTTTTTTGTTTTTAATTTACTTGAGTCTTTATTAAAAATATAATAGTAGGAGAGTATCTGAACTCATGACCTAAGAGGAACTCTACATGGTTTGCAAAAGCCACCCAATGCCATCGACAGTGCAGACCCCTCCTTCCCTGGCTAGGAATGGCAGGATGAGGACTTCTGTTTTGGGTCTGAAAGTGCTTCTTCTGTTAGTTGATTGTGATGCACACTGACCACCTCTGTGCTGGATCTCCTCAGTTCATGCTGGACCTGCAACTGGGCCCCTATACTCATTGCAAAGAATTCCCAATCTTTCTGTCTATAATTCTTCCAAGCTAGTCTTTCTACCTTGCACTTTATTTGCTTTAGTTTTGTTTCTCCCTCTGACACCATGAAATTCCATGCAGCTCTAAAATCCTGCGAGGCAGCTGCTTGCACATGACCAAGGTTTTTTGGCAAGATGATGCTTCCTCCATGCTCACCTGTTCATGATCATTCATTCATTCTTTCATTCAGCAAGTTCTTACTGTGTATTAGGATCTGTGCCAGGCAGTAGGGGTAGAGGTGAATGAGACAGACCTAGGCTCTGCCTTCATGGAGTGTACAGTCTTCTGATCATATATGCCTTCCACAAAATGCCTTGTTAGGATTGTGGTGGGAATGTGTCCATACACTTTGTTGGTTTAGATGGGGAAAAGTATCTTCTTGGATAGATCATGCCCGGAACATTGTCCCATTATGCACAGAGGTTTTCTTCTGTAATTGTATCTTGTCTCTAACCAACCCTTCTAGGCTTCTTTCCCTTACTCCTGGTCCATGATGGCAAATGGAGCTAAAAGCTGGCCCTTTGCTGCTTGTTGGAAGCTTGCTGCTTAATCGTCTCAGACCCATGGGCAAGTAGGTTCCTCAGGATGCAAAGTCCCCTCCCATCAGTGTTTTGAGAGCAGGAATTCAGTTCCTTGGAAGAAGCTGAGCTTTTCATTAGAGATCAAAGCCTGGCCCTGGGGAAGCATCACAAAGCCGCTCTTGGCTGTAAAGGATCCCTTTGGACATATCACTTTCTTTCTAGGCCCTTGGCATCCTCCATTGGACCAGGAACCAATAGACAGAGAGGGAGGAAAGCAGACCCATGGCAGCCCTGGGGGTGAAGCCAAGCAATAGGCCTCTTGGGGTTGATCAGACTGGAGCAAAAGAGGTCAAACTGATATACGTGGAGTAGGTAAGGAACCCGGAAAGAATGGCCTTTGAAGCTGGGTCCTGGGCAGATGGCCCACTTTAGTTTTCTTCATCTCTGATTTATCTGGTGTGTAGTCAAGTAGTTAGCTCATGAAGTCTACCCCAGACTCTCAGTTCTGCCATTCAATGTTCCCTAAAATTTCTCCCAACCCTCATTTTTCCTGTATCACTTTCCCAAGCACCCTGCATCTGAATGAGTCACAAAGGGTGCATTACCTAGTTGCACGAAATCCGAATTTCTCCCAGGCTAGAAAAGTCAGTGTGGGCCATTGAGAGACTCAGAAGATACAGGAAACGAGATTCTGAGCTGTATCCATGCAGAGGGGAGAGGAGGGCCATGTTGAGTAGAACGTGAAGTCTGTCTTTGGACGTGGGCCTCCTCTGGACTATATCTCCTTCCACCTGAGGGCAGGGCCCCCGGCTTGCTCCCTGAGGACCCAAGGCTTGCTCTCTCCCCCTCAACCCAAGCCATGCTTCTTCCCCCCTACTAAGGTCCGGCTCTCTGTGCCTTCACAGAAGGTGACTGTCCAGTTTGCCAACTTTAACTACGATCAGGCCAAAAGGAGGGTAGATGTTGCAGGGAATTTGCATCATCTCCTGGTGGGCCAAAAAGGGCCCTGGTAGTACTCCAGGTCACACCACCACCCTTTGCTGGTGTTCACACTCCTCTTCTGAGCAGTTAATTGGCCTCTGCATGGACATCTGCAGTGATAAGGAACTTTGGGAGACAAAATAAATTCTAAGAAATGTCTTCCTTATGTTGACTCAAATCCACCTACCGGAAAGACCTTTACCCTTTGACTGCAGCTATTACCTGACCCAGAGTTTCGTCTTCCCTGCTCATGCCCAGATTCTCCAACTGTTCCTAGAGTCAGATTACTCAAGTCCCTTCACAACCTTGCTGTCCATCATCAGAGTCCAGTTTATCAATGTCCATTTTAATATGAGTTTCCCAAAATCAGTTCCAGTACCCAGGAGTTTCCTTCAACCTTTCCATCAGTTAAATCCTGTGAAATGCAAGGCCTAAAGTCTTTCCTTTGGGGGATGTCCAAAGGCCCTGGGATTTGTCTTGCTACAGAAGCACCCAAGGGCCTGGAAACATTTGGCCTGCTCTATAGAGGCAGGGCTTGTCCTTGGCATTTCCTTAGTCCAGGGAGGAGGCCTGGGGCTATTGGCCAAGGCAAACTGCATTGTGCCTGAGCAGTCGTGCTCACCTCGGCCATTCCTCAGCATCTCCCAAAGATGAGATTCAAGTCTATTCCCCATGGAGGCCAGGAGCTAGTGCTTTGTTTCTTGGTTACTGTCATAGGCAGGAACAGGCTTATTCCTAGGGGAACTCAGGAGAGAGAGAGGGATGGGGAGAAGAGGTGGTACCACCAGGACCATGGCATGTTATTTCCATTCAGCAAGCCACCAGGCAGGTGGGTTCCTCTCTGGGCGTACCACGTGAAGACGTATATGGGCGTATGAGGACCCACGTGCTGGAAGGCCGTGACACTGATGTGGCAGAGCAGGGGGATCGCACTGCAGCACTGGGACTCAGGAGGCCTGGACGCCAGCCCCAACTTGGCCATGGCTACCCTAGAGCCCTCAGACATGCCACCCCAGATTTCCTGGCCTCCAGATCTTCATCTGTAGAATGAAGGCTGCGTGATCTCTGCACTTCATTTAGCTAGGATATTGGAGGATTCCATGAAGAACTATGCTTCTTTACTAGCTAATAACTTCATCCTTACCTGTTCTAAGATAAAGAACTCTTTCTTCCTCCTTTCCCTCCTTCCTCCTTCTTCACTCTTCTCTCTCCACGTCCTTCCCTCTTTCTTTTCCTCTTTTCTCCAGTATCTCATTATCCTCCCATCTCAGAATATTTCTAAGAATATGCCTTTCTAAGAACAAAGGGCATTTACTGCATGGTACCTTCTCTGAAAACACTCACTTCACAACTTTATTGGAGGTAAAATTCATACACAGACAAAATGCCAAGTATAATGGCCTAAATGCCACAAATCAGATGGAGAGGAGAATTTCATCCACCTGGGAAGGTCTTGGAGGGCTCCCAGGGGAGTTAACATCTGCCCAGGATAGTCAAGGTTGGACAGGATGCAATGGTCTGGCAAAGCAGGGTGGCAGTGCCAGAGGACAGAGAATGGCTGTCAAGGGCCCAGAGGCAGGCAAGGCCCCTGGGGGTCTGGGAGAGATGAGGAAGGTCAGATACAGCAGTGAGAGAGAGCAAGGCTGGGAGGGGGATTTGGGCAGGGAATGGAATGCTCAGAACTGTGCTTTAGGAAAGTTAACATGGCAGCCATTTATTTGGAAGAGGGATTTCGAAGGTCAGCGCTGGTCCTTGTTTCTCCCTGCTTCCAGCCCACTTCAAATGCTGGGCATCACATCACAGCTCTGACGTGCCCATCTCAGGTCTGCTCTGTCCAGCTCTAGGACCCTGGCAGCGGTCACAACACTGAACACAAACATCTTCCCGGCGCTTTCTACTTTCTACTTAGCCTCCCCGTGAATAAGATGAGAGGCCTGGTCAGAAGCTATTTGAGGCCCCTGCCAGCAAAGAGATTTCAGCAGGTGTGTGGGATCAGCAGCATCACTGCAGGTCACAAGTCCAGGAAACTAGGGCCTGGAGAAGTCCATGGGGCTGTCCAGGTCTGACTGTGAGGGGAAGTGCCCTGGCCTTTGGGACGGAGACCTTACACCGGGTGACTCTGCCTGGCTTTGAAGACTTCTTGGTAGTGATGCCTTCCTCACTGGCCTCTGTGGGCAGAGACCTGCTTTTCAAAAGGCCGGCTTTCTTTGCTGGTTGTGTGGGCTTTTCAAAAAGGAGACAGCGCTGAACCCCGGCTGATGAGGCTGAGCCTCTCCAGCCCTGCGGCCGGCTGTCCTGTCTTCTTTCTCCCTGCCCCTCCCCGGTGCCTTTGGAGAGGGAGTCTTGGGCCTCCCGCTCCTTTCTGACCATCAGGGCCCTGCCTCCAGTGTCCTCTCCCTGTTCTGCCCCAACGCTGGGGAAGAGTAAGGCTGGCTCGGTAGCTGAGCACAGCGGGAAACCTGACACCTGAGAGCTGGTCTGGGGAGGCAGGAACTTGGGCTTCCAGGGAGCCCCAGAGAACCCCGGCAGGGTTTGGATCCCATCCTACTCTCCCAGGATCCCACATCCCTGGAGCAGGGAGAGCTGGCTCTGGTCAGCTGGGGGGCCTGCAACAGGGACCCTGCACAGACCTGTGCTTGAGGTGCCCACCAGCAGAAGGCCATTATCACTGGGGTGGCCCCGGGTGGGTGGCAGGCCAGGTCGAGATGTCAGGTGCCCTGTGGGGCCCTTCAGGCTGCCTGTTCTTCCCCTCCTTCAGCCCCTTTTTCCTTGGAGGACTGGAAGGCAGTGCCTCTCAGCCCTGGAGTCTTGAGGATGAAACTCCACTTTCCTCCAGAGCAAGTCCTGGGGCTGGAGCATCAGGACCTCTAGCTCGGTAGTCAGCCTTCCCTGAAGAAGCCTTTGCTGCCTTCCATGGTCCCTGGCATCTGACTTCTTGGCCTGGCTCTTTGCTCCTGCCCAGGCCCAGCCCTCACTCCACTCCCCTCATCTGCTGGCCAGAGGAGCCCCCGACTGCACCCAGTGTGTCCTCTTGGTGTTCTGGCCCTATTTCTGCACCATCCTTCTCCCTGGGAGACCCCCCGTCTTAGTCTGTTCTGGATGCTCTAACAGAAGGCCGTAGGCTGGGAGCTTATGAACAACAGAAATGCACTACTCACAGTTCTGGAGGCTGGGCAGTCCAAGATCAAGGTGTTGGCAGATTTGGTGTCTGGTGAGGGCCTGCCTCCTCATAGATGGCTCCTTCCCTCTGTATTCTCACTGGTGGAAGCAGCAAGCCAGCTCTTTGGGGCCTCTTTTATAAGGGCACTGATCCTATTCATTGGGTTTTATCCCCACGACCTGATCACCTCCCAAAGGCCCTGCCTCCTAAATCCATCACCTTGGTGGTTAGGATTTGAACATATGACTTTGGGGTAACACCAACATTCAGACCACAGCACTCTCTCACTGCTACCATATTTCACCAAGCTTCCTAACTCCCTGTGCTCTGTTCCCTTCTGCCCGTCCACATTTGGCTTTCAGGAAACACCTTGGTTCAAATTTCTACTTTGTTACTTATCAGATGAGAGTCCCAGGCAAGGCAGTGAGCCTTATAGAGACTCAGGGACCTTGTCACTGTTATCCCCACCCACCTTCCCCACTGCTCTCTGCTTCTCCCTTTCCTTTCCCTCCCCTATGGGTTCTTCTGTCCTCCTATCCACCCACTATCCAGCAGCCAGCAGTCCCCAGGCATTTGTGGGTCACCTATAGTGTGTACCATGTGTGCCAGGTGGGCGTCAGGTGAGCCTAGCACCTGTGGGTTCCCCCGTCCCAGCTGTACAGGGCTATCCTCAGCCCTGCACCCACCTCACTCAGGCCCCCATCC